>NC_090440.1:844488677-844790920 GCF_031143425.1 Pleurodeles waltl | reverse complement strand
TTATAAAAATAAATATTGTGTTTTTACTGTTAAATTAATCCTATGTAAATTACCTACTGGTGGTCTTCAGTAGATAGTTATAGTTAGCACCTAGTATCTATAGGAAAAGCCTTTTGTCTTGCTAATAACTTTAGCACCATTTGACGGATCTTCACACAATTTTTAAAACTAGTGTGTCAAGTCACTTCAGCTGCTGTCTTGAATGTCTTGGGGTAATTTGTTGAGCTGAGAAAAAGGGGTGGTCCCAAACTCATTTTTTTCCATGCAATTTCCCACTGGGATCTTAGACATGACTACAGTTTGAACTGATGAACGGGATTACACCAGATTTGCCAGAAAGCTAGATCTTAGCTCACAAGGAGACCTTTTTGAAATTTGGTGTACATCTATTCAGTAGTTTTGGAGTTATTAACAAAAAAGATGTATGTAAATGTAGAGATGCAGATCCACAGTGAATTCACCGCAGAAGATCTGTGGATCCACGTGCTAAAAGCAATGCAGTGATTAGCTGGCTGCAACCTGAGAGAAAAGTTGCACCCACCATTTTGTGAATTGGGACACGGTTCCAGGGGGAGGGTAAATAAAGATTAAATAGGAAATAAGTGATAAGGTTAGAGGTATCCTGACCACATGGGACTGATGGGGGGTCTCTGAGGGACCCCTCATAGGCAAGAAATTGCCCAAAAATGCTCCGCTCAGCACTGCCCACCAAGGGTATCCGTGATGGATCGGTGGATTCAGAGCCCAATTTAAAAAAATACACTCATTCACAGACCCGCTCACACACCCATTCCAACACTCACACACCCACTCACCCACACTGATACACCCAGCCACAGACCCTCAAAACCATTACCACACCCAGAGACCCACACAGTCATTCATGCACCCACTCACACAACCACTTACCCACCCACACAACCACTCACATACCTGCACAGCCACTCACACACCTACTCATAGACCCACAAAACCACTCACACACCCACTCACAGACTCACACAGCCACTCATACCCCCACTCTCACACCCACTCACACCTACTTACCCACCCACAAAACCATTCACACATCCACTTACATCCCCATACAGACATTCACATACCCACCAAACCACTGACTCACCCGCTCACAGACCCACACAGCCACTCAGACATGCACTCGCATACCCACTTATACTTTCACACACCCACTTACATACCCACACAACTACACATGAAGGGGTTGGATTAAGGTATGGTAATTAAATATGCTAAAAAAACTAGAAAGTCACTGAAAGAAAAAAAGGTTACCGGGAAGTTATGGAAAGGAAATAGAATTTAAAAAGCCTTAGACATTCACTAAAAAAGAAAAGGCTACAGAAACATTATAGTTAGGTTCAGAACCTATAACTTGTGCCCTAAGGTAAATATAACTTGTGCCCTCCCCATGCACTGCTAATTACTCCTCATATTACATCAGTCATGACATCTTCTATGACATCATTGATAATATCACTGCAACAATTGCAATACAATTATTGATGAGAAAACTATAACTGCCGAATTTCTATGGTTATGTGGGTGTAAAATCTGAACCTAACTATAACATCCCTGAAATCTTTTTTGTTTTTTTGTTTATCTATCTATCTATCTATCTATCTATCTATCTATCTATCTATCTATCTATCTATCTATCTATCTATCTATCTATCTATCTATCTATGTGGGCTAGGGGGTAAGGATATTCTTACCGTGCCCCCTTTTCATTCTTTTCACTTTTTTTTGGGATTCCGCTGAGTTCGATTCCCAAAATGGCTTTTATTACTTTCTGGTTGAAGTGTTGGCAGCCAATCAGAATTTAGCATGGGGACTGCTAGCTCAAAAACTTCTGAACGGATTTACACCAAATCACAAAAAGCCTGCTCTCTAGACCAAGAGTTAGCTTTCTGCCAAATATGGTGTAATTCAGTCCAGCGCCTCAGGCTGTAGTCGTGTCTAAAATCTATACAGGAAATCGCATGTGAAAAATGTGTTTTGGAATCCCCCATTTATCTTGGCTCCCGCATGCCAAATCACCCCGAACATTTCACAGTTTCACAGTTTTCTTATCAATAATATTATTGAAAACGTTGAAGTGATATCAAAGATTCCATACAAGATCTCATCAATGACATAATATGTGGAGTAATTAGCTTTGCATGGCAAAGGCATGAGTTATAGTTACCTTAGGGTGCGAGTTATAGTTACGTGAAAGAAATCTAAGTGTAACTGTTGAACTTCTATGCTTTGGTAGGAGTAAATTCAGAACCTAACTATAATGTCCCTGAAACCTTTTTTTCAGTTAATTTCTATGTTTTTTAACATTAAGTAATTTTAATTACTGCACGTTATTCCAAACCCCACCGCCCACGGCCATCCACCCAATCCCGCGCCATGCATGGCCCTTGGCCGTGCGCAGCTCAAGTTGGCCACAGTGCCTGTCTCTGTCAATGGATGTGTGAGTGGGTGAGTGCATGTCTGAGTGGGTCTGGAAGTGGATGTGTGAGCGGGTCTGAGAGAGTGCATGAGTGTCTGAGTGGGTGTGTGAGTGGGCCCCTGAGCCTCTGAGTGAATTAATTAGTGTATGAAAGAGCCTGAGGTTTTCTTTTCAAAATGTTCCACATTTGTGAATATTTTGCAAATATTTAGCAGAAATCTCATACATTTGTGATTTTTCATGCATATCACACGCCGTGATGCAAAAGTATATTAAACCTATAATTTGCCCCTAAAACACACCTGTATACCAACCCTCAGGTCAGGGTACCTTCACCCTAATCCCTTATACCACTTTCAATTTGAACATTCACCTCCGGGGACCATTTCCATGAAATAAAATGGTGATCGCAACTTTCTAGTCAGGTTGCCATCAGCCAATTGCAACACTTCTTTTTGCATGCATATTCATGCAATTTCGCAAATTTCACAAATTATTTGGGGCCAGAGATATACAAATAATTCCTAAACACTTAAATATTTCCTAAACTACTGAATGGATACACACCAAATAACCAAAAGCACAATCTGCGTACCAGCAGCTAGCTTTTAGCCAAATTTAGGGCCTCATTACAACTCTGGCGGTCAAAGACCGCCAGGGCTGTTTTGGAGATTCTACCGCCAACAGGCTGGTGGTACAATCTCGCGGATTACAACCGCGGTGGAAGCGCCACGGTCGCACCGGAAGCGCCGTGGTCGCACCGGCAGGTTACCGCCATGGCTGTCCCGTTGGTTTTAATCCGCCAGGGCAGCGCTGCTTGCAGCGCTGCCCAGGGGATTACGAGTCCCCTTCCCGCCAGCCTGTCCATGGCGGTAGAGACTGCCATGGAAAGGCTGGTGGGAAGGGGAGCCATGGGTCCCTGGGGGCCCCTGCACTGCCCATGAACTTGGCATGGGCAGTGCAGGGGCCCCCAGGCACAGCCCTGCACAGCAGACAGTGAAAAGCGCGACGGGTGCAACTGCACCCATCACACGGACGCAACACCGCTGGCTCCATTAGGAGCCGGCTCCCATGTTGCGTCCGACATCCCCACTGGGCCAGCGGGTGGAAACTCTGTTTCCGCCTGCCGGCCCAGCGGGATGTCAAAATGGGGCTGGCGGGAGTGCGGCCACTTTGGCGGCCGCACAGCGGTTCAACCTTGGTGGCCGCACAGCGGTTCAACCTTGGCGGTTGTAATGAGGCCCTTAGCGTAATTCCGACCAGTGGTTCGGGCTATAGAAGTGTTGACAGATCCTATGGGAATTAATATGGGAAAGTAACAGACTTACTATAACATGCACCCCTACTATGCATTGTTTATGATCTCACATATGACATCACTTATCGCATGTTCTATGACATCTGCATAATAGTGTGTGGCGAATGACAGGCCTGTTCTTTCAAACCTCTTTCTCAGATGACAAGTATGCATAGTAGTGTGTGGGGAGGAACTAGCCTCTCCTTTCAGACCTCTCTCTCAGATGATGGGTGTGTGTGGCAGGGCATGAGAAGAGACAGTGGCCTAGTCATTGAGACCTCTCTCTCAGATGACAGCTGTGCATAGTAGGGTATGGGGAGGGACTGGCCTCTCCTTTCAGACCTCTTCCCCAGATAACAGGTATGTGTAGTAGTGTGTGGAGAAAGACAGACCTGTACTTTCACAACTCTCTCTCAGATGACGAGTGTGGTATTAGTGTGTTGTAAGTGACTGATCTCTCCTGTCTGACCTCTCTCTCAGATGATTGTGTGCCTAGTAGGATGTGTAGATAGACTGTCCTTTCCTTTCTGACCTCTATCTCAGATGAAGGGTGTGTATAGTAGTGTATGGAGATTGAGATACCTGTCCTTTCTCACTTCTTTCTCAGATAACAAGTAGTAA
Organism: Pleurodeles waltl; assembly: GCF_031143425.1. Taxonomy (NCBI): domain Eukaryota; kingdom Metazoa; phylum Chordata; class Amphibia; order Caudata; family Salamandridae; genus Pleurodeles; species Pleurodeles waltl. Next base: position 844,786,547 of record NC_090440.1, on the reverse strand, counting down.
TATGTGGGGAGGGACTGGCCTCTCCTGTCAGACCTCTCTCTTAGATGACAGCTGCGCATAGTAGGGTATGGGGAGGGACTGGCCACTCCTTTCAGACCTCTGCCTTGGATTACAGGTGTGCATATTAGAGTGTGCTGAGAGACACTTACCTCTCTGCTGACACCTCTCTCTCAGATGACGAGTGTGTATAGTAGTGAGTGAAGAGGAACTGTCCTTCGTGCTAACACACTCTCTTTGATAATGGATGTGTATAGTAGGGTATGGGAAGAGATTGTACTCTACTCACAACTCTTGCCAAGCCAATAGGCCTAAATAGTAGAATCTGATAAAAACCAGCTCCAGTAATACTCCTTCCTACAGTAGCAAGTTTGCATACAACAGTGTATTCAAAGATCATCTACTCCTTTCTAATTTTCACAATCCCGCAAGCGTCTCGCAAGAGCATAACAATTTTTAGAAAAAAACTAATTAACCTTCTACTCATCACAGTACTTATCTCTTACACACTTCCTCTCAACATCAAGGACCACAATATGCATTTCCACCAGTAGAGTTTATTGAGGACTCATATTCTCCATTTTACTATTTACAACCAGTAAGAGTACCAAGAGACAGTAAAAATGTGTTAGAAACATTATACATTTATAATCTTCACAGTGGTTATCACTTCAGCACCTCCTTTCGAAATCTAGAGGGATGGCATGTCTTTCTGCTGCCCCCTTATATGCCTTTTTTACTTCATTTCCACAACACCTCTAATTTTTCACCGTAATCACTAATGGCTGCCATTCGTTCCTAACATTCTAACAGCCAGGGAATCTGAACGCTTGTGGGACTTGCAGGAACCTCTTGCTTCTGCAAGACTCATGGGAAAAACAGGCTTCTCGACTAATCACAAGGTTCCAGTTTTTTTAAATTTGCACTCTCGAAGGAGGGTTTTGGGACTCTTGCGAGCCCAACTTCCAAAATATACAATTATTTTTTACCCTTAATTTCTCACCAAATCACAAAAACACAATCTGGAGCCCACAATCTGGTGTCATTTTGTTCACCAGTTTTTGCTAAAACCTGTCGTAATGAAGTCTATGGAAAATGCATGAGGATTTGACGTTTTAGGACCCCCTTTTTTCTCAGCCCCACTTGACGGATCACCCCAAAATGTGCCAGGAAGCAACTGAGGTGGATGATCTTTTTTTAGGAAAAGTATTGTGAGGATTCGTCAAGCATGGCCAAAGTTATTAACAAACCAAAAAAATGCTTTGTCTACGAGAAAGCAGACATAACCATAATGACCTACTATATATATATATATATATATATGAAAACCTAATAACGTCCGCCATTAGGTAGTTATAGCTGGGACCTAGTTTCTATAGAAAAAAGTGTTCTTTTACCACTCTATATCTTTGGTACCGGTTGACAAATCTTCACTGAAAATAAATGATGAAAAAAAAACAAACGGGGCCAGAGTAGAGTCACCCTGAGCCCTTAGCTTTGGTACTGGGGTCCCGGAGCAAAAAAGCATTTTTTTCTTTTAATTTCCTGTAGGAATCGTGGCAGATCCAGGGACCTGTTGAAAATTAAAAAAGAAAAACAATTGCGGCCTCCTGCGCTTGTTTCACTAAAGCCCCCAAGTGGGCCAGGTCCTGGGGACATTTTAAGTTTGAATGGGGGGCTGCCAGGCCTCCACCCGCAGCACCAGAGACCACTACCTCTCAAGGGCGAAATATAAAGTGGATGCAGGGGGGCCGCTGGACCCCCCCACAGTCCCTGGGACCACCATATCCCCAGGGGGAAGTATAAAATGGATGTGAGTTCGGCAACCACCCCCCCCCCAGAGCCCCAGATACCACTACCTCACCGGGTGAAATATATAAATGGATGTGGGGGTGCCTGCCCCCCACATCCCCATGATACTGCTACCTCCCTTGGGCGAAATATTAAATGGATGCAGGGGCCACCTAGCCCTCCTGCAGCTCTGGGGGCCACCACCTCCCCGGGGCTACAACAGAAGAATGAAGGGGGTCCATTTTGGACCCCCGAAACACAGGGACCACCACCTCTCTAGGGCAATAGTCATTTGGGGGGGGCGTGCAGCCCTGTCAAGGAGCCATTGATAGCCCTAGGGACTGCCACCCCCCCAGGGCCAGTTCCTGATATTTCCCAGGGTGCCAACCCCCAGGACATAGCGACAGCTCCCACCAAGTAAAAGTAAACAAAGTCCACTTTCTGCAACTGAGAACTGTCACACAGCTCTCCCTTGCAGAAAGCAGAATTTTTATCTGTCTACCCTGCATGCAAATAAGCGTGCAGGGAAGACAAATGAAAACATTATTCCTGCTCCCACAAGCAGGGAGCTGCTAAAAAAGCAATGCCGGCTCCCAAAGGATATGGGGAGGCAGCTAGGACCACAAGGACCTTTAGGCTCCCCCACTGTCTTGTCACCTTCTCTCTTGCATCCCATAATGGGATGGAAGAGGGAGAGGGAGCTTGTCATTACAATGGGTTCTCCAGGCAATGACTTCACAGAGTTAAACTAGCAAGATGTTTGGTACAAATGTTATAGTTACGTTTGGATGCAGAGCGGAACAGAGGCACTTCTGGATTAATGGTCACGATCTTGCACTGTCACTCAGTAGGCTGAAGTTTGAAATCCTAGAATCGCTTGGCAGTGTATTTGTTTATTTTCTGGTGTTTTGACTGTTCAGCCTTCCTAGTGAATATTCAAATTTCTTTCCAATCACATGTATTGGTTGACTTTCATAGTTATGTCTGGAAGCATCATAATAAGGACTTATCTAAAGCCTAAAGATTAAGGTCACAGAGCTTCACACTGAAAGCTGAGGGTTCTACTCCAGGTGTGGTCATTTTGCTTTTTTAATTTCTTTTAAACTTCAAAAGTTGACAAATACATTTTTCATTTCAATTTGTCCAGAAATATCTCATTCTAAGTATGGCTATCTCTTTCCTTCTCACTCTCTTTCTCTTTCTCTCTCTCTCTCTCTCTCTCTCTCTCTCTTTTTCAATCTCTTTCTCCAACTCACACACCCACTCAGACCCTTACAGACCCACTCACAGACCATACACAAACGCACCCACTCACAGACCCACTCAGAGGCTCATGCACCCACTCATAGCTGCACTCAGACCCTCGTGCACCCACTCACAGACCTACTTAGACTCTCACACACCCACTCACAGACCCACTGAAACCCTCAAGCACCCACTCACAGACCCATACAGCAACTGATGCACCCACTCACAGACCCACTAAGACACTGATGCACCCACTCTCACACCCAGACAGCCACTCTCACAGCCACTCCCACATCCAGATACACCCTGTAACAACTTACTCCACCCAGAGAGACAGGCTGGGGCCAACTCAGGCTATGCACAGGCAAAGGCTGTGCGCTGCACTGGGTTGAATGGTTAGAGGGGCTGGCTGCAGGGTCTGGTCGCAGGCCATGCCCCGGGGCCAACTGCTGCTGTGAACGGTATAAGCCAGTGTGCTGCACAGGATTGGGTGGTTATAGGGGATATAGGCCAAAGGCTGTGCGCAGCGTGGGGTCGGGTTAAAGTGCAGTGATAAAAATTACTTTACGTTAAAAAAACATAAAACTTCACTGAAAAAAACAAAGGTTACAGGGACATTATGGTTAGAAAATAGATTTTTTTAAACATAGAAATTCACTTAGAAAACACAAGATTACCGGGACATTATAGTTAATCTCACATTTTAAATGTACAACACCACATAAATTCACCTGTTATAGTTAGAGTTATCTCAAGTAATTATAACTCGTGCCCTAAGGCAACTATAACTCGCACCCTTGCCATGCACTGCTAATTACCCCGCAAATTACGGCACTCATGGCATCTTTGATAACATAATTAATAATATCAATGTAATATTTGCAATAAAATATTTGATGAAAAAACTGCATGGCGGGGCACAAGTTATAGTTACCTTAGTTACCTGTGGTTGATTAACCTTGAAAGTAAAGTTGAAAAGGTTCCATTAATGGTTGCCTTGCATGAGAGTGGTGTACCATTCTTCTGCTTGGTTTTTGCACATTTTCAGTGGGAAGATATTGTAACTGAAACTGAGACACAAATATACAGACCAACAAATACACTTAGCAGGTATGTGTAGTATAATGTATTTTAATTTAAAATGTGTTACTAAGGGGGTAATTGAATAAGATGAGAGTGAGTAGCATGTTTATAACAACTGAAAAGGAATATAAATCATATCTATGTGATAACAATAAGGAAATGTTTAATAATCAGTAAAGAAAGATTACAGTTCCCTTTGATCACACAAGACTAAACCCTTAGGTAGGCCATAGAGCAGGGTAGTTTGTTATTAAGAGGTGAAATATATTCCTCTCAGTTTAACTGATTTACATGTAGTCTTTCGGAGCCTTATGCCCCCATATTTATAAACTTTGACATATATACTGCAACTCATATTCCTATTAAAAGAAGGATAGAGCCACTGACATAGCCACTTAGACACTTAGGGCCTCATTACAAACCTGGCGGTCTCTTGATCACCAGGTTTGTGGATGGCAGTCGGACCGCCGTCAATGCAGACGTCCAAGTGCCATATTATGACCACAGCAGTTGTGCCGCTGTCGGACCACCAGGATTAGTCGTCCCGGCGGTCTTGGCGGTCCTAATCCGACAGGGCAGCACTGCAAGCAGTGCTGCCCTGGGATTATTACTTTGTTCTCCGCCAGTAATTTCTTGCCGGTAACACCGCCATAAAAAGGCTGTCAGGGAACAGGTGCAGGGGGCCCCAGGTGGGCCCCTGCATTGCCCATGCACTTGGCATGGGCAGTGTAGGGGCCCTCCCTGGCCAGCACCCTCACAATGTTCACTGTCTGCAGACAGTGAACATTGCGAGGGTGCTAGTGCACCCTGCATCCTACCGCATTGCCGCCAGCTTGATTACGAGCCAGAGACAATGATGTAGGGTGTTTTCCGCTAGGCCGGGGTTCCACCTGCCAACCTAGTGGGAAACTCGTAATGGGCCTGGCGGGGAGGCAGCCACAATAGCGACAACCTCCCCATCGGAATTTTGGCAGATTGGTAAAACCATCTGCCAAAATCGTAATCAGGCCCCTAGAGTGCTGCTTATACATTCATGCATACAGCCAGACAGCAGTTATATTTGCAACAGTATTGGAGCAAGTTGCACATGCAGTTACACACCCCTCATGCACTACATTTACTTAAACATTTGGTGGGACACTCATAGACATACTGATACAGTCAGTCAGATATGTAGACAAATGCTGACACAACCTGCTCACCTACGCAGACAAGTTAGACATGGGTGAGGCATAGTACTGCAGACTCTAAGGGGGTCATTCTGACCCTGACGGGCGGCGGAGGCCGCCCGCCAGAGTTCCCCCCTCCGAAATACCGCTCCGCGGTCGAAAGACCGCGGAGGGTATTCTAAGTTTTTCCCTGGGCTGGCGGGCCAAAAGACCGCCCGCCAGCCCAGGGAAAAACTCCCTTCCCACGAGGATGCCGGCTCGTAATCGAGCCGGCGGAGTGGGAAGGTGCGACGGGTGCTGTTGCACCCGTCGCGTATTTCACTGTCTGCCAAGCAGACAGTGAAATACTTGTAGGGGCCCTCTTACGGGGGCCCCTGCAGTGCCCATGCCAGTGGCATGGGCACTGCAGGGGCCCCCAGGGGCCCCGCGACCCCCCCTACCGCCATCCGGTTCCCGGCGGGCGGACTGCCGGGAACTGGATGGCGGTAGGGGGGGTCGGAATCCCTAGCTGCGCCGCCTTGGAGGATTCAAGAGGGCGGCGGTACACTGGCGGGAGACCGCCAGTGTTGCCGGTCCGACCGCGGCGTTACCGCCACGGTCGCAATGCCCTGCGGGGCACCGCCGGCCTGTCGGCGGTGCTCCCGCCGACCCTGGCCCCGGCGGTCTAAGACCGCCGGGATCAGAATGACCCCCTAAGTGTTCATTTTTATTGTCAGCTCGAGCTCCCATTGCAAAGGCTGCTTGAAAATCCTGGCACTATCCTTTTACTGAAAAATTCAGTACTCAGCTAGTCTGCACATTGCTGATAGAGCAGGGTGCTTTATGGTTAAAACATTAAACATGTCCTTCTAAGTTTCACTGAGTTAGATATACACTTGCAGACTCGTATGCTCACTGCAGTGTGCAAGCCATACTACAATTAATTTATTCTATTAATAAAAGGATAGATCCACTGATACACCCAGTGAGACACTGAGAGAGCCATTTATACATTCATGCACACACCAACATGGTAGTTATGTTTCTAGCAATATTGGATGCAGTTGCACACACAGTTACATATCTCTATAATCTTCATATTTACTTACATTTCTGGTACAACACTCATAGAGATAATGATACAGTCAGTCAGATATGTAGTGAAATAGTGACACAATCAACTCACATATCCACAAAAGTACTTCTTTAAACATGGCAAATGCCTACTACTGCAGACCAGATTTAAAAGAAAATGACGGAGCACAACGCTGTGCCAAAATTGGCAGGGCCGCGCTCAGTCATTTTCACACTGCAGGGATGCACCATATTTAATTTAATATGCCGCACCCCTGTGTTGCCCCCTGTGCTGGTGCTAAATTAAGCTGCCTGCGCCAACGCATGCATCCTTGCACCATCGTGCAAGAAAGTCTGAGTTGAGTGGTTTGATTGTTTATGTGTGGGAAAATGTCCCTTCCTGCACATAAACAATTACTAATGGTGATTTGGCATTATGCAGAATGCAGCACACATAGAAGTGCCAAAGCGTAATTTTCAAATGATTGTTTATGTGCAGGAAGGGACACCTTCCCTCACTTAAACAATCATGTCTGGCATTTTGTTCTTTCTATGTGTGCTGTAGAAGGTATGGATGCTTAGATTGTTCTATTTTGTATCGTTAGTAATATTGGAATATATGAAGAATTATTATAGCTTACAACACAACAGTTTACATAGAGCTATAGATTATCTAATTATATATTTTTCGTATCATTTTTATTTAGATGAAAGACTGTGTCTTTTGGTGCTTTTATTTGGTATATACATGCCCTGATGAAGGTGGCTGTGAAATTATAAATTCAATGAGAAACCGAAATCCACCGAAACGCACGTTGGCAATGGGGCACCAAGGCAGATAACGGAATACCAGCGTTTCAGAAATCAACTGATGAATTATTATATTTGGACTGGACCAACTTGGAAAATAGACAGCACTGGGACATTACGCTGTCTTTAGGTCTATAGAGACTCTGACTGTTGAAAAACTTTCTGACTGTTGAAAAACCTTCTATATTGATTCATTGTATTTTGGATAAAATAGACAAGATTGGTACACATGAAGTACCATATTTCTATTTAGGTATTTGCTTATATATTGAAGATCTATTTGGTTATTTGTTTTTTTAGGTTTTTAGGTTTTGTACAAGTGGGTCTGTGTTCTGTCTTATATGTTGTCTTGATTGTTGTTCATGTATATTTGTGTTGTGATAATCTGTGTATACTTGACATTCTTTTGGTTGGAATATGTTATTTTAATAGTAGAATTTAATGTGAAATAGGATTAAAGATGTTTACTTTATGTTCAACGTATCTGTCATTTGTTTAATTTGTTTGTTTATTAATTAGATAGGAGAGCAATTGTTCTTTAAGAATTTGTGTCCAACCACACTCCAACTCATATACCTATTGAGAAAAGTTTAGAGCCACTGACACATCCAGACACTTAGAGAGCCACTTATGCATTCATGCACACACCCAGACAATAGTTATGTTTCAATCAGTATTGGACCTAGTTGCTCACACATGTACATATTCCAGTATTCACCATATGTACATAAACATCTGGTGGGACACTCATAGATATACTGATACACTCTGTTATATATATAGCCAAGTACGTACATGGTCCACTCATCCACCCAGAGAAGTATTTCTTTAAACACAGCTCAGGCCTACTACTACAGAGCCTGAGTCTGCAGTTTTACTGCTAGCTTGAGTTGCCATTAAAAATCCATTTGCAAGCATTAAAGTCTACTTTTAGTACAAATAATTTACCCCTCAATTAGACAATCAGTAAGAGACATGTACCTGGCAGTGAACACACTGGCAAACCTAATTAGTTCTAGTATGTAATTTTATAGTGTTTTCTTTAGAGCTAAATGTATTTTTTATTTGATTTGCAGATATCCACCTTATTGAAAAAAAGAAAAATCAGAATGCTTGATAAGACACAAAGAAGAAAGAGACAGAGGAAACATTAATACCTAATTCAAACTGACATTAAAAAGGAGATAAGATGGAGAATGTGGACAAGAAAAAATGAACAGCTGGTAAGAGCCATAAGGACTTTCTAAAAAAAAGTATGTTGAAAATTGCAAACTGAAAACATTTGTACAGTAAAAAAAGTTGTAAATCAAATGATAAAGAGGAAGAAGGACCACATGCTTGTAAAAGTAGAACAATTAATAAGGAAAGAAATAATTTGACTTGGAGACACAAACTGCTTAAGGAGATAAGAGTAAAAATATTTTGACCTAGAGTAATACAAAATTTGCTAAAGAAGATGAAGAAGTCTGAGAGGAGAAGTGCTATAATTAAGCAAAAGCAACTTATTGAGAGTATAGTGGGCAAAGCATTTCTTCTAAAAAGAAAACTTTTTATCGTAATATTGAACAGAATGAAGACACTAGACAAAACAGTGATGTGCATGCGGAAAATAACATTAAGGAAAAGGCTTATTAATAAGTATTTTTGTAAAGTTTTTAAAGGTTGATGGATGCACATAATGCACAGAACCATTTTTTAATGAATGAGCTACTTGCAAGAGAACACGTTAGTACATGCAGTTGACACAAGTGGTTGTTGCTATGAAGTAAAGAATGATATTTCTATAGAAAAAGAAGAGATAGTTCCTAGGAATGTAGAACAAGTGATAGCTGAAGGAGTACAAGGAAGGTGTGACCAAGCTCCTGAATAAAGGTCGAAGTATAGCAGTATTTGTACTATCTGTCAGGAATCAATTGCTAAATTAAAAACTTTCCTAAGATAATTTTAATGGAGAAGTCTCAAATAGAAAATAAAAATGCTTCAAGAATTAGATCCATGCAACGTTAGTAAATACACTAACTTATAAGTCCACTCATTGGCATGTCTTTCAAAGAAAGTGTACAGAAGCACTTTTTATTACTTTAGAATGTTAGTTGTGCATCATTCATAAATGTGTAATTTAGTTAGGAGACTCTATTATGTAAAACTCCAGCTTTCTGTGTAGGAGATTTGAATAGAGCTCTGTTACATGGCAGTGTGGCAGAGGTTGAGAAAGTTTGTGAAGATATTCAGTTCTGTTTCTTTGGTCCTGAAGAAGAGAATACGGAAAATGAGGAGGTAGTGACAGGAGCTGTAAAGGAACTGGATACACAGATTACCATTAAAAGCTTGAGAAATGAGATAGGAAAGTTCAATGCAGTGTGTTCTGAGTATGTATTTGTTGTCTCTGCACTCACTATAGAAACCAGACCTGTAATGTAATTTTCTAAACAAAATAACAATGAAGAGTGGCACGAATGTAATGCATATCTATTTGTTATGACAAATCAGAGGATAATAAAATGCCAGCTATAGCAATTCATTATAGATTAGAATTAGTACAAATGCCAGAAGAACTTGATCAATTAAATGTGTATGAATCAATTTATTACAAACTGTCCATCCATTTCAAGCAATCGTTCGAATGGACAGGAAAACTGCCAAAACTGAACTACTGAAAGAACTTAAAGGGAGAGTTGTGTTTTTACCTTTGGATTTTTAAAAACATTTAGGCACTGTGGATGTTGAGAAAGATGTAGATCAACAACTCATGATTCTAGTAAATGGAGTGCCCACCAAAAGTTAAAAAAATCTGGCAAGAGTTAATGGATGTGAATTAAGTTTAAAAAGTCACCTTACGATTGAAAGAAAATCATGTTGTTTACAAAAATGTTGATATTATTGGAGATGTAAATTGTATCGATGTTGAAGTGTTACAATGAACTGGACAAATAGAAAAAGTGGATAAGTTAAGTTACCTTTTGCATTCCAAATCAAACAACCATCACAACCAATTACACCATATTTGCCTTCATCATTGTTTTCCAACACAATGTTTTTGTACATATTGTGCTGCAGAATTTCATAAAGATACATATTTTTGAGGTGTGGACATCTTCTTGGACAGTAGGTATTAAACATATTTGTTTTTACTATAGCTGTACTCTCCAGATCAAACTCTGCCAGGTACTGAACTTCTGGGAAAGATTTCAAAACACTGTTTCCCATGTTAGCAAGGCCTAAACTAACCCAAACAATTCCCCTAGACTTTGAGAACAAGCTAGCTGAACTCAACCTGTTGCAGTACTCAAAGGAACATATATGCGAAAGCATTTTCAATCTGAAACTGTACAATTTCTTCGATAGACATTTTTCTGCAGACATCTCCTCCCACGTTTCCTTCATCTCTGTTTTCTCTGATTTTGTGATGTATGAAGTGACATAGGGCCATATGTACAAACACTTTTTCCCATAGACACAGAATGGGTAAAAACCTTTGCTACATCTGTCCCATAGTGAGCAACAAAAATGGAGTTGTCTGCAACAAACTGTAGGCCCATATTTGCATGGCAATATCACAAAACAAGATAAAATAAAATGATGGATGGATTGTTGAAACTTTTCAAACACTCACCCCCAGTCACAGATCTGGGTTTAAGCCATCGATATTTTGCTCACCACGTCACCCAGTTTGGACCCAGCCATATGCAAATCAGTCTTGACCCTGTTCCCCTTGGGAACAGTCCAGCCCGAACTGCCAGGCCACGTCTAGGCCAGGTCTTCCCTGGACTGGAAACAAGCATCCTGGGACCGGTTTCCGGGTTTCATCCCCTCATCAGCCAGGCTAGCTTGAATCCAGTGGCATGGGAAGCACGGGACCCACGTCTGGGCATACCCTTCCCACTTAGGGTGACAAATGCAAAAAGAACAAGTGATGGACGGAATGCTGAACAATGTCAAACATTCACCCCAGTACAGAGATCTGGGGCTAAATCCATCGTTGTTTTGCTGTCCATGCCATTCCAGTTTGGACCCAGCCATATGCAAATCAGTCTTGACCCTGTTCCCCATGGGAACTGTCCAGCCTGAACTGCCAGGCCAGGTCTTCCCTGGACTAGAAACAAGCATCCTGGGACCAGTTTCAGGGTTTCACCCCTCATCAGCCAGGCTAGCTTGAAACCAGTGGCATGGGAAGCACGGGACCCATGTCTGGGCATACCCTTCCCACTTAGGGTGACAAATGCAAAAAGAACAAGTGATGGACGGAATGCTGAACAATGTCAAACATTCACCCCCGTACAGAGATCTGGGCCTAAATCCATAATTTTTTGCTGTCCATGCCATTCCAGTTTGGACCCAGCCATATGCAAATCAGTCTTGACCCTGTTCCCCATGGGAACAGTCCAGCCCGAACTGCCAGGCCAGGTTTTCCCTGGACTGGAAACAAGCATCCTGGGACCGGTTTTGGGGTTTCACCCCTCATCAGCCAGGCTAGCTTGAATCCAGTGGCATGGGAAGACTACCCTATAAACCACCAAATTCTTATCTTCTTTTTCTTAAACCAAAATTCTAAGGAGGATTACTACTGAAACAATGGAATAGTATAATTCTCTCACTTCTAAAACAACAAGTTAATACATCATACTGTGTACCAAGGGTAATGTCTTCATAATAGATTCTAAATCGTGAAATGTACCTACTCTTGCAAGGAAACATAAGAGATAGCACTGAATTAGAAACACAGATCACAAGCTACAAACCACGGCAAAGATCTATTGAAGAGAAAAATAAATACTGCTAAACTTATGTTTGAAGAACAGCTGGAAAAATATTAAAAGAATTACAATGCGGATATACTCTACTCCTGTTTAATGGATAAGCAGATTTAATGACTTCATGCGGCCTACTAAGGGTGATGTCTTTATATACCTTTTCACCTACCATCATTCATACAATTGCATTATAAAACTATGATATAATTTATAATATTTAACAAGTATAGGTAAAACAGGTAAATATTTCCAGTGAGTGTGATGCATAGTAATGTTAATTTGAAATGACCTGCTATGTGCATATGTTTTTTTTTTTACAATCTATATGATTGTTTTATTCCCCCAGCCTTCAAGGATGAGTATCTATACACAGTTCAGTTATAGTGTAAAAGTATAGAAGCTGAGAACAGTGAAGGAAGGGAATGCAACATCGGTAAATAATATGTATTACTGCTATACAATGATATACATTTCTTGTTTTTTATTTTTAACAATAGCTTTTTTTATTATAGATGAGGAACCTTTAATAAAGAAATTTATGACATGATACTTAAACTTCTATTTATGTTTTCTTTCTCTCTACACAGATTAAAGGACGTCTTTATCGCAGTAATGTAGGTAACTAATTACTTCTTTGTTCATTCAGACACCATCCATAATTAAACCTTGTACACATCGTTAATTTTACTAAAACAGCAATACACACTGTCGTATACCCATGTCCATACACTGACACACCCAGGGACACACTCATGTATACACTAGCACACCTAGGCTCACACTCATGCAAACACTAACATACCAAGACAAACTGATGCATAGGCTAACACACCCACGCGCACACTAATTTACACACTGAGACACCCAGGCGCACCCTGATGCATACACTGACACACCCAGGCACACACTGATATATATACCCTGACATACCCAGGCACACACTGCTCTATACACTCATACATGCAGGCACATACTAATGCATACATTGACACACCCAGATACACATTGATACATACACTGATGCACCCAGACAAACACTGAGGCATAGACTGACATACCCAGGCAAAGCGTGATGCATACACTAACACACTCAGATGCACACTTATCCATACACTCACACACCCAGGCACACCCTGACATATGTGCTGACAAACCCAGACAGACAGTGATGCATACGCTGACATACTCAGGTACATACTCATCTATACACTCATACACCCAAGCACACACTGATGTATAGAATAACACCCAGACAGACACTATTGAATACACTAACACACCGAGGCAAACCTTGATGCATACAGTGAGACACCCAGGCACATGCTGATGCATGCACTGACACACCCAGGCACACACTGATATATACCCTGACATACCCAGGCACATACTGTTTTATACACTGATCCATGCAGGCACACCCTAATGCAGACAATGACTTACCCAGATAGACAATGATACACACACTGGCACACCCACACAAACACTGATGCATACACTAACATACCCAGGCAAAGAGTGATGCATACACCAACACACCCAGGTGCACATTTATCCATACACTCACACACCCAGGCACACATTGATGCATAAACTAACATAACCAGATCCATACTCATCCATACACTGATACAACCAACCTCACACTAATGTATAGACTAACACACCCAGGCACACACTAATGCTTATACTAACACACCCAGGCAAACACTGATGTGTACAGTAAAACACCCAGGCACACACTTATACATACGCTAACACACCCAGGCATACACTGATATATACCCTGACACACCCAGGGACACACCGATGCATACACTTACACACCCAGGGAAACACCGACACCTACACTGTCACACTCAGGCATACACTTACTCATACAGTAACACACAGAAACACACTGTAATGCATTCTGTCACATATCGTAACAATAAATACCATAGACACAGATCTTTTTTTAATACATGGAATGATTCTAACAAGAACCTTTTCAAAAAGTTTTTGCATTTTTTTTTGTGTCTTTGTTTTTTCAACAAAAGTGGCTTTTCAACCAATCAGCCAACAACAAACAAAGAAGCAACGTGCTTCAGTTTCTTAAAAAGAACTAGCAACAGTGGTTGTGAATAGCAATGAAAAACTCTGCAACAGATGACACCTTCACAGAAAGGATTACGTTGCGACTTGTACAAGAAGTCACTGTGCCTCCTATTTCCTGGGATACTGATAGGACTGCAAGAGTAGATGTTCCCTGTCCTTCTGCAGCAGTTGAATATGAGGTACCTTCTCTAGCATCCCTGTCTCTCAACATCCTCTTATAAACTATTTTGTGGATCGTGCTTAGGTGCTTCCACATAGAGCTGGCAAATATTTTTTTTATGTGCCAGTGGAGAGTTGTTTGCTACAGATGATACGTGTAACAATTTTTGCCGTCACCTTCTTCTTTCCAGCAGGGATAGTGAAATATTTCTACACTTGACTTTCTTTTCCTCTGGTGGGATGTCCCCTCCTACTCTCCCATGCTGGGATCTTCTTGATGTTCTGGTTGAGAGGATCCACTGGCCATTTCACAATAATGAACAGTACCAAAACAGCCAAACCGAAGACAGAGACTAGATCTCACTGCTTTGTGCAGAGAGAGCAATCTAGAATTGAGTACCTTAGGGGGTGGCTACAACAGTTATAGGGTGGGGTCCAAATGCAGCCAATGAAATGGGAAGGTTTGGTTATGATATTGGGCAGATCTGAGGTTCCTGATAACACATAAAATCACATATTTAAAAGTTAACTAACTATAGGATAACTTATACATACTTATACATACTTACATATCGGTGCACCCTGACACCAATATGAAAAAGAGAGGCCAGTGTACACTGAAAATAACCTTATAAAAAAAGGCAGAATCCATAGATCAGGATCTGCTGACACATCCTGATCATGTGATCGCAACAGAAACCATTGAGTACAGCCGTCCACATTTTCTGGCACCGTGGAGGATCTGCAGAGCCTAATAAAATTTGAAACAAATAATACAGTAAATATAGTTGTATTTACATTAATAATACTTTCTTATTGCTTTATGGACCTCTTTAAATTTTTACCCTTATCCTGACTACTAACTTGTTAGTTTTTCTCTATACTAACAATATTATCACTTTGATTTGTCCTTTTTTTTATTGCTTACTGAGTCCCTTTTTTTACCATTTTTTAAATACCTCCACATTGCTTTCCCCTATTTTTTATTACTTTTCCTTCTTTTGCCACATTTTAAAACTATCTATTCCTTTTTCCAGTTGTAAAAGAAATTACAAATAATGTACAATGGTGGCCACAAAGCCTGGACGTACTCCAGGCCCTATGGACAGTCGTCATCTTTGATTAAAAAAACATAGAAATTCACTGAAAAAAACAAAGGTTACAGGGGCGTTATAGTTAGGAAATAGTTTTTTTTAAACGTAGAAATTCACTGGCAAAAACAAAGGTTATAGGGACATTATAGTGAGGTACTGAATTTACTCACACTAAACCAGAGAAATTCAGCAGTAATAGTTACCAGCCCTAACTATAACATATGCCCTCGCAATGCACTGCATGTGACTTCACATATTACATCACTCATGACACAGTCGGTGACATCACTGATGTCATCACTGATGACATCTCAAATTACATTACTGATGACATACCTGATGACATCATCTACCTACAGGCTCTCACACCCCACTCACACGCCCATGCAAACCTCTCATTCACCCACTCACACCGTGTCTCAGCTACTGACATGCCCATACATACGCCTATTCAACTACACACAAAACACTCATTGCAAAATACACACAACACATTTGCTTTCTCATATAGCCAGTTGCACAACCACTGATTTTGCCATGCAGCTACTCAAATACTGAGCTATAGACACATAAAGCCACTCAGATAGCTACATACCCACCTGCACAACTAACATATTCTTCACTTATTCTTCTAAACAGCCACTAACTCACCCACTCATACACCCATACACAGACTCATATACCGGATTATTCATGTATAGATTCAGACACACAATAAGTACTCATACAACTACTGTTAGAAATGGGGTTTCTAGTTGGCAGTCGGTTTGCACCCTGTTCAAGAAGGGACCCTCACTCTAGTCATGATAAGGGAGATACCCGCTCATATAACCCCTGCTCACTCCCTTGGTAGCTTGGCACGAGTAGTCAGGCTTATCTCAGAAGCAATGTGTAAAGCATTTGCACATAACAAACAGTAATACAGTGAAAACACTACAGAAGGACAGCACACAAGCTTTATAAAAATAGCTACTATTTATATGTGTAAAACAAGACCAAAATGAGAAAAATCCAACATACAATACTAAAGATATTAATTTTGCAAGAATTAACTGAAAAATACAGTGCCTTGAAGTCGATAGCTCCGTCTGGAGCTATCATGGCGTCGTGAACAACAAATCCAACAGTTCAGGCCGGTCGCAGTGTCGCGGCCCAGCTAAAGTGTCGGGAAGAGCAGCAACAGTACCTTGGAAACGTAGGGTGTTGTGATCCTCGCGATTAGGTCTGGAGAGCGGGGTCGCTAGCCTCACTGTGACGGTTCGGTAGGTCGAAGCGGGGATCACCGGGCACTTGGAGTCACTGGGATTGGAAATCGAACTCCAGGCTGAAGAAGTCAGGAGCATTGGCGTGGATGGCGTTGGGGCTGTGGTGCGGAGTGCGACGATGCGCTATGCGGTGCCCACGGGTCAGGGTGCAGGCAGCGGCTTGGCGATGGCATCCAGCAGTGTCGGTGAGACCAGGGCTGCAGTGTGAAGTGGGGTGGTGCAACGTGCAGTGTCACCAGGTCACGGTGCAGGCAGCGGCGGCTTTGCTGAAGCGCTGTAGTTGGTAGGCCCAAGTTGGCGTGCGGCACAGGACGGGCTCCGTGCGGCGGCCATGGGTCGTAGTGCAAACAGGGACGTCTGTTAACGACATTGGAGTCGATGGTGCTGACGTCAGTGGGCTGGGGCTTCAGTGCGGGATGGCACTGTGCTGCGTGCTCCTCACAAGCGGTATCCACAGGCCACGGTGCAGGCAGCGGCGCCGGTATCAGCAGGAGCGTCATCATCGGGGATGCCCAGGCCATGGTGTGAGCAAGGCGATGCCGGAGTGCGGGGCCCACAGGTCACGTTGCAAACAGCAGCTCAGTGGTGGCATGAGATGGTGGTGTCAGTGAGACCACAGTTGCTGTGCGAAGCAGGGTGGTGCAGCTCCATGCAACGTCTACAGGTCCAGGCCAGAAGTGTCATTGCTGGTGTCACAGTGGTTTTTCTTCCTGAACAGCACAAAACACACAGTTCCCGTGCTGTAGGCAGATGAAACTGAAGTCTTTGGTGTCCCTGAGACTTCCTACAGGAGGTAAGCTCTACTTCAAGCCCTTGGAGAACTCTCTCAAGCTCGATACACAGCAAAGTTCACCCTTTGCTCTCTTTTAGGGCAGAAGCCGCAACTGCAGGTCAACCCAGCAAAGTAACACAGCAAAGGGGCAATACTCCTCCTCCAGATCTTCAGCTCTTCTCCGTGCCAGAGGTTACTCTTGATCCAGAAAAAAATCTAAAAGACTAGGGTTTTGGGTCCACTACTTATACCCCTTCCTGCCTTTGAAATAGGCATACTTCAAAGGAAAGTCTCTGTTGTTCACAAGATCCTGCCATGCTCAGGCCTGGCCCCAAACACACTCCAGGGGGTCGGAGACTGCACTGTGTGAGTGTAAGTGACCACTCCTCCCTCCACTCTAGCTCAGATGGCCCATCAGGATATGCAGGCTACACCCCAGCTCCCTTTGTGTCACTGTCGAGAGGGAATTCACAACAGCCCAACTGTCAGTCTGACCCAGACATGGAATACACAAGCAGGCACAAAATGGTTTGAGCCAAAAAATGCCCACTTTTTAAAAAGTGGCATTTTCAAACAATTTAAAAAACAACTTTACCAAAAGATGTATTTTTGAATTGTGAGTTGAGAGACCCTGAACTCCAGACCTCTATCTGCTCTCAAAGGGAAACTTCACATTAAGGATAATTAAAGGAGCCCCCCTCCACCTATGCTGACCTATGAGAGAGATAGGCCTTTCAACAGTGAAAATCGAATTTGGCAGTATTTCACTGCTAGGACATGTAAGACACATCAGTACATGTCGACCTTTAACACACACTGCACCCTGCCATTGGGGCTACCTAGGGCCTACCTTAGGGTTGCCTTACATGTAGTAAAAGGGAAGGTGGGGGCCTGGCAAGTGAGTAAACTTGCCATGTCGAATTGGCAGTGCAAGACTACACACACAGACACTGCAGTGGCAGGTCTGAGACATGTTTACAGGGCTACTTATGTGGGTGGCACAATCAGTGCTGCAGGCCCTCTAGTAGCATTTGATTTTCAGGCCCTCAGCACCTCTAGTGCACTTTACTAGGGACTTACTAGTAAATCATATATGCCAATCATGGATAAACTAATCAACAGTACAATTTATATAGGGAGCACTTGCACTTTAGCACTGATTAGCAGTGGTAAAGTGTGCAGAGACAATAAACCAGCAAAAATAGAGCCCAGTATACCATTAAAACAGGAGGTCAGAAGGCAAAATGACAGATACTAACACACACACATATATATATGTATATATATATATATATATATATATACACACATCTATCTATAAATATATATATATATATATATACATATATATATATATATATATATATATATATATATATATATATATATATATATATATATATATATACTTTCCTATACAGTCACTGATACAAAAACACTCTCACCCATATATTCAATAGAACACTCACTCATGCATAGAGTAACTGACATACACCACTAAGTTGCCCATACAGATGACACATCCTCTAACACACTCAAAGACCCAGTCACACAGCATGCAAACACTCAGTCACTCACTTACTACTACAGATACTGAGAAAACCACTCACTTACACATATAACTACTCACACATCTACTTCTTTAACCAAACGACGCAGCTACACAGGAACCCACTGACTCAGTAAAACATCTACTAACACAATCAGTCATCCAACTGCACACGCTCTTACACAACCACTCAAACACAAATACTCACACACACATACCCACTGAGATCACAAACATTACAAAAACTATCAGTGGTCATTAGCTGCGTAAGACTGCTAATTTAACTTATGCAATACCTTTGAATGCACCTTTAACTCTTGTAAACATTATTTACACCCTTACATAGACTGGATGATTTCATTAGTGATGTTATCAGTGATTTCACTGACCATTTCGGTTGCCACCAGGTAGTTATAGTTAGAACCTAGTTTCTATAGACAAAGCCTTTTTTGCTTTGCTAATGACTTTAGCGCTGTTTGATGAATCAACACAAAATTTTCCAAAAAACAACAATGGTCACTCCAACTGCTGTCTGGACAGTTTCGGGGCGATCCATCAAGAGGGGGCTGAGAAAAAGGGAGGGTCCCAAAATGCATTTTCCCCATTCATTTTTCCATAGGGATTTTGAACAGCGATAGCACAGAAACCACTGGACAAAATTACACCACATTTGGCAGAAAGGTAGTTTTTGAGGAATAAAATAAAATCAAAATTTGTATATATAGGGACGTGGAGGATTTGCACCCCCTCCCGATCTCGTGCTGAGGTCTAATTGTCTGTCAACGCTTCAACAAGGAAGTGTTGTCAGCCATGTTGGATTTGTGAGACAAAAATGTAAAAAAAAGAAAAGGGGCCAGGGTACACCCTGAACCCCTTAGCTCTGGTGGTGGGGGGTCCCAGTGGTTTTATTTTTTTTTATTTACAGTGCAAGTCATGGCAGATCTGTAGACCTGCTAAAACAGTTTTCTTTTTAAACGAAGCTCTGGCTCCTGCATTTAGTCTTTATTAAGGCCCCGGGTGAGCCAAGTCCCGGTGGCATTGTTTATTTGTAACAGGGGGTGCCCTCATAGTCCCGGGGACCGCCAGCTCCCCGGGGCTATACAGAAAATATGTGCCAGTGGCCACAAGGCTCCCGTGCCCCAGAGACCACCACCTCCCCGGGGCTGAAAGATTTTTGTGTGGGAGAGGTCCGTAGGCCTCCCCTACAGCTGCAGGGACCGCCACATCCCTTAAAGGAACTTTAACCCCTAATCTTGATCCCAAATTAATTACCTAAATGTTTAAAATGGGATGAGATCCCAGGAAAGGGCTGGAGAGATCTCTCAAGCAGTACCAGGATAGGCTATTAGATGTGTTGGGGGCTTAGGCATGGGTGTTTGACCTTATTGAAGAAGCTTATATGAAAGGCACGGAGATGAATATTAATTCTCTTAGGGGTTGGTGCCAACACGCAATTTGTTTTTTAGGGAATGCCAACACAGGTTAAAGGACTGAGAAGAGGAAATCATTCTTGATGCGTATTAATCCTAAATTGGGTGATCCTGTTTGGAGAAGGCAAGGTGAAGTTGTTAGGCAGGTTATGTACAAACCTTCACAAGCCTGAATAAGGTCCAATTCAATGCGGGAAGAGTTTTTAACAGACATAACAGTTTTTTTGGACCTGCTAGAAGAAGAGGGAAACCTTCCAGCCGAGCAAATGATAAGTCTGAATACTACTGAAACAATTCCAGTACAAAGCACTGGATTAATAGAGGAAGTCAAGGAGGGTTCTATCACCAAAGGGAAAAATCAGGCAGCTATCAATCCAGCAAAGGACGTGGACAATCTACTAATGTTTCACAAGGTGAGAACAAGGATATTTTCAGGTTTTATCCCAAAACAAGTAGAAGGACATTTAATTTGTTTTAAGAATCGTTGGAAGAAAATCAAAAGAGATGCATGGGTGTTAGAGGCAGTTCGAGGTTTTCAAATAGAGTTTATTAACATACCTCATCAAAACAAAGAACCAGAGATAAAATAAATGTTAGAGAAGAGTGTGATTTGAACAGTAGCAGTTACAGAAAAAAAAGGTTTTGCAAGTACTCTTTTCCAAGTATAAAAGAAGGACAAAGGATGGAGGCTGGTAATACATTTTCAAGAGTTAAACCAATTCGCACTTTACAGCACTGGTTAAGAAATGTGTCTGTCATTTGTGTTTGTTGTGTCTATATGGATGTGCATTTGGCATTTTCACTTTTTACCATGAACAATGCATTATCTTGTGGAATGTCACAAACAACTTCAGTAGTGTGCCACAAGATGTACTTTCTGTAAAGATGAGAAACATCAACAGCTGCATACAGTTTTCATGAAATGAGGATTTTGTCAATGTGAAGGGAAATGTTTATGCGTTGGGTCACCTACCACATGTGATTGGAGCAATTGGAGGCACACATATTGCTCTGGTGCCACCACATGACAGAGATCAGGTCTACCACAATCAGAAGCACTTCCAAACATGTGTGCACATTTTCCAGGATCAACACACGATCCCTTTGTACTGTAGTACAGCAGCATTCCCCTGCAAATGTCCCAACTTGTACCTGAAAGGACCTGGCTTGTTGGTAAGTACAATCTGTCCATTAATTTCTAGGTTTTTTCATGTTTACTGCTCTCCAATAGTATTACATAATTTGGCTCATGATTTTTTTCTCCTATAGGAGACTCAGCTTATCCTAACCAACCATGGTTATAAGCACCGCTTAGGAATCAACAACTCCAGGGAAAGTTCTTTTCAATAAGGCCTATGGAAGAACATGGAGGCCAGAGGAGTGGCTTTTGGGTTCCCAGTGGCCAGATTTTGCTGTCTGGATAAGACTGGCGAAGACCTCCTCTGCTCACCTGATAAGGTGTGCAAAATCACCATGGCCTGCTGCATGTTATACAACATAGCCCTGCAACAGAACATCCCATACATTTCAGAGGATGGAGACCATGATGGGCCAGCGGGTGAGGATGTTGAAATGCCAAACGAAGATGATAATGGTGATGAGGAAGGAATCAACTTAAGTCAGGAGCTTATTGACAAATTCTTCACATGAATGAAAGTATATCTTGACCTATTGTCACTCCAAAATTGTGAGCACATTTCCATATGGTGAGTCCAGATATCTGAGTTAGAAATGTTTTAGAAAGGGCAAGTTAAAGAACATCCAGTGAAAAGTTGTTTGTTCATGTAATTTTATGACAAATTGATTACTGTGTATGGCTATATTTTTCATCTTTGTTTGTGTTTCAAACATGTGTCCTCAACATTTGTCATTTGTAATGGTTTTATTTTGAAATGTATTTACAATTGAAAACATGTTTCCTGTTCATGGACCAGGCTTCTCCTCATGATCTGGACTTGCAGGAGTAGTACCTCACAGAATGCACAGAATAAATTGAACATCAGAATGATTTTAGACGTCTGGTTGGTACACCAAATGGTTTTGGGTAAAAACATGAAGCAACCTAAAAGGTGTGAGACAAATGATATCATTATTTTACCTTTCAGTTGTTTGATCATGAGTTTCCTAACAGTTTAATATACAAACAGAACTTCTTCAGAATTGCTGGAATATTGTTCTGAAATATTGGACAACAATGATATAGACATGAAATTTACCAAACTTTCTACACAATACAGTGGAGTGGAGAAATATGAGTTCACCATTTAAAGGATTAGCCAGGTAATGAGCTGAGCTTTGAACAATTTCATGGTCATGATAGCATTTCACAATATTGCATAATATAGTGATTGAAAAATACATTACACTTTGAACAGTGTGAGTATATGTAAGACAACAGAGATTGCTTGCAACAAATGCAATAATATTACTACCACCAAAAATAAGGAATCATGGTAGTTGTAGTCATTTCAAATAAACTTTGACAAAACTTGTAAATTTGTAAGTGTTACATAACTAGTAATAATGTGCAGAAGAAATAAACTGATTTGGCCTATATGGAACACATATCAATAATTTGTTCAGAGGTGTAGAAACACTTATTTACACCATGACATAATGAAAAAATTGGTGGAGACTGAAACCTGTAATCTGAATTTATACAGAATACATTCATACAATCAAACAAAGAAGGGAAAAAGAAATGTGTAAAATGGAGAAAAATATCACATGACATATCACTTCATATATTTACAAAAACATTTTAAATATTAGTTAAATGAGGGAAACAAAAATATTGCTACAACTTTGCAAAGAAAGGCAGATTAATAAATAGTATTTTGAAATAAATATTTGTAAAAGTTGGAAAACACATTGGGGGTCATTTTGACCCTGGCAGTAAAAACCGCCTACCGCTGTGGCAACGGCCGCCAAAAGACCATCGCCGTGGCTACTAGCCATCTGCTAGATTATGACCACAGACGGATTTCTGCCAGAAGGATGGCGGAAATCTGGTGGTGGCCATGCCGGCGGATGGTGGTGAGGTGCCACGCCAGTAGACCGCTGCCAACCGTATCATGACACATGATACGGCCTGGAGGTGTTCTGCTGGCGGACGCTGTGGCTGGCAGCAGCGCCCTGTCCGGTCTCCTGCTGGAGGAGCCCCTGACAACAGGTAAGTCGGTGTTCTGACAGGGGAGGGGGGTGGGTGGTGTTGTGTGTGTGTGTAGGGGGGTGTGTGTATGTCTATGCATGCATGTATGAGGGTGTGTGTTGCGTGTTGTGTGTTGTGTGTGTGTGCATGTATGGATGTGTAAGTGCTTGTATGTTGTGTTGTGTGAATGCGTGTGTGCCTGTATGTATGTAAGTGTGTGTGGATGTGTGTGTGAATGGATGTATGTGTGCGTGGATGACTGTGGAAATGAGTGTGTGTATGCGTGTGTGCATGTGTGAATGAAGGTGCATGTATGAAGGGGGTTCTGGAGAGGAAGGGGGACGGTGGGGGAATCTGTAGAGGGCGAGGGGGTGGGGAAGACTCCTATCAGTGACAGGGAAGGAGTTCCATGGTGGTAGGTGGGGTCATAATCCCGCAGGCGGGCAAGTGACAGCTGCCGGGCTGGAGAGTGAAGTCTCCAGCCCGGTGGTCGTTACAGCCATGGCTGTCGGTGTGCCAAACCGCCAATGTCTTAATAAGGAGGAAAGTACCGCCAGCCTGTTGGCAGTACTTTCCTCCATATTACTGCCGTCCGTCGGGGTCATAATGAACTCCATTATCAACAGTTGGATTGTAAGAAAAATTGACATTTATGTTTAGTGAGACATTTAAAAGTGTTACTTACTAGTCTCCACTACACCAGGGATTCCTGTCAAGCCTTCTGAATGGATGATCCTCAAGACCGTCTCCTCCCATAGAAAAAGTTGTAAGGGGGTGCCGGGAGTACCACAACCAGTCTTCTGCATCTCCAGGTGATGCTCAGAGGTCAGGGAATGCACTCTCACCCACAGGGCTTTCCACCTATTCCTACTTTCTTCCTGTGTGTGCAGGTTGTTTGCTACAGCATTCACTCTGTGTCAGTGGCTGACCAATTGTCGGGAGAACGAGATGTCAAGATGTCCCTTTTCTCCCCTGCAGGATGAATACCATCCCCTTAAGGGAAGTTTACATTCCGCAGAGGAGGAGAATAACTTTCTGGTACCGACCCTGGTGTCAGGAAGAAAAGAAGGGCCAAACTTGGAGACGGCGTATTCGCAGTGGCAACCAGAGGCGGAGCCAGGAAAGAACAGTGCTGATCAACCAGAAGAAGATCAAATGCTCGGACGTCTTTGAGGGTCGACTGGAGTTGAAGAAGACGGTGGGAACTGCCCCCTTCACTGTGACCCAGAGCAGGAGACAAAGGAAGGGAAGCACCCAGAAGCAGACCAGGAGACGACTTAAGAGGCCATTTGCCGTGGAGCTGCACCTTCCCGCCACACTGTAGGAGGGTCGTGGCTCTGTCAGGTGTGTGGCAGGTGCGGGGACTGGGAAAGATGCATGCGGCTATCCGACTGCCGCAGAATTTCTTACGAATGGTGTGAGAGAGCAGGGCTGATTGCAGAGGCCCCCTAACTTTTTGCCCCCATTTTCCACTTTTTGCTGGTGTTTTCCTGACTGTGATGGTGCCCTGGGTACTGCTAACCAGTCCCAGGGCCTGTGCTCTGTGTAAAATCAGTATGCAAATTAGGCTAATTATAATTGGCTAAGTCAACCTACCTATAAGTCCCTAGAATATGGTAGGGCATGGAGATTTAGGGTCCCCAGCATAGGTCGTGCCCCCATAGGTCCACTGCTGAGGTGCCCAGTGTCATTTTAAAGGCAGGCTTGCGTTGCTGGCTGCTTTTAAACTAAAGTTATATGCAAATTCGACTATGGAATTAAAAGTAGTTCCAAAGTCTTAAACTACCTTATTTTTACATATAAGTCACCCCTGAGGTGTGCCCTATGTGCCCCTAGGGCTGGGTGCCATGTAACTATAAGCAGGTACCTTAGAAAAATAGTTTTATAAGCCCTGGTGAGGTAAAACAGCCAAATTAGTTTTTCCCTCATTGTAGTGAATGGCCCCAATAGGCTAGAAAGGGGAGACTTTATTTTAATTTTAAAAGTCCCCTTAAGTAACAGATACCAGGGGTTTGGTATCAAATTAATTGTTATAATAAATCCCACAACTTCCACTTGTTGGATTTAATATAACTTGCTCAGGTAAAGAGTTTTTAAGTTTACCTGAAAAGTTGCCAACTTCAGCCCTGCAGTGTTTTTGCTGCTGTGCTCTGATTAGCTAGCCTCTGGCAGCGTGGCCAGGCTGCCTTGATGAGGTGTGAACTGGCCTGGCTCCTCACAAAGAGATGTGCCTGGGGGAGGGAATCTCCCCTCAGCAGATGGTGAAGCAGGGGGGTGGCTGCCAAACTGGTCTTCAAAGGCAGAGAGGACATTTGGAGCAACCCAGCAACACCCTCACATCCTGCAAACCCAGACAATTAGGTGTCCCCTTGATTAGATTATGAGAGGGGTGTGTTTAGGATTTTTAGCCACACCAATGGGTGGGCTCAGCCAGATGTAACCTCCAAAAATCACTTTCAGCCATGATGGATTTTTGAAGAATGTTGTTCCCTGGGATTGATTTTTGCCACACTTCCCAGGAAGTGGTCATCTCAGGGGGAAGGACCCTGCACCTGATTGGAGAACTAGGACCCGCTTGTTTTTCACCAAGGAGCAGGGATAAAACTGGCAGACCTGCACCCACAAATCAGATCCCTATCAGATTCCAACAAGGAAGAACTACAGGAGAAGAAGGACTGCCCTGCTGGACCCCCGACCTGCACCTGCACACTGCACTCTGGAGGACTGCACCAGCTGCACACTTGGGGTTCACCACTAAAAGAACTTTACTTGTCTTCTACTGCTTCAAGAAGGGACTCCCTTTTGGTACAGGTACAAAGGAGCTTCCCAGAGTCCCCTGCATCAAGACCTGCAAGCAGAGCCCAGCTGACCAGCGTCCAGGGGCCATTTGAGGATTCTGACCAGATGCATTCTGGGAATTGTAGTCCCAACTCCCAAGGAGCACCTCAGAGCTTCTAGAACCTTGGATCAAGTTGTGGACACTTCAAGGACACAACAAGGACCTCTGGAAGAAGATCCAGAAGTTTGGAGATGTTTGGAGCAACTCCATAAGTTGAAGAGGTGCATTGTGGGAATTGTCGTCCCAGACCCCAAGAGGCACACCAGAGCCTCTGAACCCTTGGCTGGTGCTGTGGACCACTTTCCTGAATCAAACACTTCTGAAAGTAAGTGTGACAGTGTTACCTCGTTGGTGGCCTGAACTCTGGACTTTGTTCCTTTCCAGTGTGACATCTTTTGACCCTTTGAGCGCTAGTTGCTTCTATGCGCTAGAAAGCATTAATTCTTTAAAAATTCATATCTCCGGTTCCCCTTATCCGATTTTATAAGTTTCGGTGTCATTTTAAAGATAAAAATATAATCTATGTTTATAAATTGATTTTGGATTTTTAAATTGTTTCCTGTGTTTAATTTAATTACAGTTTTTTTATATTTGAATGGTTTACGCTTTGTCTCCTAAGTTGAGCCTTGTCGCTCGTTGCCAAGCTACCAAGGGTTGAGCTGGGTGAAATTTACCGAGACCTAACTGGACCTAAGTGGCGGTTAGTGGCCTATTGCTAAGTGTTGGTACTTACCTGCCTTTACCAGTAACCCATTTTCCAACAAATGGAAAACACAAGGTGGAGGGGGGGCTCTGTCTTGCATGTCGGGGAAGAGGCTGAATATAAGTCTTGCTACCCTATTGTTTTACGGAGTAAAAAACAAAGAAGTGTGGGGTTCTGGTCTTTTGAGTTACTCTTCGTTCGACAACCACGTATCCTTTTGGAAATCACGAAAGAGGCATGGGGGAAATATGGCAGTCGAGCATGCTGAGTCTCTTCTAGAATATGCCACCCAGTTAAAGTCCCCCCTGCGAAAATTACTGCCATTGGCCCAGGAGAACTTAGAGAAAAGCCAACAAAAATACAAATATATATATGATAAAGGAAATAAGTGGAAGACCTATGATGTAGGGGAATGAGTCCTCCTGGCACTCTTACCGTCTTCTGCTACCAAACTCAAAAGTGAGTAGAATAGTCAGAAAGGTTAGGAAGGTGACCTACTGTTTGGAACTGTCTCCAAAAAAAGAGCAAATATACCAAATCAATCTCTTAAAAAAATGGTTAGGACCACCCACTAAAAATGTATGTAGCTTGCCTGCCTCTGACACTCTTGGGGAAACCCACATCAATGAAGACTTGACCCTCAAAATGCAAACACACCTAATCGAAACCCTTAAAGTCTTCGCAAACATATTTTCTGACCTTCCTGGAAAAAAAACACCTAATCGAACATACCATCCCAACTCCAGATGGAGTGATTATCAAACAAAAACCCTATAGAATTCCTGAAGCACGCCGCAAGCCACTCCAAACAGAAATCTACAACATGTAACTAATATGAGTTATAGTACTGTGACAGATCGAACAATATACAAATGACGACGAGATATGCGTTTAGTTTATGGTGGGGTTTATTCTAAGATTAAGGTGAAATAAAGACAAAACTTGAAGTATATAACCAAGCGGGCGGGTTTCCTTAGGGTTTTCGGTGCTGTTGTTCAGTTTCCTGTATTTGTTGATTTAGTCTCAATTTCTTTTCCCGGGTGACTTCTGGCGGATCCCCTCAGGTGGATTCCCGGATACCGGAAAACAAAGGAAAACAACACCCGGGTAAGTATGGGGTTTTAACCAAGGTTATTTCACTCTTTCTCTGTGTATGGGTAGGAACGATAAGGAGGGGTGGGTGCCTGTGAGGAGTTGGGGAATAAGTGCTCTCAATCTTTAGTTATAGATTCGTGGGGTGCTCATATGTGTTCGTTATCGTGCCCCTTTCGATTTCCCTCCCTTTCCTCCTCTATCTTCCCTTCCCCCCCCCCCCTAGTCTGATATGGCCTTTGTTTTGGTCCACAAGGACCGTACCTTGGTGAGCCACGATCCTCCTGGGTCGTGGCTGGCGTTGTGGCGTTCCTCTGCTGCGGTTTCTTCTCCTGCGGTCGTTTCTGAGGTCTCCCTCTCCTGGGCTCTCCTCTCCTGCTCCTCCGGTCTCCTCTCCTGGGCTCTCCCCTCCTGCTCCTCCGGTCTCCTCTCCTGGGCTCTCCTCTCCTGCTCCTCCGGTCTCCACTCCTGGGCTCTCCTCTCCTGCTCCTCCGGTCTCCACTCCTGGGCTCTCCTCTCCTGCTCCTTCTCCTGGGCTCTCCTTTCCTGCTCCTTCTCCTGGGCTCTCCTTTCCTCCTTCTCCTCCTGGGTCCTTTTCTCTTCCTCCTCCAGTCTCTTCTCCTCGGCTCTCCTCTCCTGCCCCTCCTCCAGTCTCTTCTCCTCGGCTCTCCTCTCCTGCCCCTCCTGTCTCCTTCCGGTGCCGTCTTCCCTTTTGTTTACGCCGTGCCGGGAAACCCATCCGGTTTCCCAGGCAACGGCCTTCCCCCTGCCTCGCTCGTACCGCGTCGCCCCGGCAACGGGGAGACGCGGACATGACGCATCGGCCTGGTCCGATGCGTCATGACGAGCCGCGGTTGCCGGGGACGCCCGGTCACAAGTACCATCTACCAGTAATTGGTATTCTCCCACGTTCTCGTTCCAAAACCTTATGGCAGTATGAGATTTTGCATTGACGTTCGAGTCATCAATAAGATAGCTAAAATGGATGGGTACCCTTTGCCGAGGGTGGATGAGCTAATCGAGAAACTAAGGGAAGCTAAGGGCCTGATTACAACTTTGGAGGAAGGTGTTAATCCGTCCCAAAAGTGACGGATATACCACCAGCCGTATTACGATTCCATTATATCCTATGGAACTCTTAATACGGCTGGTGGTATATCCGTCACATTTGGGATGGATTAACACCTCCTCCAAAGTTGTAATCAGGCCCTAAGTTTATAACCACCATTGAATTAACCAAAGGGTATTTTCAGGTGCCATTGAGCCCTCAGGACCAAGAAAAAAACGCCTTTGCCACTCCATCTGGTCTGTACCAATTTACCATCCTTCCCTTTGACCTACACAGTGCTCCTGAAACCTTTCAAAGAGTAATGAATACTGTACTGCATAATCAGCAGGCATACTTCTCTGCCTATTTGGACAATATAGTTGTGTTCAGCAAAACCAGAGAGGATCATTTACACCACTTATCTGTAATTCTTTCTGAGCTACAAAATGCCCAACTTTATATCAATGCCAAGAAGTTCAGATTTACATACACTAAGGGCAAGTACTTAGGTTATTTATTAGGGGACGAGGTATAGAGCCACAAATAGAAAAGGTTAAGGCAATCTTCAACACTGCCTTCCCTACTAATGAGAAGGCTGTGAAATCATTCCTAGAATTGATTGGATATTATCGCCGTTTTCTACCGTGGTGTTCCGAGATATCGGTCCCGTTAACAGACCTCCTGAAAAAATCAGCTCGACGACATGTTTTTGACCACCCCGCAGCAACAGGAAGAGAGGCCTTTGACAATCTAAAGAAAGCTCCCACTACGAAACCTGTCCTGTTGTCCCCTAACTTTGACAAACTGTTCCTAGCGCAGACGGACAATTCACACTTAGGAATAGGGGCTGTATTATCTCATAAAGATGAGAAAGGAAATGAACATCCCATTGTATTCATTAGTCGTAAGTTGTTCCCTCAGGAGCAGAAGTACTCCACTATTGAGAAGGAATGCCTTGCCCTAAAGTGGGCTGTGGAGGAACTACGGTCTTACCTGGAAGGGAGACATTTTCTTCTATATAC
Organism: Pleurodeles waltl; assembly: GCF_031143425.1. Taxonomy (NCBI): domain Eukaryota; kingdom Metazoa; phylum Chordata; class Amphibia; order Caudata; family Salamandridae; genus Pleurodeles; species Pleurodeles waltl. The sequence goes on along the minus strand of NC_090440.1, from coordinate 844,756,427 downwards.
AGAACATGCACCCTTGACCTGGATAGATAGGGACAAAGGACAGAACAACAGAATATTTTGTCGGATTTTGCCATTACAACCTTTTAGTTTTGAGGTACTGCATCAGAAAGGCAAGGACCAGGGCAATGCTGTCTTTCTCTCATATTATCCTCTTCCCCTATTGGGAAAATCCTGGGGGGGGAGATGTGTCAGCGACTGCCCAATCGCAGGGAGAATGAGATCTCAAGACATCCCTCTTCTCTCCTGCAAGACAAATACCATCCCTTTAAGGCAAGTTTACATTCCGAAGAGGAGGAGCAGCTAGAGGATAACTTCCGGGTCCTGACCCTGTCGTCAGGAAGAAAAGGGTGGCCATATTTGGAGACGACATCTTCGCAGTGGCACCCGGAGGCAGAGCCAGGAGAGAACAGTGCCGAGCGACCAGAAGAACAGACGATTGAACATCTTCGAGGGTCGACTTGAGTTGAAGAAGATGGAGGGAACTGCCCCCTTAGCTGTGACCCAGAGCAAGAGATGAAGGAAGGGAAGCAACCCGAAGCAGACCAGGAGACGACTCAGGAAGCCGTTTACCAAGGAGCTGCATCTTCCCACCATGCTTCAGGAGGAGCGTGGCTCTGTCAGGTGTGTGGCTGGGTGCGGGAACTGGCAATGACGCTTGCGGCTATCCGACCGTCCCAGTAGTTCTAACAAAGAGAAATCACGAGGTGGAGGGGGAGGCCTCTCTCTTGCATGTTGGGGGAGGGCCTGAATATAACCCTTGCTACCCTATAGAGGCAGCTTATACGTTTCTTTATATTCAGTTTTTCCTCCCATACCTAAAAGGGAAAGAAACCCTTCTCCTCTCCCATTCCACTCCTTTGAGTTTTTAGTGAACATTCATGGTGTTTACGGTGATATCAAACTAAGAAGGACAACCAAATACTCAATATTTCTTAACATGCTTTTCTCAAAGGAACAGCAGACGGACCTCCTCCTTAGAACCCAGAAGAGAGAACAAAAATAACAAGCATTAATCTTCATCAAATGTTTATGTTGAAATATCTTAGAAGAATAAATATAAAAAGTGCAATCCCTAATTAGAGTGCAACTAATTCCGAAGATGAACCCGTAAAACATAATTCTCTGTGAACTATTCTGACCCACATTTGATTTTTCTGAGATATAGCTGTATTTTGGACTTAAGCTCCAAATAATTATAGCTCTACTCTAATGATTTCATCCACCATGACTGACAATTCTCTCTCTGTGAAATGGGTATTTCTCTTCCCTGCCAATGAAATAGGGGACCTACAGGTTAACCCCTTCTGTGCCCAGGACGTAATGGTTACGTCCTGAGGCACAGTGCTGCTGTGCCCAGGACGTAACCATTACGTCCTGTGCACAGAGCCCAGAGGGAGCGCTAGCGCTCCCTCTGTGGGGTTCCCCCACACCCCCCCAAGTCAGGGATGGAAGGGGAAGCCCTTCCCCTCCCACCCCCGACCCGCCCAACCCCCCCTGTGACGTCAGCGCGCGAGCGCGCGCTGATTAGTCACTGGGTCTCCCCCATCACGCTGGAAGCAGAGCTTCCAGCGCGGTTGAAAGAGAAATGCTTTGCATTTCTCTTTCAATCCCAGGGGGGAGGCCCCGAGAGGCTTCAAAGGGAAGGAAATGTATTTCCTTCCCTTTGAAGTCTCTCACAGGGTTTCAAAAGCCGGATTGCTTGCAATCCGGCTTTTGAAACCCCACTAGACACCAGGGATTTTTTTTTTCAATGAAACTGTCAAAAGGGAGCAACCCCTTGGGCAAGGGTCCCTCCCAGGGGGGGCATTTTTTTAGGAAGGCCTTTTCTGCCCCCCCTGGGGGCAGATTGGCCTATTAGGCCGATCTGCCCCCAGGGGGGGCAGAAACCTCTAGACACCAGGGAGCTTTTTTTTTTTGTGATGTTTTCTTTTTTTTTTAGGTGGGGAGCGATCCCTTAGGCAAGGGTCGCTCCCCTACGGGGCAATATATATTTAGGCCATTTCTGCCCCCCTTGGGGGCAGATTGGCCTATTTTGATGAGGCCAATCTGCCCCCAAGGGGGGCAGAAACCATTAGACACCAGGGAGTTCTTTTTTTTGCGCAAATTTCACGCAACGGGAGCGACCCCTTGGGCAAGGGTCGCTCCCCTAGGGGGCAAATTATATTTAGGCCTTTCTGCCCGCTTTGGGGCAGATCGGCCGATTTTAGGTCAATCTGCCCCCAAGGGGGCAGAAACCACTAGGCACCGGGGATTTGTTTTTTGGCGCCAATGTCACGCAGGGGGAGCGACCCCGTAGGCAAGGGTCGCTCCGAGGGGGTGGGGGTTGGAGGGGCAAATTTATTTTAGGCCATTTCTGCCCCCCCTGGGGGCAGATCGGCCTATTATTAGGCCGATCTGCCCCCAGGGGGGGCAGAAACCTCTAGGCGCCAGGGCAATTTTTTTTATTTTTGTTTGTTAGTTTTTTAGAGATGGGGAGTGACCCATCAGACAAGGGTCGCTCCCCTGGGGGGCAAACTGTATTTAAAGCATTTCTGCCCCCCTTAGGGGCAGATTGGTCGATTTTAGGTCAATCCGCCCCCAAGGGGGCAGAAACCACTAGGCACCGGGGATTTGTTTTTTGGCGCCAATGTCACACAGGGGGAGCGACCCCGTAGGCAAGGGTCGCTCCTGGTGGCGGGGTGGGGGTTGGGGGGGCAAATTTATTTTAGGCCATTTCTGCCCCCAGGGGGGGCAGAAACCTCTTGTTGCCAGGGCAAATTTTTTTTGTGTGTTTTTTTTTTTTGTTTGTTTTTTTAGAGATGGGGAGCGACCCATCAGACAAGGGTCGCTCCCCTGGGGGGCAAACTGTATTTAGACCATTTCTGCCCCCCTTGGTGGCAGATTGGTCGCAGAAACCACTAGGCACCGGGGATTTGTTTTTTGGCGCCAATGTCACGCAGGGGGAGCGACCCCGTAGGCAAGGGTGGCTCCGAGGGGGGGGTGGGGGTTGGGGGGGCAAATTTATTTTAGGCCATTTCTGCCCCCCCAGGGGCAAATCGGCCTATTATTAGGCCGATCTGCCCCCAGGGGGGGCAGAAACCTCTAGGCGCCAGGGCAATTTTTTTTTTTTTTTGTTTGTTTGTTTTTTTAGAGATGGGGAGCGACCCATCAGACAAGGGTCGCTCCCCTGGGGGGCAAACTGTATTTAGAGCATTACTGCCCCCCTTGGGGGCAGATTGGTCGATTTTAGGTCAATCTGCCCCCAAGGGGGCAGAAACCACTAGGCACCGGGGATTTGTTTTTTGGCGCCAATGTCACGCAGGGGGAGCGACCCCGTAGGCAAGGGTCGCTCCGGGAGGTGGGGTGGGTGTTGGGGGGGCAAATTTATTTTAGGCCATTTCTGCCCCCCCCTGAGGGCAGATCGGCCTATTATTAGGCCGATCTGCCCCCAGGGGGGGGCAGAAACCTGTAGGCGGCAGGGCACATTTTTTTTTTTTTTTTTTTTTTTTGTTTGTTTGGTTTTTTAGAGATGGGGAGCGACCCATCAGACAAGGGTCGCTCCCCTGGGGGGCAAACTGTGTTTAGACCATTTCTGCCCCCCTTGGGGGCAGATTGGTCGATTTTAGGTCAATCTGTCCCCAAGGGGGCAGAAACCACTAGGCACCGGGGATTTGTTTTTTGGCGCCAATATCACGCAGGGGGAGCGACCCCGTAGACAAGGGTCGCTCCGAGGGGGGGGGTGCAGGTTGGGGGGGGGCACATTTATTTTAGGCCATTTCCTCCCCCCCCCCCGGGGGCAGATCGGCCTATTATTAGGCCGATCTGCCACCAGGGGGGGGCAGAAACCTCTAGGCGCCAGGGCAAATTTTTTTGTGTGTATTTTTTTTTTTGTTTTGTTTTTTTTAGAGATGGGGAGCGACCCATCAGACAAGGGTCGCTCCCCTGGGGGGCAAACTGTGTTTAGACCATTTCTGTCCCCCTTGGGGGCAGATTAGTCGATTTTAGGTCAATCTGCCCCCAAGGGGGCAGAAACCACTAGGCACCGGGGATTTGTTTTTTGGCGCCAATGTCACGCAGGGGGAGCGACCCCGTAGGCAAGGGTCGCTCCTGGTGGGGTGGTGGGGGTTGGGGATGCAAATTTATTTTAGGCCATTTCTGCCAGATCGGCCTATTATTAGGCCGATCTGCCATCAGGGGGGGCAGAAACCTCTAGGCGCCAGGGTAAATTTTTTTTGTGTGTTTTTTTTTTTTTTTTCTTAGTGATGGGGAGCGACCCATCAGACAAGGGTCGCTCCCCTGGGGGGCAAACTGTATTTAGACCATTTCTGCCCCCCTTGGGGGCAGATTGGTCGATTTTAGGTCAATCTGCCCCCAAGGGGGCAGAAACCACTAGGCACTCGGGATTTGTTTTTTGGCGCCAATGTCACGCAGGGGGAGCGACCCCGTAGGCAAGGGTCGCTCCTGGGCAGGGGGGGGTTTGAGGGCGTGGGGGGTCAAATTTATTTTAGGGCATTTCCCCCCCCCCCGGGGCCGGCTGAGCTAGAGGCCAAAATCCACAGGTAGGCACTTTGCAAAAAACACCTCTGTTTTCTGTGAAAAACTATGTTGTGTCCACGTTGTGTTTTGGGCCATTTCCTTTCGTGGGCGCTAGGCCTACCCACACAAGTGAGGTACCATTTTTATGGAGAGACTTAGGGGAACGCTGGGTGGAAGGAAATTTGTGGCTCCTCTCAGATTCCAGAACTTTCTGTCACTGAAATGAGAGGAAAAAGTGTTTTTTGGCCAAATTTTGATGTTTGCAAAGGATTCTGGGTAACAGAACCTGGTCAGAGCCCCGCAAATCACCCCATCTTGGATTCCCCTAGGTCTCTAGTTTTCAAAAATGCGCTGGTTTGCTAGGTTTCCCCAGGTGCCGGCTGAGCTAGAGGACAAAATCCACAGGTAGGCACTGTTTTCTATGAAAAAATGTGATGTGTCCACGTTGCACTTTGGGCCGTTTCCTGTCGCGGGCGCTAGACCTACCCACACAAGTGAGGTATAATTTTTATCGGGAGACGTGGGGGAACGCTGGATGGAAGGAAATTTGTGGCTCCTCTCAGATTCTAGAACTTTCTGCCACAGAAATGTGAGGAACATGTGTTTTTTTAGCCAAATTTTGAGGTTTGCAAAGGATTCTGGGTAACAGAACCTGGTCCGAGCCACACAAGTCACCCCATCTTGAATTCCCCTAGGTCTCTAGTTTTCAGAAATGCACAGGTTTGGTAGGTTTCCCTAGGTGGCGGCTGAGCTACAGGCCAAAATCTACAGGTAGGCACTTTGCATAAAACACCTCTGTTTTCCTTCAAAAATTTGGCTGTGTCCACGTTGCGCGTTGGGGCGTTTCCTGTCGCGGGCGCTAGGCCTACCCACACAAGTGAGGTATCATTTTTATCGAGAGACGTGGGGGAACGCTGGGTGGAAGGAAATTTGTGTCTCTGCTCAGATTCCAGAACTTTCTGCCACAGAAATGTGAGGAACATGTGTTTTTTTAGCCAAATTTTGAGGTTTGCAAAGGATTCTGGGTAACAGAACCTGGTCCGAGCCACACAAGTCACCCCATCTTGAATTCCCCTAGGTCTCTAGTTTTCAGAAATGCACAGGTTTGGTAGGTTTCCCTAGGTGGCGGCTGAGCTACAGGCCAAAATCTACAGGTAGGCACTTTGCAAAAAACACCTCTGTTTTCCTTCAAAAATTTGGCTGTGTCCACGTTGCGCGTTGGGGCGTTTCCTGTCGCGGGCGCTAGTCCTACCCACACAAGTGAGGTATCATTTTTGTCGAGAGACGTGGGGGAACGCTGGGTGGAAGGAAATTTGTGTCTCTGCTCAGATTCCAGAACTTTCTGCCACAGAAATGTGAGGAACATGTGTTTTTTTAGCCAAATTTTGAGGTTTGCAAAGGATTCTGGGTAACAGAACCTGCTCCGAGCCACACAAGTCACCCCATCTTGGATTCCCCTAGGTCTCTAGTTTTCAGAAGTGCACAGGTTTGGTAGGTTTCCCTAGGTGGCGGCTGAGCTACAGGCCAAAATCTACAGGTAGGCACTTTGCAAAAAACACCTCTGTTTTCCTTCAAAAATTTGGCTGTGTCCACGTTGCGCTTTGGTGCGTTTCCTGTCGCGGGCGCTAGGCCTACCCACACAAGTGAGGTATCATTTTTATCGGGAGACGTGGGGGAACGCTGGGTGGAAGGAAATTTGTGGCTCCTCTCAGATTCCAGAACTTTCTGCCACAGAAATGTGAGGAACATGTGTTTTTTAGCCAAATTTTGAGGTTTGCAAAGGATTCTGGGTAACTGAACCTGCTCCGAGCCGCACAAGTCACCCCATCTTGGATTTCCCTAGGTCTCTAGTTTTCAGAAATGCACAGGTTTGGTAGGTTTCCCTAGGTGGCGGCTGAGCTACAGGCCAAAATCTACAGGTAGGCACTTTGCAAAAAACACCTCTGTTTTCCTTCAAAAATTTGGCTGTGTCCAAGTTGCGCTTTGGGGCGTTTCCTGTCGCAGGTGCTAGGCCTACCCACACAAGTGAGGTATCATTTTTATCGGGAGACATGGGGGAACGCTGGGCGGAAGGAAATTTGTGGCTCCTCTCAGATTCCAGAACTTTCTGCCACAGAAATGTGAGGAACATGTGTTTTTTTAGCCAAATTTTGAGGTTTGCAAAGGATTCTGGGTAACAGAACCTGCTCCAAGCCACACAAGTCACCCCACCTTGGATTCCCCTAGGTCTCTAGTTTTCAGAAATGCACAGGTTTGGTAGGTTTCCCTAGGTGGCGGCTGAGCTAGAGGCCAAAATCTACAGGTAGTCACTTTGCTAAAAACAGCTCTGTTTTCTGTGATGTGTCCACGTTGTGTTTTGGGGATATCCTGTCGCGGGCGCTAGGCCTACCCACACAAGTGAGGTATCATTTTTATCGGGAGACTTGGGGGAACATAGAATAGCAAAACAAGTGTTATTGCCCCTTGTCTTTCTCTACATTTTTCCCTTCCAAATGTAAGACAGTGTGTAAAAAAGACGTCTATTTGAGAAATGCCCTGTAATTCACATGCTAGTATGGGCACCCCGGAATTCAGAGATGTGCAAATAACCACTGCTTCTCAACACCTTATCTTGTGCCCATTTTGGAAATACAAAGGTTTTCTTGATAGCTATTTTTTACTCTTTATATTTCAGCAAATGAATTGCTGTATACCCAGCATAGAATGAAAACCCACTGCAGGGTGCAGGTCATTTATTGGCTCTGGGTACCTAGAGTTCTTGATGAACCTACAAGCCCTATATATCCCCGCAACCAGAAGAGTCCAGCAGACGTAACGGTATATTGCTTTTGAAAATCTGACATTGCAGGAAAAAGTTACAGAGTAAAACTTAGAGAAAAATTGATGTTTTTTTCACCTCAATTTTAATATTTTTCTTTTTCAGTTGTTATTTTCTGTAGGAAACCCTTGTAGGATCTACACAAATTACCCCTTGCTGAATTCAGAATTTTGCCTACTTTTCAGGAAAATGTTGCGGTTTCTGGGATCCAGCGTTGGTTTCATGCCCATTTCTGTCACTGACTGGAAGGAGGCTGAAAGCACAAAAAATCGTAAAAATGGGGTATGTCCCAGTAAAATGCCAAAATTGTGTTGAAAAATTGGGTTTTCTGATTCAAGTCTGCCTGTTCCTGAAAGCTGGGAAGCTGGTGATTTTATCACCGCAAACCCTTTGTTGATGCCCTTTTCAGGGAAAAAACCACAAGCCTTCTTCTGCAGCCCATTTTTCCCATTTTTTTGAAAAAAACGAAATTGTCACTGTTTTTTGGCTAATTTCTTGGCCTCCTTCTGGGGAACCCACAAAGTCCGGGTACCTCTAGAATCCCTAGGATGTTGGAAAAAAAGGACGCAAATTTGGCGTGGGTAGCTTATGTGAACAAAACGTTATGAGGGCCTAAGCGCGAACTGCTCCAAATAGCCAAAAAAAAGGCTCGGCACAGGAGGGGGAAAAGTCCTGGCAGCGAAGGGGTTAAGGAATAAAAACAAAAACAAATAAATAATAAAGAGAGGGAGAATACAAATAAAAAACTGACTTATGTGTGGCCATTTCTTCAGCAAAATGGTGTTGTGCAGTGGAATGGCAAAGGATCATGGTCTGAAATGGGGTGTGTTTTACAGTGTGATATGCAGGTGTTTTCAATTAGCCAAAATGCATCAGGTGTGTGCTGCTGAATGCATCCAATACACTCTTGAACGCGTCCCGTAACAAAATCATGTCATCAGGGATCCACCGCTAGAACAATGCCAGCCCAACTGTGACATCTAAATGTGGCCAGAGGATCCTCGTCATGGTGTTGAGACTGCTGGATTTGGGCGGTAGCACCACCACATGTAGGGGACTGAGTCTTATCCATCTGGTAACTAACCCTTTCAGCTAGCTAGCTGCACCTCACAAAAACTTAGAATTAAAGGTGATTTGTGACAGTCTGACACAATGCACTCTGTGACTTTTCAAGGAAGTTGTGATGGAACAGATCTTACCCCTTTCTCTCAGTTACACGAGTCTCTTAGATGCAAAGACAAACAGAAGCAGAATTAGGCTCAATATATATTTATTGAAGCAACTGTGTTCTATGTAAAGAGGCATGGATTGCGATTATAAGGGTGATAAAACACAACACTATTAGCATTGTGACGAAAAATGAGAAACAGATAAAGAGTCCCAACATTCTGTCAAAGTAGTGAATCTAAAATTTCTACCGGCACAACAAAAAATCCACTCACGAGCAATAGCAGCATTAGCCCTTATCGCTACACGTGGGGGCAAATTTATGAAAAGTTTTCTTGCACCTCATTGTGCCCCCTAATGCCACCATGTGTGTGCCATATTTGATATGGCGCACCATGGCACATGTTATGGAATTAGAGTCATACATTTTTACGCTTATTGTTGCTAATCCTGCAAAGAGACAGGAGGCCCATTGAAATCGATGGAAGTCTCATTTTAACACCTGCCTTAGGCAGGCATTAAAAATGACACTTGAAATGGCGCAGTGGAATTTCATAGATTTTAGCTCTAGGCCTGTGGCCTGTGCCCTTTTACCCAGGTTCATTTTATTTATTTATTTTCATTATTTTAACAAAAGCTTCATTTTAGCGGTGATGTTTTATTATCTATAAGCTGCCCTTCCATTCAGAATTTGTTATTTGTTCTTTTGCACAACATTTCATCTTTTGCTCAGTCCAAAGCTATATGTGGCAGTACATGATTGTTTACCAAGTATTGCCAGTCCAGGGAGTACAATGTCTAATCTACACAGAAAATATATTTTATCATGTCAGGGCAGTCTCAGAACACCAACACTTTGTATTATAAAACAACAGACTACGACTAACCAGGTAAGAGGGGAACATATGTGGTAACAATACCTGAATGTTGTGTGATGATATAACGAGGGTCAGGTCAGCTCACTCTAAAACCCAGTGTGGACTTTACAAACCACTCATGACAACCATTCGTGTCCACTGGCCACAATAACCACAGGTTAGGACCTGAAAGTGTTGAATTAAAGGTGCCGTTCTGGACCCACCCAATAAACTGTTCTTCTGTGACATTTAAAATCTTTTGCCATTTTTTAAATTTGGCTGGTGAGGGAATACTGGGCGTATTCAATTCTTTAATTTTCGCTAACCCTAAACAAATTGTTTGTTGTAAAGTGTCATTAAGAAATATAATTTGGAAATAAAGCATGCTCTAAATAAATATTGCCTACCCTGTATTTGCCAATCCCTAGTTCCCTACACGTTTTTCAAGTCAATCGATTTTAGCAAATACTCATAGCCTTCTTTAGCCAACTAGGAAACAAAAGAATAAGAATAAGTCAATTTGGTATCAGTCAACAAAATATTCCACAATTTTGAAGTTGACAATTTAAAATAATAAGACTCAGTATTTTAACATCATGACAAAACTAATCCAAAGAACAAAGGCAAGCAAAGTCAGAAATATCCTCTGATAATACCATGGATAAATCAAATAGTTATTTTTAAACTCAGTTGAAAAACGTAGGTGCTCTTGATTCAGGTCCTACAGAAGACGCTGAAGAATTCGAAAATGAGTTGCTGATGTCGGCAAAATAACCAGAAACAGTTCTTGTAAATACTGGAGATGGTGCAGGTGAAGGAGAACTGACAGATGTATCTCGTGGTGGTTCGCAGTAAATTATTCCATCCGAGTGTATTGAATTTTAATAAAATAAATCAGACTTTTGGACATTTCCTGTCGATGATGTGTTAACAGGAAGCAATGAAAGATAGTTATCCACCCTTCGCAAGCTCAGGGAAGTTTCTTCAACATTATTTAGTTGTTGTAGAGACGCATCCTGATGTGCAATGAGAGGGGTACAGGAACTTCCCAGGAGTCCTCTTGGTCTACTGTGCAGGACAGGCCACTTTGTGTAACTTGGCATCGTCAATTGAAAGAAAGTGGTTGTACTTGTACTTAGAACCAGCCAGCAGTGGCCCAATGACAGTTCTGGTACTGCCTATTTCCAGGACTGGAACCAGTGGTCTATATAATAGGGAAAATTATTGACTGCAATTTTTTCACGCACTAGGGGCCATATGTACGAACACATTTTCCCATAGACATAGAATGGGTAAAACCCTTTGATACATCTGGCCCTAGATGCCCAACTTTAGATATTCGGCTGGTGGATCTTGGCAAATCCCTCATTCCCAGGGTGGCGGCATGTGCAGATGAATTTTCATCACAGAACTGTTGTAATTCCTGCAAGACAGTGATATGCTCATTTATGTCAAAGGGTGTTTCTGCCACCACCATATAGTTGGTGCAGCCTACTACGACCTGTACCTAGTACACTAGCTGTTAAGGATTGCTTTAAGTCTTGGTTTTTCCTCTCCATGATTGTGTCTCCCTCAGGATGAAATGGAGACGTGAAATGGAGTTGAACACTTAATGTCGCCATGGTGTCCTGTATGTCCTGAAGCCAAAGACAGGGCCCTGGTCTGAGTGGAATGCTGCAATAGCATATGTTCTGATGAAGACTTACAAGTCTTTAATAAGAGTTTGAGCATCAGCGATTGTTGTGGCCATAACCATGGCAATCTAGAACATGAATCAACAGCGACTAGATGTATTTGTATGCACCATCAGGTTATTAGGGACCCAATCATCCAGGTACACACATTCAACTGTTTGTGGGAAACCAAGAGAGGTGTCTGTGGTGGGCACTTGACAGTGGACTCCTTAATTTGCTGACGGATGTCATAATAAAGGACATACTGTTTGGTCTGTTTGACTAGAGCTGGCCACCTGTAGTGTTTTAAGGTAATGAAATAGTAGCCGCCACACCTGCATGGGCAGAAGCAACCCCATTCATGCGCTGTTTTTATGAGATCTGGTCTCTGATCTTGGTTGGGGGATCACACAATCACCCACCCCTGATATTGTTGCAAATACAATATTCTGGGCACTTAAGTGGTAGGAATATTTGGCAGAGTATGCCTTTGGTGAGGTCTTGCTGTTAGCCAAAGCCTGCACAGCAGCCAGTGTTTCATCATCCAGTCTTGTACGAGAACGAGTAATTGCAGCAATAGAAGCCGTGGCTACTGCTGATTTGGCTACCTTATCTGCCAACATGTACTCCAACACATTGGTGACCCAATGTAAGGACTACATGGGCCTTCAGTAGTTTGTCTTTAAGATCTGCCACCCTCTGCTACCTTCCCCCACAAAAAAATTGTGTTTTATGGTGTTCCCTTGGGAAGCTCTGAACCCATTTTGGTGCCAATTATTCATATATTCATTGAAGGGCTGGACACAGTAATACGAATCAGACACAATCAAGGTAGAATGTTCAGGATTCGTGTTCCAGTGCCAGCATTAGAGCCTTAGTCCCCTAAGGTCTGCGTGTAGGTATTCTGAGGAAGGAATGCACCGTCCCTCATTACCCCACTCACAGCTGTGCAAGCGGTGGAGTACTGGTGTTTAATACCTACTGCTGGTTGGGCTGAACAATCAGTGTAAATGATGATTCGGTATAGTTCAAGAGGCAAAATGTTTGTGGGCATTGGGTATTCAAGTTCATATTGGAGGAATTCTTATGTCTGTAGTTTTGGATGAAAAATATAATCAACATCAGTGGCCGTCAGGTACTTTGCCCATTGGATCCAACGTGAATGTAATGCTTTTGGGTTCGGAATATTTGCTTTTGTAACAGCCGAAAGGGGTGGTTACGACAATAATGCATTTGCCCTAGGCCAGAGGTCTTCCTTTTATGACAGCCATCTGAACAGCATTGAGAATTTCTTCAGTGCGAGCAAAACGTTGTTCGGCGAGTGAATATAAGTGTGATTTGTATGCTATGGGTACGGTGTCATCTTCACTGAATGTTACATAGGTGAAACCGATGACACCAGCAATTACTCTAATGACCAAGTTTGTATTGTTATGACGTGTGTGTAAGTGTTTTGCTTCAAGCATGTACTGTTGCAATGCTCTAAGAATGTGTGTGTGTGTTCAGGTGTCAAATATTTGCATGAAAAATATGGGTGTATTAAGTCAGAAAGTAGTTTTATGCATTGTGTATAATCTGGAATGTAAGTTCTGCCAAAATTGAAAAACCCCAGCAATGACTATCGCTTTTTAATGGCATTAGGAGGTTGCAATTGTTTGCACTTTTTGACAAATTTTTCTTTGAGAGTCAAGTGCACTGAAAGCACTCAAATCCCGACATCAGGCTCTAATGTGAAAAAAGGACTCTTTTGACATGGCTAGCCACCCACTTTTTGCCTGGTATTTGATGTGGTTTCAAAGTTGTTAGTGCCCAGTGCTCCTGCTAACCAAGTTTTCTGAACCAGATCTCCTTCCCAAAACTGTTGTTATGCATGGGCACTATTAGCAACACCTTTAGCTGACAATATAAGTCCCTAGTAAGTAGTACTTAGGTACCCGGTGCATGGGGCACTAAGGCTAGGCCCTTGAGGGCAGCAGCACAGACTGTGCCACCCACAGAGACCATGCATTCAAGTGCCCCCAGCACTGCCAATGCAGGTTAAGTGTCCTGGTGCAATCTCAGAATGCAAACTCAACACAGCCTGTGAGACCTGTTCACTACACACTGCATGCAATATAGGTAAGCCACCCCTCCGACAAGCCTTCCAGCCCTAAGGCAGGGTGCACTAAATGCATGTATGGGAATAGATGCATGAGCAATATGCCCCTACTCTGTCCTCGCCAAACCTGGGACATAGTAAGTGAACAGAGCAGCCATTTTAAATGCATGTGCTGGACACTGGTCAGGGTAAGTTTCACAGCTACATGATGGCCACTCTAAACCCTGGGTTGTTTGGTATCAAACAGCTCAGAACAATCAATCCAAATTGGTACCAGTATTTAATTTGTTGCAAAACATACCTAGGGGTCACCATAGAGGTGCCTCCTGCAAAAGCTAACTAACCCTGGAATGGTTGCTGGCCGGTCACAACCAGTCTGCCACCATCAGACAAGATTCTGGAATCCTAGGGTGAGAGCCTGTGCTCTCTGGGTTAAAAACACAAAGCCCTTCCTAGGCAGAGGTATCACACCTCCTCCCTGAGGAATGTGCACTGCCCTGCCAGTGAGCTTCAAAGGGCTTACCACCTTTGAAACTTGACCCCCAGCTCTGCTGCTAGCAGCAGATGGCTGCCCCCATTGCAAACCCTCACATTTGGCAGGAGCAATGGCAGGAAAATGCCAGGACAGAAGGAGTGGCCACCCCCACCTTGCACCACCCCTAAGATGTTGCATATGAGGTGACTTCCCCATTTCATCTTCCTCCATCTTGCACGGTAGGAAAATAGTCAGGTATAGGGAAGTGACCAATGCAGTATTTAGTGGGCAGCCCTAGACCTGCAGATCAGATTCCAAGGATCCAAGAAGGCCTGCAACAAAGAGGAATCATGGCTCGAGAACTGTGTTCCTGCTGCACAAAGAAAAAAGCACCAAAATCTGCCTGCTGCACCCAGGACTCAACAAGCGCTGCTGAGGGGTTGCATGGACATCAGATGGGCTCTATAAAGAGGACCTCCACTCTTCTTAAAATCACCAAATATCTCCCTCCAGAGTGAAGGCATCACTCCTTGCAACAAAGAAGCAAAAGACCAGTGAAGTCCAGTTCACTGACCAGCCGCTGACCAAAGAACCGGACACAGTAGCTGGACCAAATTCCACCCAATGGAGCCGGAGGACAAATCCTGCAACTGTGCCAAGTTTGGTGGCACTGCAACCTCCAATGGTTGAACCATGAAATAGCCCAGGGTACTAGTCACTCAACATTGGATGCCAAGAAGAAAAGTCCACTCCGGACTCTCAAAGAACAAGGAGCAAGCCACAGTCCAGGGACTTCAGTACATGTAAGAGCCACCCCCACAGTGGCCCTACTGACCTGCAATCCAACCTCAAATTGATCTGCCTCATGCTTCCAAGGGCACCTTTGAGCACAGCTCCTGGCTCATTTATCTGCTCTGCACCCGGCCTCCCTGGGCCCAGCACTAGATAACCAGCTGTACTCTAATGGTCCCCCATCCCTTGCAACCTCTGCACTCCAAGGGGATCCACTGGACTGACTTTGACGTCTGCCGTGCATTGCTTTCCAAGTGGTCCCTCGCAGTGGTCCTGCACCAGCGCTAAGGACTTTTCAGCAGCTGCTCATGCTGAAACCAGGAGCTGCTCAAACTTCCCCGGCTGGTTCACAATATATCTCGATGACTTCGACCTACAAATGAAAGGAGACATTGGTAAACGTATTGCCTGATTTGATATGTATTTTTAAAGTTTTCTCCCATTGATTCCTATGATGAGTAATTATGCACAAAATACTATTTTTCCTAAACTTAAATCATAACTTAAAAACTATTTACCCGATTTTGATGATCTTCGTCTCAAAAATGGTATAAAAATCTGATTTATTCTTTTTAGTGTGTGTCCACATTTATTAATTCTGTGAGTACAGCAAATGCTTAGCACTTTTCTTAGATTGGCCTAACTGCCCGACCAAGGTACCATAAACATTAGAGCATTAGATGGTCTAGATTTTACCTCTGTAAACCAAGGCGAGGTGGCTTTGACTCTCTGTACAATGTATATCATTTTTGTACACTATATGGAGATCCAGCCTCCTATATCTAGATTTTTATTTTAAAAAACTGGACATATGCAAGGGTATTTTGTATTTTTTGCACACGTGCTGTGTGCAGTTTGTATTGCAAATGTGCGTGTATGACTGTGAAAGTGTATTATCTAAGA
Organism: Pleurodeles waltl; assembly: GCF_031143425.1. Lineage (NCBI taxonomy): Eukaryota > Metazoa > Chordata > Amphibia > Caudata > Salamandridae > Pleurodeles > Pleurodeles waltl. The sequence continues at coordinate 844,741,129 of NC_090440.1, read as the reverse complement.
CTATTCTATAGGAATGGTCTGGCATAGCTACAGGAAACAAAGAGTTATTCATTGAAGATACGCAGGGTTCAATTGCTCCCTGGTACTGGAGTTGTGAGAGTATTTCTCTCACTGGTTTTTTAGCCTCATTTTAATGGGGTATTGTGGTTGAACCTGTGCTATAGACCTAATTGGTATTACGTGGTAAGGGGAATCTTTAATAGGGGGAATCTTTATCCCACCCTACATGGTTGAGAAATAGCGCTGGGGCCTGCGCCAATGCACAAACTACAGTGTATGATCCTTTAAGTATATCTGGAACAAGGATCGAGAATGAAGGCATAATAAGATCTTTCCCTCATGGGAGATTAGGGACAAATTCAGGTGGGTAATCTTTTTCTGCCAGGAGGCTGTCATAACTAAGTGTTAATCTTCCCCAAAATATAACTTTAATAGTGAAATCTATGTCTCCCTCTAGTTGTATTTTCAGTTATTAAACTGTAGACCTGTTTGGTGGGGAGACGTGCCTGTCTGCAGTTTTGACTTCAAAAAAGTTGTTAGTTGCTGTCACATCCAAAAGCTCCTGAAGATTCTGGCAAACTATTGAGACCTCTGCTGTGCTGCAGAGCAGAGTCACTGCCCATGTCCTATTCTTCAGTAAAGTTCTCAATATGTGCAGCATTTTTCGCTGAGATGGCTGCAACCTTTTGCTTTTTGACTTGGGGTTTCTATGCAGAAGTTTCTCTTCTTTTTTTACTGAAACTTCTGATGATTTTTGTGAATCTTTACTTGGTTTCACATACCCGTTTTGGTGTTCTAAGTGCCCTCCTCTCTCACTGCATTCTTCGGATGAGTCCTGAAAGGAATGAGATTGACATGTGTCATTATATTGGTATCTATCAGCAGTTTTTAAGGTTTCTCTATTTCTAAGATTGTAGTGTTTCTCAGAGGTCTCTGAATGCAGAGATTCTCCTCTTCTTTTTTATTATCTTTATTTTGTTTTTGTTTATCACAGAATTTTTTAGAACCTTCTTGTGCTTGTTTGGTAGAATCCTTGTTAAATTTACCTTGTAATTGTGGTTTACCTGGCCTTGCTCCCAGACTATCCCTACCTATACTAGTATAGGTTTCAGCAATAATCTTTGGCATCTTGTATTCTTGATCCTGTGCAGGAATGTCCCAGAGCCGCTGCCATAATGCCAATGCTACATCTTCCCCCTTAAGATTATTTAATATTATTGAGGACACTGTGGCAGAATTACCTATTAATTACATCCCAAGTCTAAGTCTGGGGCTGCCGTGTATTCAACTTGAATCTGTTTGAACACTTCGCAAGTGTCGATGTACCATGTGCGGTAGTATAGAGTGCAGCAAAAACTGCACCCCAAGTGGCCCAGTTGTCCACTGAGGGAGCCATCCCAAAGGGCAAGCACATTGTGAGAATTCTATGTTTATCTTGGGGTCCTGCATGGGGAAACACAGTTTTCAAAGCACTTATTTTTGTGATAACCAAAAGGGAATTTCTTCACGTTTGGTGGGTACCTTGACCATTACTGAATGCACAGTCGCTGGATTTATATCTGCTGTAGCCAAATGTGGTTGCACTGGAGCAGCCCTTGCTGGGACAGTATTTAAGGTCTCCATTAAAAAATTGTGTTAAGTGCCTATGTATTTCTACTACATTTGTGTATAGGCGGCGTACTTCCGCCACTGCCATGGAACCCACATTAGGGTGTGGTGTGTAGGTAGCCAATTCTGGCCATGTAGGACCTTCATTACTTAAAGGGCCTAGTCTAACACTATGTGCAACGTGTGGTAGGGCGCAATCAAGTAAATTATAGTGTTCTTGAAAAGCTAAAGGTATTTCTAAATACGTGCATGGTCTGTATTGTGCAGGTGTGTCTGCTCTTGTGTGGTGATGAAATGTGATTGTGTTCCCATCTGCTGCTGGAAAGGTGACCCAAGAATAGAAAATTTCATTTGTGTAAGCTGCGTTAGCTTCTTTTTCAAATGTGACCTCTCCACCCTCAGCGGTGAGCCAATGATTTAATAAATGTTGTGTGAGGGGTTGTCTCATAATTGCTGCAATTGCTATCCATTGAGGGACTGGCATAATCAAGGAATGGTCAATTCAGAGCTAGAAACACCAATCTGGGGTAATCCTTTTTTAAGGTTCAAGCTTGAACAACCTACAGCCTGAAAAAGGTACTACCTATCTAGCTGAAGAAGATATTCCCTAATACTATGGGCATTTCGGTATAAGGTCATTAGCGTGTCTTTAGCATGTAAAAAGACAGAGATACTTTGGAGATCCAAATAGTTAGTGCCGAACCAACGTTGGGCGTCATGTCGTAGGACTCTCGTCATGGGTATGAGACTGCTGGATTCGGGCAGCAGCACCACCGCGAGTGGGGGACCGAGCCTTATTCCACACCATCTGGAAACTGCCAGCCTAATCCTTTCGGCTAGCTAGCAGCACCTCACCAAAACCTAGAAGTAAAGGTGATTTTTGGCAGCCTGACACATGACACTGTGACTTCTCAGGGAAGTTGTGGTGGAACAGATCTTACTCCTTTCTCTCAGTAACACGAGTCTCTTACATGCAAAGACAAACAAAAGCAGGATTTGGTTCAACAAATATATATATTTATTGAAGCAACTGCATTCTACATAAAGAGTAATGGATTGAGATTATAAGGACAATAAAACACAACACTATTAGCATTGTACCGAAAAATGACGAACAGATAAAGAGTGCCAACATTCTATCACACTACTGAATCTAACAGCCCTACCTGCTCTATTAAAAATCTACATGAGAACAATAGCAGTGTTAGCCCTAATCTGCCTGTACTTAATCTCAGCAAGGAAGACCCATCCCCATACCTGATAATAAGCAGGAAGGTTGCCTGTTGGTCTGCTGGTAGTCGTCTCTGGTGGTTGAAGTGATGAGCAGAGTTATGACAACAGGGTACAGCATAAGATGGTTTACTGGCTAGAATGTTCCCCTCTAACCTGGTTACTGGCAGTCTGTTGTTTTATCATAAAACGTGTTGTTCTGAGAACTGCCCTGAGGTGATAAAATGTCTTTTCTATGTAAGTTGGACATTGAACTATCTGGACCGGCAATGCTCGGTAAACAATCATATACAGCCACATTCAGCCTAGGACTGAGCACAAGATCAAAAGGTTCTGCAAAAGAACTAATAACAAATTCTGCACGGAAGTGCAGCTGATAAAAAGAATAAAATATCACCGCTAAAATTAAGCTTTTGCTAAAGAAATAAAAAGAAATAAATGAAATGAATCTTGACAAGAAATAATCCCACTACAATGGCAACGGAGTACTACTAGCCAGCAAACGAGTCTGCCAATTCAGCAGTGGGAAACTGCTTATGCGATGCTCCAGATGGAGATTCAGCCGCCACACATCTAAATGCGGTGGTCAGAATTCCGTCAGCTTGATGGAGTACTTGTGAACACAGCTGCAGAGGGAATATGGGAGTCCCCCAACTTCTAAATCTGGCTCTATGTTCCCTGCAGTGGTGGGCATGTACCCCTGGTGAACATGGGAGTGGGCAACCACTTGGCATTGCCCTGACAGAATTACAGCCTTTTTTTGGTGAAGGGTAATTGAATTGATCAAGGAAATGTATGGGCAGACATCTACTGCAACAGCCAAGGACCTGCCTGCTGGGCCTTATGTCCAGACCCAAGGTTGATAAGAGCACTTGATAATTTATTAATTTAGCCCTAGTAGGAGCCGAGAAAGCTATTACAATATTTTGGAAGTTATCTCATACCTCCAGTTTCAAAACAGGTTACGTGACTTCAATAGATGGACAAAGGCTAAGGACTCTGTCAAGCTGCACTTAAACAGAACTGGAAGGGCTGAAGGAGTGTCAGTAGATGGGTAGAGGCAAAGGACACTTCCAGGAGGCCCTTAGACTACAGAATCGGATTGGAAGGTCAATATGTGTGTCAGGGATTGATGCAATTCTCTTGAAGCTCACCCCCGGAATCATATGGCAAACCACAGTGAGACATTTTGGTAGCATAGACATTTATATGATGTTTGTTATTCCTGCTCCTTGGTGGATGTGTGTCCATTTCCCTCCTCTACACTTTTGTTTATGACTCTTATTTATATTGATTGAAACAGCTTGTTGTGTAGGATGTAATGCACTTGCAGTATTGCTTTTTTTACTTTTAAAAGCTTTATTACAATATTAGTAGTTCAGAACAATGAAGCTCACCTACTATTTTTGCACAGTAGGGAATGCGTACAGGTGTTCAAATGAAAAGCATTGCTTATAATACAACAAGGAACACAACTAACAAATTATCACCTTGCTGGTCATCCTTATCAGAACACCCCAAAACCAAGGGTCAGAGAAATAGATCAGAGCATAGACACTATACTTCCAAAAGAAATCAGTCTCTGGGGTCGATCGTATTGGCCACCATCTGACACAAAGAGTCAGTGCCTGCAGTCACAGAGATGCATTAAGCAAAAGAAAAAAAGGAGAGTGGGTCTATTCTACAGCATCCATTTTAGGAAATCTTTGTTCCTCACTCCTCATCCCTACTTCTCATCCCTGCTTCTCATCCATCATCCCTACTTCTTATCCATTATACATCATCCATACTTCTCATCCATCATCCATGCTTCTCTTTCATCATCCCTACTTCTCATTCATCATCCCTGCTTCTCTTTCATCATCCCTACTTCTCATCCATCATCCCTACTTCTCATCCATTTTACATCATCCCTAATTCTCATCCAACATCCCTAATTCTCACCCATCAAACATAATTTTTACTCCTCATCCACCATCCCTATTTCTCATCCATCACCCCTACTTCTCATCCATCATACATCATCCCTACTTCCCATCCATCATCCCTACTTCTCATCCATCATCCCTACTTCTCATCCATCATGCATCATCCATACTTCTCATCCAGCATCCCTGGTTCTCTTCCATCATCCCTGCTTTTCATCCATCATCCTTACGTCTCATCCCTCACCCCTGCTTCTCATCCCTACTTCTCTTCCATCACTCCTGCTTCTCATCCCTACTCTTCTTCCATAATCCCTACTTCTCTTCCATCATTTCTACTTCTCATCCCTCATCCCTGCTTATTATCCATACTTCTTATCCATCATTCCTACTTCTCATACCTCATCCGTCCTCCATACTCATCATCCATCATTCCTACTCCTCATTCCTCAGTCATATCAACACATTTTCAGTTTTGTGAAACACACCTTCATATTGAATGGTTGGCAACAGCCAATCTGAGTTAAGAGAGAGAGATGTATTCTATTTCACTGAAAAATGGCCTTCTTATTGCAGGTGCTGGGTGAAGACGGAGGAGAGGAAATGCAAATATGTGTTTGTTTCAGTGAATTCAAGGCTGTACAGCATTTCATTTTTATTTAACTAAGTGTTTTTCTGTTTACACTGCCTCGGCAGAAAGCTCTGCTGGTTTGGGAAACACAAGGAGCCCACAGCTTGGGCAATAAATCAGGTCTTGGAGAAAAGGTGATACAGTTCATCTACAATTCAATGAAAACCTTTCTTTGTTCATTGTTTGCTCCTGGTCATGGGGCAAAGGTGTTAATGGGACATGGCACAACATGCAGGGTTGATTCTAAGGTGAACAGCCAGGTACGAATCCCAATTGATTTTTATGGACCATGGATGGATTTTTTTCTAGCAGTTTGCCAGAACTTTGACTTAAACCTTTACATCTGAGTGGAGTGAGATCAGACAGTAGTTTTCGCATCGGAGGTGGTCCCTGTTGGGTTTAGGTATGAAATAGATCAAGGCTCGGGTAAATTCCGGTAGAGGGCATTGTTGGGTGACTGTATCCTGGAACAGTTGCCTCAAGAGAGGGATAGAGTCAGGGGCGGCACCTCCGCTTTGGCAGAGGACCAACACCCCAACTCTGAAAGCAGAAAAATAAAGGGATGAGAAAAGTATTTTATTATCTCTTTCTTGTTCCACTTTCATAGGGCAGGGCGCGGCCAGCCTCCTCCACGTCAACAAGTGGAGGAGCAGTGGTGGTGTGCTTCTAAGTGCACATGTCAGTTTGGCTGGCCGGCAGAGGCCGGCCAAACTGACATGCGCACTTAGAAACTTTCCACCTGGCTGTATTTTACAGCCGGGTGGAGACCAAGCACAGTGCCACACGTCCTCCCTGAGCTGCATTCCTCCCCGCTCAGGCCAATCAGAGCACTTCTTTCATGCTGTGTAGCAGCATGAGAGAAGTGTCAGGATTTGTTGGTTAGGGAAGAAGATGCATGCCAGCTGGAATAGTGGATCACAAAGAGGCAGGTAATTTTCTTTTTTTTTTTTTTACTGCACCCCTACGTGCCCCTCTCTGTGTGCTGCCATCACCTCCCCACCCCTTCCTGGTAGCAGCCACAACTCAATAGAGTATTGGGCTGTGATCATGCAGAACTCCTCCCTGTCGCAGTCCTGGTCCTGGCAGCTGTCAGTAGTCAACAGCAGGAGGGAGAGGCCTTCAAGGCAAGCATTTGCAATGCAATAGGTCTTGTTTTTACTTGAGTTGGGCAAATGCATAACTGGACTTTTTTGCCATTAATAATTGTTCAACCCTGCTGCATATTTTTGTCATTTATGCCACATAATTCCAGTGGCCTTGTGTATACCTAAAGGGCTAGTAGGCCCACTAGAATATTTTTTAACAAGGCCTTTAAAACACAAACTACTCCCAGGTGCAAAACATATTTACTTGGCAGTTGGTACACGCAACATTGCCCTTCAACAATGAATAAATAACTGTACTTCAAGAATGCGTGCTTAATGGATCACTGTCCCTTTGTTGCAATCTGGAGCGTCGAACAAGACGTTCATGATTTTTCACACACTTGAGGAGAGCCACTTCACATGATATTAATTCTCCTGAGTCAGTCTTGAACTGAAATACATGCACACACAGCTTAAGTTTCACAGACTCAAACGTGCGTAGTTCATCTAGTCAGGATTCTGCTTTGTATTTGCAGCTTGTATCATGTTATAAAAATAAAAGTACAAGTCCCAGAATGCAAAGCTGAAACATAAATTAAATGAGCGAATCACGTATCGAACTAGGGAGCTGGACAACTCTATGATTACTACTCTAAGGGCTGGTTTAAAGCTTGTATCAAGTTATAAGAAGAAAACTACAAGTCCCAGAATGAACATGTGTGCTGCAAAGAATGTGTACTAAGCAGATCAGAGTGCATATAATGTAAAAATGTCAAAATAACTCTGTTGATTATTGTTCTTTTTGGAAAGAGAACATATTTAGTGGAAGCTTGGACTCTTTAAAAGGTAGTGCAGAGGGTTAATGTTCTTTCTGGAGCGAGAACGTACTTTTGTCTAGTGGAAGCTTGGACTCATTATAAGGTAGTGCAGAGGGTTAAAGTGCCTGCTGCAAAGAACGTGTTTTAGGCAAATCACAAACTGCATATAATGTAAAAATTTAAAAATAACTCTGGTGATTTATGTTCTTTTGAGAGAGAGAGAACATACTTTTGCCTAGTGAAAGCTTGGAGTCATCATAAGGTAGCATACAGGGTTAATATGCCAAATGCAAAGAACATGAACTGAGCTGATCAGAGTGTATATAAGGTAAAAATAATACTGTTGATTGAGTTCACGCTCTGAGCGCTGTGAGTGCCATGGCAGCCAAGTGAATGTACTTTTGTCTAGTGGAAGCTTGGAGTTATCATAAGGTAGCAGACAGGGTTAATGTGCCTGCTGCAAAGAACATGTACTAGGCAAATCACAAAGTGCATGTAATGTAAAAATGTCAAAATAACTCTGGTGATTTATGTTCTTTGTGGTGAGATGACGTATTTTTTGTCTAGTGGAAGCCTGGAGTTACCATAATGTAGCGCACAGGGTTAATGTGCCTGCTACAAAGAACGTGTACTAAGAGGATCAGAGTGTATATAATGCAAAAACGATACCGCCGATCGAGTTTGCACTCTGAGCGCTCTAAGCGGCATGGCAGCTAAAAGGACATACTTTTGTCTAGTGGAAGCTTAGAGTCATCATAAGGTAGCACACAGGCTTAATATGCCTGCTGCAAAGAACGTGTACTAATGTGTATGTAATGTAAAAATGATACAACCAATTGAGATCGCATTCTGAGCGCTGTGAGCACCATGGCAGCCACAAAGTGCAAACAAAAGAAAAAAGTAATTTGCCCACGCTGAAGAATATCACTAATCGTGCAATTATCCCTGTAACAGGGTTGGTGTCCAAGGCAGTAACCAAACCGCCCCAAGGCGGGACAAACGTAAAGCATTTACCAATGACATCAAATAATTTTTGAAAGGCAAGCCCACAAACAAATTAAACTGATGGAGTGGAAGTGGTTAAAAGCCCACACACTACCTGTCAAAGAGCTTGCACGCTCCACCTAAAAATGGCATTCCTGTTCAAATCCTTTGGAGCCATGAGAAAATTCCTACAGGATTTTCAGGGGGTATGTGAATAAGCCACGGGTGCAGTTGAGCAATGCTGAGATGGAAGAGTGTGCCATTCTTTGTGGCAGTTGAAAACTAAGCAGCCAACTTGCCTTTTCCTCTCATTCATAGTGCCTATGTCGAAGACAGAGAAGTGCTTTTTCTGTGGTTGTCCTGAGTTAAGTGTTTAGCTCATATTGTTTTTAAGTTAATCATCATAGGGTAGTGGGTGACAGGATGCACTGGTATTCCTGCGATAAGACTTCAACGTCTTTTTCCTGATCCATTGTCCAATGGCTAGCTTGCTGTTTGGCTAATTGAGAGTCTCACATAGGACTTCCTTCTGCCCAAAGGGAGCTTCTTCAGACGTTTATAGTGCAGTGTATCTATTCTCCATGTCCTCTTGTGTGGGGTATGTAGATGAAAGCCAAGCAATAACGAGATTGGTGTGTGATCTGAAGCACACTAAATACCTATCTCACAAGGCTGAAGTCTTGGGAGAAGAGATGCACTCAAGAGAAAGTAATCTATCCAGGATTACACGTGTTGTGGGTTGGAAAAGTAAGTGTAATCATGATCAGGAGGGTGTAGTAGGTCCTATGGTTCCATAAGGGCATGATAAGACAAAAGATCGTCTAGGATGGGTCTGTCAGGGGCATGACAGACATCAGGAGTGCTCAAGCAATCCAATATAGGAACCAAGAACAAGTTCCAGTCCCCTCGATCAGCAGTGTCTCCAATGTCAGCTGGTTAAATTTGAGAAGTCTCTTTTCTCCCCAGCTGGTGTGTAGATCGACCCTACAACACAAGTGCGTGTTTGAAACTGCAGTCTGGCAAACACATAGTGGCCCTGCACACTGACTCAGGTGTTTCACACTGTGGTTGTTAAGTGTTTATATAGAAAGATGGCAACTTCTCCTTTCCTGTATAAACTACTGGAAGATTAATAAGATTGAGAAGTAGGCAGGGCCATGTTTCACGCTGCTATCACCTTCCCCACCCGGTCCTTTCGTATCTCTCTTTTTCAGCGAGGGGCATGTGTGTTTCCTGTAACAATAGGATGTCAGACTTTTTGGATCTCAGAAAAGATCATATTTTCTTCCTGCAGACAAAACTGGTCATGCCGTTAACATTGAAAGACAAGTCATTAGGGGTACGCCTTGGTGTCTCGACATCGCCACTTAGGGTGGTGGCATCTAAATTCCTAAGAGGAAAAAGAGTCCACTGAAAGGGGCAAACACAGGGGACACAGAAAGCTTTCCTCCAAGGGTGTGCAGGCGAGTAAACGTGGCATGGGACAGATTATTCCTCTTCACTGCTGCATGAGACTTTATAAGAGGAGTAAACTCTGGGTCCACAGTCATCGCACTCTAGAAGCGTAAATATTGTCGGGGATGGGTATAAAGGCATTGCAATAAGGCAGAGCTGTCTTCATTCAGATGGGTATAAGAGGATCATAGTCTCCGGGGAAGAGAAAAGAGCAATCAATGTAGGAGCAGCACCATCTCAAGATGGAGCCTCAAGGTATTTACAGTTTAAGTGTTGATCTGGGGGGTGTGGCTATGCCGGCGACCAAGATGGCCACATGGCGTTAGAGCTCCTATGGATTGGTTCCCAGACTCTGTGGAGTCGAGAGATCCATCTCGCATGGTGCTGGCAATGTAGTGGGTGCTGCTACGGGAGGGACTGAAGGGGCAGCAGCACCATCAGAGCGAGCGATGCGGCCTGATACGTCCGAGGGACTGTCGCATTTTGCACACTGGCCTTGTGCCTCGGAGGCCCTGCAGCAACAGGGGCTGCAGGCGGACCTGAGGTGAAGGTCAGCCGAGCCACGCAGTGTGGCTCAAGATTACTGTATGACTGTGTTAACGCGTCCCTCCTTAAACAATTAATTAGTCTGGGACTCGTTTTAGGCCAATTAATCTTTTGACCCTGATTGAAAACACCTTAGGGCGAGTCAATTAATCAACATAACAGTCAATAGATCAATAACATCATCAATACTCACTATAACAAATCGATTCCATTTGGATAATGACATAAGTAGGAATCAAATCACACCAAGATCTCTCAGTCATGAAAAACCACACAATATTTCGTAAGATTTATGATATTTATTCCCTATTGATTACACTCTACTAGCAAGTTTATTAGTCTCAAAACCAAAAAAACACATCAACACTGTTATAATATGACAACTCGAATAAGATTTCATCAAAGCAAAAATCATAAACATTAGAACAAAGCACAACGTCAACATGGGTTAATCTTAACAGAATATCATTATCCCTCATGCATTATCCCTCATGCACCAAAGCATGGATTCAGTCATTTGTCTATTTGCGTCCGTTTAGTGAATTCCTTAACTAACCTCGAATCAGCATTAGCATGTTGGGCTTCATGCAAAACAATTTAGCAACACAAATTTTGAAAACATCTAACTATGGTCTCTATCAAAAGAAGCAGTTGGTACCTAGAAAGAAAAGGCAAACAGAATTTCAATTTCATCATCATATAGTTACCCTCCATAATGAGTCAGCATACAGAGTCAGTCTTCGTCCTCAGGACATCAGTTGATTCGCCATCAGCCAGGAAACACAGCAAAGTTCAGCAAGATGGGTAATAAGGGACACTTCCCTCATAAAGAGAAAAGTATGAATCGGGCAAGGCAAAACAAGGATGGTTCAAAGAATTTAACCGCAAAGTCTTTAAGACAGAGTGGCAAAGTGTCTAGGCAATAGCAAAGGCACGTAATGGCTAAAGCAAAGGAATGGCATATATCCGCCGATTTCTCCTGTGTCCTACGATTATATCAAACTTGTTGTACAGTCCCCTAATTTCCAATTGGGCAAGTTTTGGTGTACCATTATCTCCATCCAATGGTTTACTTGTCGCCTCATTAAGATTGTCACCTCATAACAGTTCTCACGTAGTTTATTAGCTTCTGGAATTGACGTCTCCAACGGGTAGAATATCAAGTACAATTTCATGTTCCTGCCGTCCTCTCACAGACCCAGTTAGTAGTTCCATTGTCTATACCAGTTCAGACGACCTTGTACCTGTTGCAAGTTTACACTGTTGCATTCGGCAAGAATGTCTCCTTGAGCAAGTCGAGTCTCATGAGAAAGAATTTACTACAGTTACACGCATCTTCTAGTCTTCTGGAAAAGTACGGCTACATGTCCTTCAGCAAGTCAGCACATTACACATTAGAAAAACACATTGAATATGAAACCGGGCAGCTAGGCCCCGACTCATGCTAACTAAGGCCTAGTGATTAACTAGCAAAAACCTTAACATATGACTCTTAATATTAATACAAAATCATACATTAGTACATTAATATTTCATTATTAGTCAGTTACATTTATCATCGTATACATTGGTGGCCACTCCCCGTGGGCACATTTCAAACACACGTTTAGAAAAAGCACATTAATATAAATTCTATGCGGCATCATTATGCATTAATTCGTAAACATTTTATGTTAATTTTGATTATAAAACTACACTCCAACAATCCCTCCTCTGATTACACTTGTCATCACACAAATCCACTCTTTACTTTCTTTTCATTTGTTCATTTACCTCATTTCAATTTCTTCTTTTCGTTTTGCCTTTTCATATTTTGCTCTGAACAATTTCTCCCTTTTCTTGTCTTCTCTCCTCATATTGCGTTTTGCCAATTTTTCTCTAATTCTTTTACTAATTTTACATGATAACCATAGTCCGAATAAACAAGCTAAAACAATCAATATCCCCTCTATTAATTTTGCAAATATCCCATGCCAAATATTACTAAACCAGCTTCCCACATGCGCAAATCCCTCCCCAACCTTTTCCCAGACATCTGGGGCCAGATGTAGGAAACTGTTTGCGACTCGCAAACGGCAAATTTTGCCGTTTGCGAGTCGCAAATCGCAGTTTCCTATTCAGAAATGCATTTTGCGAGTCGGGACCGACTCGCATAATGCATTTCCGACTCGCAAATAGGAAGGGGTGTTCCCTTCCTATTTGCGAGTCTGAGTGGTATGCAATACCATCGCAGTTACCATCCACTTCAAGTGGATGGTAACCCACTCGCAAATTGGAAGGGGTCCCCATGGGACCCCTTCCACTTTGTGACTGGACCCACAAATATTTTTTCAGGGCAGGGAGTGGTCCAAGGGACCACTTCCTGCCCTGAAAAAATACCGAAACTAAAGGTTTCGGGTTTTTTTAAGTGCAGCTCCTTTTCCTGTAAGGAAAACGGGCTACACTTAAAAAAAAAAACTGCTTTATTTAAAAGCAGTCACGAACATGGAGGTCTGCTGACGACAGCAGGCCTCCATGTTTGCGAGTGCCTATACTCGCTATGGGGCCGCAATTTGCGACCCACCTCATGAATATTCATGAGGTGGGTCATTGCGACCCCATAGCGAGTCGCAGTCGGTGTCTGAGACACCGTACTGCATACCAAATTGTGAGTTGCAATTTGCGAGTCGGATGGACTCGCAAATTGCAACTCGCAATTTGGTTTGTTGCTACATCTGGCCCCTGGTTCTTTCAGTTCCTTTAAATCAGCACTGTCTCTTGTTAGGTTAGTAAGCATACTTCTAATCTTATTACTATTGTCGGGTATATAGGAACAACAATGCCTCTCAATAAGCATCTTACAGACTCCGCCAGTTTTCGCTAAAAGAATGTCTAAAGCAAGCCTATTTTGAAGAGTCACAGCCCTCTCCGCAGCAAGTTCAGTATCCACCAAGAGTATAGCTCCTGTGAAGTTAGTAAGCATGTTATCCACAATAGTAGACAACTATCGAATCTTTACAGAATTTAAGATGACTCCCACTGAAGGAATTATTGCTCCAAATATATCACCCACGACAGCAGCAGCTGTCTCTCTTTTCTGTCTAGTATGATGTAATTCAGACACTTTAGGAAACTTCCTTAAGTCATCAAATTGGTAAATCTTTGGAAAAACTATTCCAAAATAACATGTCCCATACCATCCCTTTGGAAGACGGTAATAAGCATTAAGTCCACATATGTAATAGATCCCTGGGATCGCTGGATCCTGTCCATTTAACATGAACGTCCACTTACTCTGAAACAAAAACACATGTCTGCACTCACTCGTTCCCACAAATAAAGTGTCAAGGTAAGATTTTGGCCTATATATACAAAGCTTTCCTACGTGCAATGCATCTAAAGCTAATTTGCTTTGTGTCTTTATTGCACTATAAGCATAATCATTTGAAAACGCTTTTCTTCTATCATCAGTGTGATCTAAAATGCTCTTCTCTACAGGCGTTAGTAAGCAGGTTAGATTATTGCGATGCGCATAAGCTGTACCAAATGTCAGTGTGGGCTCAAAGAAACCCCTAACTATTTTTATACTATGATCTCTAGATACCTTACTCAAATATTCATTTATAGGCACAAAAGAAAACACTACATGTAGATTAGAATAGAAGTACTGAATATATTCTTGATCATAAAGCCTTGTTAATAACAAACTACAACTTATCCCGTATGTTAACGGCAAACTATGATAGGTAACCCCTTCTTGTACTGACGAAGGAATTTTTGTGCATACATAAAAATTATTTGCATCCATTGATTCAACATACTCATTCAACAAGCGATAGAAAACATTAGTAGATAGTTCCCCTTTTGTGTTAGTTCCCTCATGCAAATATTTTGTATCCTGCTCAAATCTCTCCCATGGTGTTAGTGTAGCAGTCTCAGGAATTGTAGCATTGTTAGTCCCACTCTTATCCACCAACGGCATTCCCACAATCACAGCTATGATTACTATTGCACACATAACACCCAAAATAATACCCAACCATTTACAAACCGTACTCCCTTATTATTATCTCTAGTGTTAATCATGATCTGTAAAGAATCAGAAAGCAGAACAGTATAAAGGCAAACAATCAACTGAGGAAGGTCTAAAGCTCCTTTTTTTTTTTCTTCTCTCAAGCAAAGTCTTTCTTTAGCAAGTATTTACAGCGTTTCACTCACTCCCAGGATCCTTGTCAAATCAGGTTAGCAGCTTGTCAAAATCGTTTTTTCAAGTCAATTCAGGTTAACAGTGTCACATTCGGTAATTTATCAGTCTCTTTTTCTCTCAGCTTTTCAGCTTTACTTCAAATTTAACACAATCTCTCTTCTCTGTGGTCAAGTTCAGGTGCCGTAGTATTGACCTGGAACCTCTCGATCAAAACAGAATGCCAAGAATTCTTGTTGTCACTAGCTGATGTTGCATACGCCCACTCAGGACCTGCATACCTTCTGTTGGCTATCCTCTTTCTTTATAGCTTTCACTCGCCCTGCAACTCTCCATCACTAAGATCTTCTTTCCTGGTCGTATCGACTTCCTCTTCTATACTTTCATTAACAACCACCTTTCCTTTGGTTACTCGCGATTCTGGGCACTTGTCTCCTTTCAGTACCTTTTCGACTTTTCGTCTTTCTTGTGGCTGTTCTCCACCCTCCTCTGAATCTATGGTGTCTTCTCTTGATGGACCTGCAATTTGCTCAGGAGGAGTCTGGCCGTTTTGCTTCTCTCCTGACTCTTCCCCTCCGCCTTCTGGGTCTGTCACGGGCTCTATTTCAAACCCGTATCTGTCTGCTTCTGGGAGAACCTCTCTTTGCATCGGTTCTTCTGGTGCCTCAGTTGAGATAGGCTCACTGTCACCCCTCCGGGTCTCAGCTTTTGCTGGAGTGACCAAGCCGTCCTCAACGGGCTCTCCTTCTGTCTCAGTTCCCCTTTAATAACTCTCCGGCCCTGAGACTTCCTTTTCTGTAGTTGTAATTTTTGACAGTTCAATTTCCTCATCAGTTGGGCACGTCACCTTCTTTGTGTGACTGGCATGGATCCAGTTTGGAATTCCCACACATTTCACAGCAGTAGTAGTTGTCAGTATCACTTGATACGGCCCATTTCAACGTGGCTCCAAACACGACTTACTCACGTGTTTCTTGACAACAACCCAGTCGCCGGCTTTCATGTTGTGACCTGGATCATGTACCAGTGGCAGTGTGGTGGCTTCCACCTGGTGAGAGAAAGAGCGGACCACGTCAGCCAGACCCTTGCAGTAGTCCAACACCATATCATCCCTTATATTCACAACAGCATATGCAGGCACTGCGGGCAATCTCATGGCTCGGCCCATGAGAATTTCATGAGGAGACAGTCCTGTTTTCCTGTTAGATGTATTTCTCATTGACATCAGCACTAAGGGTAACGCATCAGGCCATTTCAAGTTTGTAGCTGCACGCATCTTTGCCATTCTTGATTTCAAGGTACCATTCATCTGTTCCACTAGTCCTGAGGCTTCGGGATGGTAGCTACAATGCAACTTCTGTTCAATGTTCAAAGCTGCGCACAAGAGCTTAACCACCTCATTGTTGAAGTGACTCCCCCTATCTGATTCTAAAGAGATCGGAAACCCGAAACGTGGTATCAACTCCCAAAGCAGCAACTTCGCTAATGTGAGACTGTCATTCCTACATGTAGAGTAAGCTTCATCCAGTGACTAAAGATGCACACAATCACCAACACGTATCTCAGACCTCCACACACAGACATCTCAATAAAATCCATCTGCATTCTGCTAAATGGACCTCCTGCTCTCCTAATGTGGCTCAAATTCACCACAGTCCCTTTCCCCGCATTCATCTGTTGACAGATGATGCACCTGTGACAGATTACTTCTGCTGCTTGTCTGAATTTTGTATTGAACCAATCGACTTTGAACAACCTGATCATGGCGTCTCTCCCAATATGTACTTGACCATGGTAAAACCTTGCAAACTGTGACAAGAGATTGTTTGGCAAAACCATTTTCCCCTCATCTGAAACCCACAAATCATCAGGTCTTTGTACACATTGCATTTTGAGCCAAGAGCGTTTCTCTTCTCTGCTGGCATGTCCCTGCAACAATTTTAACTCTTCCATTGTGTCAAACACCCTCAATGCATAACCTGTGCATGTCTCATTTTCAGTTTCTGGTAATAATTACCACTGATCCTTGAACGATATACAGTTCAATGCACAAAACCTTGCGACTTGATCTGCATATCAGTTTCCCATTGACACAAAGTCTTGCGATTTAACATGAGCGCTGCATTTCACCAAAGCAATTTTAAGAGGTAACTGAATCGCATGCAACAATTCCTTAAATTTTTCACCATTTTTCACTGGAGAACCAGAACAAGTCATGAAACCCCTCTGTGACCATAGCTGGCCAAAATTATGGACAATGCCAAATCCGTATCTGCTTTCAGTATAGATAGTGACCTTCAATTTGTCAGCGGCATGGCATGCTCTAGTAAGAGCAACCAATTCAGCCACTTGTGCAGAGTACACTCTCTCGAGCCAAGGTTCTCTCCAGGATACCGGTGATTGTACACACAGAGTATCCGGCACTTAGTACTCCCACTGAGTCCCTCAGGCATGAGCCATCAACAAAGATAATGTAATAATTTTCTTCCAATTGGGTATCTTTAATGTCAGGTCTTGGTTTGGTGCACAGTTCTGTTACCTCAAGATAATCATGTTCTACTTCCTCAGCATCATCAACATTTGTATTCTCATTAGGAAGCAAAGTTGCGGGGTTTAACACAGTATATCGTTCGAGTGATACATTAGGTGACCCCCAATATAATCGTTTCATATTTTGTCAGACGGGCATTTGTCATGTGCTGCTTCTTGGTTCGGGTGAGTAGTATTTCGACTGAGTGTGGGACCATTACTGTGTTGGGATGTCCCATCACTATGCCTTCACACTGAGTGAGGCTCTGACCAACTGCTGCAACTGCACGCTGACAACCCGGTAAGGCTGCTGCGACTGGGTCCAATGTAGCAGAAAAATATGCTACTGGGCGGTTGCACCTCCATGGACCTGTGTCAGGACAGACAGAGAACAAGCAAAAGGCTTAGTGTAGTCAGGCATACCTAAAGCTGGAGCCCTGCACATGCACTCTCTCAGTTCAATGAATGCCCTAATTTCTTTCTCGGACATAGTTATGGTATCCGGGCCATCCTTAACTTCTTTGACAGTCAACCTCACCAAAGGCTTAGAGATAATTGAGAAGTTGGGAATCCACTGGCGACAGTAGCCCACCAGTCCCAAAAACATCCACACGTCTCTCTTGGATGTCAGCGGACTCATTTGTAATATGGCTGTCACTCTTTCTTTGGATATTCTCCTTGACCCCTTTTCAATCAGGTGGCCTAAGTACTGCACCTCTTTCTGACATTACTGTAGCTTCTTTGGGGACACTTTATGTCCGTTCTTGCCCAAATGATTCAGTAGGGCAATAGTATCATATCTGCAGTCATCTCTCGTTTTGGACGCAATCAACAAATCATCAATGTACTGTACTAGAGTCGAATTAAAAGGCAGTTCCAATGATTCCAAGTCCTTCTTCAATATCTGATTGAAGATGGAAGGTGATTCTGAAAACCCTTGAGGAATTCGACACCAACTGTAAACCTTGTCCAAGAATTTAAAACTGAATAGAAATTGGCTATCCTCATGAAGAGGCACCGAAAAGAATGCTTGAGACAAGTCCACAACCGTGAACCACTCTGCATCACAGGGAACTTGGAACATGATCACGGCTGGATTTGGCACTATGGGACAACATTTTACCACTGTCTCATTAATTTTTCTCAGGTCTTGGACAATTCGAACTTTCCCACAAGGCTTTCTCAGTCCCATTATTGGCGAATTACATGGACTGCTCATCACTTCTTTTAAGACCCCTTGCTTCACAAAGTCTGCAATTATCTGAGTCACCTGTATGAGGACATTCTGTGCCATGTGGTACTGTGGTACCTGGGGAAACACAGCATTCGGCTTCACATCTACTTTGACTGGTTCTACTCCTTTGATCAGTCTCACTACCTTTCCTGTCAAGTCCCACACCTTCTCTGTCACTGTTCCCTGTAATTCTGTTGGCAAATCGGTCACTGTGAACATCGGGAAGAAGCTTATCAAAGGGTGTTCCTCATCTGTGGTCTCTGTTTCTGGCTCTGAGATCTGACCATCGTCCCCTTCATCATCACTGTTTGTCTGCACCTCAATTCCCTCATTGGAACAGGTACTCGAACACCTTGTCTTACACAGCAAGGACCAGATGTAGGAAGCCTTTTGCACGTCGCAAACTGCGAAAAACGCAGTTTGCGACGCGCAAAAGGCCTAACGCGATGCACAACCTCAAATTGCGAGTCGGTACCGACTCTCAATTTGAGGCTGCGACTCGCAAATAGGAAGGGGTGTTCCCTTCCTATTTGCGACCGCATCGCCATGATGAGTTGCTTTGTGACCGCGAATGCGGTTGCAAACCAACTCACAGTTACCATCCACTTGAAGTGGATGGTAACTAATTCGCAAAAGGGAAGGGGTCCCCATGGGACCCCTTCCCCTTTGTGAATGCCCCCAAAAATATTTTTTCAGAGCAGGCAGTGGTCCTATGGACCACTGCCTACTCTGAAAAAAAACGAAACCAGATGGTTTCGGAAGTTTTTCTTTTTGCAGCCCGTTTTCCTTTCAGGAAAACGGGCTGCAAAAAGAAAGTAAAAAAAACTGCTTTATTAACAAAGCAGTCACAGACATGGTGGTCTGCTGTCTCCAGCAGGCCACCATCCCTTTGAGTGCATTGACTCGCTAGGAGGTCACAAACTGCGACCCACCTCATTAATATTTATGAGGTGGGTCTTCGCGACTCCATAGCGAGTCCGAGAAGGTGTCTGAGACACCTTTCTGCATTTCCTTTTGCGAGTTGCAATTTGCGAGTCGCTGTGACTCGCAAATTGCAAGTCGCAAAAATCTACCTACCTACATCTGGCTCCAAGTCTCTTCCCAGTAGGGATACAGGACTTGAATCACAGACTACAAACCTGTGCAGTCCCTGAAAGGTACCAATCTCAACCTGAATCGCTGTTATCGGATTAGTCAAGAGCTGATTTGCTACTTCTACCACCTTTATGGTACGCCCCGAAAGCGGCAATTTTGGAACCTCTGAACTTCTGACTGTGGAGCGTGTAGCTCCTGTGTCAACCAGGAATGAAACTTTGTGACCCATCACCTTCCCCTGCACATAAGGTCCCCTCTGATCTACTTCTAGGGATGCTGCAAGCCTGCACTCCTCACTATCTGAACAATCATCCGATCATTCATCGTTTATTCCATTCTCACCACGCAATGGGAACTGTTGTACTGTATTATTTTGACTCATTGTTTGACCTGTGCCTGTTGAGGAAGCATCACCTGTTGCTGTCCCATCGGAGCTAAAGGCAACTGCATTTGCTGTCTAGGTACCATGGGAATCTGCTGTTGTATTTGCTGCAGCTGCGCTGGCTGAACACGTGGCTTTTGCATTTGTCACATAGGCTGGAGACCCTGCATCTGAACCATATTATTCTGGAAGTTTGGATTTGGACCCCTCATTCTTTGACCCCTCGCATTTTGAAATGTACCGACTTCATTGCTTTGTTGAACAACACCATCCTGCACCCTCATTGGGCATTCCCGCTTCCAGTGTCCCACGCCCCCAAACGCATGGCTTGTTGACATATTTTTCATTCCTTGTACATCATTTTGAACCACAACAGTATTCAAGTCTGAACCATGGTTCACAAAACCTCCACGACCTCTGCCTCTTGTTTGCGGTTGGAACATTCCGTTCCCTTGAGGCTGCTGCTGTACCATCTGCTGTACTCCATTTCCCTGCATCCCTGCCTGAGCTGCCTTAATTTGCATCACCATCACCTCTTTCAACTTTCTCTGTATCAATTCGATCTCATCGCTACAGTATTTCGCATACTGCTACACTTCATCAATCGGTTTCGCTTGCCAACAGATCAAATAATTCTTAATCATCTGGCTAATCTCTGGCCTCAATCCTTCGACGAACCTGAACACAAGGTGATTTATGTCTTCCGGTTCTATAACCTCT
The DNA here is from genome assembly GCF_031143425.1 of Pleurodeles waltl. NCBI lineage: Eukaryota > Metazoa > Chordata > Amphibia > Caudata > Salamandridae > Pleurodeles > Pleurodeles waltl. The sequence continues at coordinate 844,720,704 of NC_090440.1, read as the reverse complement.
GTGCCACTATAATGTTTGAATGTCTTTAACAACCTCTCATCGTAAGCATGTATCGACTCTTTGCCTTCTTGTGCTGTTCGATGGATTTTTTGTCCATCAGTATTCTGCGGTGACACCTTCTGCTTCAAAAACTCAATTACCTTATAGTAGTATTTCATCACCTCAGGAGACGGTGCTCCTGTGGCCCTGTCCCTTGCCGGTTCTGTCGTCGGCCAATCCATACTCCTCTTACACTCAAGCCATAAGTCAGCTGGAACCATAATCTCAAATAGGGTCTTCAAGTCTTCCCAGACACACTTTGCAAGCTTCACAAACCTATCTGTCTGCTGATACCACTCTATTGGCTTTTCCCTCAACCTGGGATAATCATTTGTGAATGACAAAATGTCACCTCTAGACCATGGTACATAGACTAGAACCCCTCCAGCTGTCTCCCTCATTGATAACATCTTTATTGTTCCCGTGTCTGGTGCAGCTTTCGCCTGCTGCCGTTCCAGGCAGTCACTTTTCCTCTTATCTCTCTTCTTTGCCCATCTGCCTTCCCACTTCACTAATGCTCCCCAAACCTGCGCGCTCTGTAGAATTTCTTTAAGGTGTGCCTTCATCCCAGTGGATCTCATATGATCAAAGTCTTTAGGTTCGAAGTCTAACCTATAACTCCTCTTCAGATGCTTAGTATTGTCTAAGTCTATACTGTATTTATCTGCTACGTTCGATAACCTCTGGTGCACCTTACTCACTTCTTTGGTTATTTTCGGGCACAGGTACCTCAGTTCTGCCTCAGTGTATGATTCTAATCTGTTCACTCCCATAGTCCCTTCAACTAGCTCCGCTGCTTCCACACCCAACCTCACAAAATTCAGGTATTCCTCTCTCTCTGACCGCTCTGCTGTCACAGGAGTAGTCTGTGGAGTGTTAAGCTTGTCTAACCACTCAGTCAACTGTTGCGCTGTTAAGCCTTGCAACAAGATATTTCCAACCTGCATCATTGGTGTCTGTGACGTATTTGCACCGAATACCTGTAGTGTCAGTAGACCCAAATCTGCTTGTCTCATTGTCTCTAAAGGAACCCCATTCGGACTGAAGTCCAACAAGGATCTAGATCCCTCAACTGTCTGTCCTCCTGGTGTCATCCCTTTTGAACTTCCCGTGAACCCTCCTCTTATCACCTCTTGAGTCATTACTCCTTGATCGCATACAATAGGTTTGGCCTGTGCATATAACGGTACTGGCGGACCAACGGTAATTGGCAAAGATATAGCGGCTGGTGTCTATCCGTTTCCCAATCCCAGTGGAGCGTTAACTCCCATAGCTTGATCCATCATAGGTGCTGTAACTGACTGCGGTCCTGTGAATGAAGTGTAACTCGGGACCATCTGTTGCTGCGGCTGGGGCAGCAATTGTGGAGTTGGCTCAATCTGTACTAACTTTGATCTCGTGTACACTGGATCAGGCAGCACCATCAAACTCGTAGTTGTCTCTAATACTTGGACATCAGGATAGAGCCTCTGAACTGGTGGTGGCTGCAACCGTATCTGCATCTAGAGTGCACTGGATACACTAGCACCATTCTGTATTGGGTTGATGTGGTAGCATTATTTGTCTGTGCTGTGCTTGTGATTCCCTGATTTTGTGTCAAATTTACGGGTCCTGCACTAGTACTCGGTCTATTGTCATTCATGGCATATGGTGGCGGTCGATCATGTAACAACTGATTTAGAAACTCAACATCATCAGAATCGTTTGCATCTACCCAAGACTTCTGAGTCTCCTTCTGCTTGCTAGAGCCTTTGTCTGTTTTACAAGTGGTCTTTCTTCCCTGTGTTTCGACTTCTTGAGTTATTGCCGGAAACATCCTTACTCCGTCTATTATTTCTCTTCTCCACGTCCTGGTCTCACTGTCCCATCTAGCTTCTGCTAAGGTCTTTTCTCCTTTCGTCATCCTCCGCTCTGATTTCTGTTGCCTATGTCGTACGGCCATTAATTCCAAAATTGCTAACACCTCAAACTGAGCTGGTCTCGGAGGTGGCTTCTGCTCATTTAACACTTTCCGCAAATTTTCTAGGACCCCTTTATTAAAGGTTCCAGTCTCTGGAAACACCAAACACCCATCTTTCTCTGTTAATTTGCACCAATGCTTTAGCCAAATTCATGGCGCGACTCCCTTTTCCTCCATTACGGCATAAGCCGGAGTATCCTCTGGTGGTGTAGGCTCCCCCACACTCACTGTAATGTACGCATCTCCCCTCAAAGCACTCTTGGAAGCCTTGAAAAACGTAATTTTTGCGTCTTTTATTTTGTTTAGAGTCCCCAGAACACTCTTCGTCCACCTTCTCAACCAATTGCCTCTCACGGACGGCTGCCAATCCGTGCGCGACCCCCCTCGGCAACTAACCTATCCCAGCGCGGCTCCAATGACGTCACACCCACACACACTGCGGCTGACAAATTCTTGCGGTTTGTCTTCCTCACTCTCTATTCACACAAAAACTAATGCAATATATTGCGAGCACTTTAACAACAAAACCCAAAATTGCCGGTTTACTACAGGAAGGGTAACACAATCGCTTCAGAACTTTACAGAGATTTCACTTGAAGCCTCGGCCGCTACTCTCTACTTCTCAGATCCCACACCCGCATGCAAAATTTGACCCGCAAATTCTACTCTCGACTTGTCAATGGTTCGTTCCAGTACACTTTAGAACTTGCCAAATCTCCATCGAAGGTTTCACTCACACAATTTGACTCAAACTCGACTCGTCAACCACACCCGATTGACCTATTAGTCCCCGCAAATTACAACATAAACCAAGTGTCTCATACACTTATCAATATACTCCGGAGTCTTAGACCAAGCCGGGTCCGTACATCACCAACAACCACGTGGACAATTTTTTAGCACAAAGCGCCACACTCACATGAAGTTCGCTGACTTCCCTACTCTCATACTGCGGAGTACACCCACTCCTACTAAAATATTACCTGGCCTATATTCTCGCAACCCTCACAATTCACCTGCGATATGCATAAGCTGAGCAAGCGCAAATTCTACCTCACTCATACTATCACTAGAATGCCGAGAACATACCCAACTCACTTCGGCAAGCTCCGAGATTCCGGGAAAGTCATTTGGGACTTAGGGGCACATCATATCTCCAATTTGCATTATCTCAAAAAAACAATTCCAAAACAATGATCCCTCGTCCTAGGGCCCCAACGGTCCTAAAACCATCCTCTGCTACCAGAACTGTTATCGCGTCCCGCCTTAAACAATTAATTAGTCTGGGACTCGTTTTAGGCCAATGAATATTTTGACCCTGATTGAAGACACCTTAGGACGAGACAATTAATCAACATAATAGTCAATAGATCAATAACATCATCAATACTCACTATAACAAATCGATTCCATTTGGATAATGACATAAGTAGGAATCAAATCACACCAAGATCTCTCAGTCATGAAAAACCACACAATATTTCGTAAGATTTATGATATTTATTCCCTATTGATTACACTCTACTAGCAAGTTTATTAGTCTCAAAACCAAAAAAACACATCAACACTGTTATAATATGACAACTCGAATAAGATTTCATCAAAGCAAAAATCATAAACATTAGAACAAAGCACAACGTCAGCATGGGTTAATCTTAACAGAATATCATTTGCGCATTATTCAACAAAGCATGGATTCAGTCATTTGTCTATTTGCGTCCGTTTAGTGAATTCCTTAACTAATCTCGAATCAGCATTAGCATGTTGGGCTTCATTCAAAACAATTTAGCAACACAAATTTTGAAAACATCTAACTATGGTCTCTATCAAAAGAAGCAGTTAGTTCCTAGAAAGAAAAGGCAAACAGACAATTTCAATTTCATCATCATATAGTTACCCTCCGTAGTGAGTCAGCATACAGAGTCAGTCTTCATCCTCAGGACATCAGTTGATTCGCCATCAGCCAGGAAACACAGCAAAGTTCAGCAAGACGGGTAATAAGGGACACTTCCCTCATAAAGAGAAAAGTATGAATCGGGCAAGGCAAAACAAGGATGGTTCAAAGAATTTAACCGCAAAGTCTTTAAGACAGAGTGGCAAAGTGTTTAGGCAATAGCAAAGGCACATAATGACTATGGCAAAGGAATGGCATATATCCGCCGATTTCTCCTGTGTCCTACGATTATATCAAACTTGTTGTACAGTTCCCTAATTTCCAATTGGGCAAGTTTTGGTGCACCATTATTTCCATCCAATGGTTTACTTGTCGCCTCATTAAGATTGTCACCTCATAACAGTTCTCACGTAGTTTATTGGCTTCTGTAATTGATGTCTCCAACGGGTAGAATGTCAGGTACAATTTCATGTTCTTGTGGACCTCTCACAGACCCAGTCAGTAGTTCCATTGTCTATACCAGTTCAGGCGACCTTGTACCTGTTGCAAGTTTGAGCAAGTCGAGTCTCAGGAGAAAGAATTTACTACAGTTACACACATCTTCTAGTCTTCTGGAAAAGTACGGCTACATGTCCTTCAGCAAGTCGGCACATTGCATGTTAGAAAAACACATTGAATATGAAACCGGGCAGATAGGCCCGACTCATGCCAACTAAGGTCTAGTGATTAATTAGCAAAACCTTAACATATGACTCTTAATATTAATACAAAATCATACAGTAGTACATTAATATGTCATTATTAGTCAGTTTCAGTTATCATCGTATACGTTGGTGGCCACTCCCCGTGGGCACATTTCAAACACACGTTTAGTAAAAGCACATGAATATACTTTCTATGCGGCATCATTATGCATTAATTCTTAAACATTTTATGTTAATTTTGATTATAAAACTACACTGCAACAACTGATGCCCCCCTTACTTTTCCTCCATCTTGGTAGTCCCTGGAGCCTGGTGGTGCGGGGAGGCCAGAGACTCCCCGATGGATGGAACTGCTGCATAGTGGATGACCCACCCAGTCCTTTCTGATCATCGCGTCCCCCGTCGGTGGTGCAGCTATAGAGATTGGGATACTTTGGAGGAACAGCCACACTGCGGCCTGCCCAATGGATACAACCCTCGTCTCCCTGTCGGCTAATGCAGACCGCACTGGTTCAGAGGGCCTGATGAGGTTCGTGGCAGGTTGGGCCTGGGGGCTTTAGGGGCCTTCTGGGAGTCAGCCAGGTGTGGCATATGCCCCCCAATGCTCAACAAACGTACACCTTGAAACTACTGGAAGTGCGGGGTGAAATTATTGGGCCTTGTAGACTGGCATTGTACGACATCCCCTTCAGACCTGGTGTCGGCGCAAGAACATTAGCCCCTGGTGGTCCCAGGCTCTGAGACCCCTTAACACTTAACGGACGATGGGTAAACAAGATCCTGAGCAGCGGAAACAAACACTGCAACATATCATACCCATGATGTATGAGACAGGGGCCTGAGTGGGTAGAGGACTCTGATATAGCCATCAAAGGCACTGCTATAATGATGGAGCTATGGGCCAGTTTCAAGACCATCAACGGTAGGTTGACACAATAGCTAGCCAGCTTGACTGGATGGGGGAGCGCCTTGACCGACATGATACGCCACTGGCACACACGGAGGACTGAATATCAAAACGGGGGATACTGCCGTCAAAATAGCCAAGAGGTTAGAGGTACTGGAATCCCGTCTTCGCACTGTCATCATAAAAAGTGACCACAAAACTTGAGGCAGATGCAACAATATTCATATTCTGGGAATGGCTGAAACCCAAAATGCAGGGTGCATGGACCTCTTTGTTTAACGTCTCCTCATGGAATTGTTTGACCATGCTAGCTTCACCTCCATGTTTGTGGTGGAAAGTGTGCACAGATCGCGCATGGCACGCTTACGACGCGTCTCTTCGATAAGCTGGCTGAGGTACTTGACTTTGCAAGAAACACACCTAGGAGAAACCGCGTTCAGCCCACTCATCGCCACACCAATCCCCATCACATACCCCTGGAACATCCAGCCAAAACATGTTTTCGGAGACATAACTACAGCCTGGCTCCCCAAAGGGCTACAACGTTTCTACCCTGCTGGCTGTGGGACATGCTTGTTGCATGTGCATCATGGCCCTGCTCCTAATTATCTCCCTCCCAGGTGCACCGTGATGGCTGGTCAGAGCTCAAGACTCCTCAACAATGGATACACTGCTCATACCTAACTATACGACAGGGGGACCACCCGCTGATTCGTTGCCACCCCTCTATCGTTGGTACCACACTATGGCCCTCATTATGACATTGACGGTAAATACTGAATACCGCCGTGGTGACTCCCGCCAACATACCGCCACAGAGGCGAACATCTGTCTGCCAGATTATGATACATACAAACAAAAAGAACAGAAACCACCACAACCATAAATCCTGCCTGCCCACTGAACGCGATAAACTGTCGTAACTACCATCCATACCGTTACACCACCAAAACAACACCCTCCAAATAATGACCCACAAATCACCCCAGCGGGCACTCAACGGCGGTAAACCATTGGTGGTGCACACCGCTGCGGCAGAAATGGCCACTTCCAAACAAAACAAGACAACATTGGTCAGAACAAAATAACCCACACCTGACACAAATACACACACTCCACACACCCACCAACAGCACTATAAAACACCCCCCCACATCACCCACAAACCTTTGCAAACACGAGAAGACCGCTACACATTGCCACGTCAATCCCAGAGAGAACTGCACGCACATACCACACCTACCCATTTATCCGTCACGCACCACTTACCATATACCCCACCACATCACTCAACACCCTCTGCACAACACACACACCACACATCACCAATGTCCCCACAAAGGCACCCCTGTTTCACTGATGAGGAGTTGCGGTCATGGTTGAGGAAATAGTCAGGGTAGAGCCACAGCTGTTTGGAGCACAGGTACAGCAGATCTCCATTGCCAGGAACATGGAGCTATGGCGGAGAATCGTGGACAGGGTGACACTGTGGGACAGCATCCACACACTAGGGATGACATTCGGAAGAGGTGGAACGACCTACGGGGGAAGGTGCGTTCCATTGCAGCAAGGCACCAGCTCGCCATCAGGAGGACTGGCAACTGATCCCCACCTCCTCCCCCACAGCTGACAGCATGGGAGGAGCTAATATTTGCAATCCTGCATCCTGAGGGACTCACTGGAGTAGCCAAAGGACTGGACACTGGTGAGTCACCATTTACAACCTACCCATAACTGCATGCCATCTCAACCCCTCACCCTGACTTCCTCCACCCCACTCCATCTCACACAGTGTACCACACCACTTACCACACCTAAATGGCAATCCTTCCATGCCATACCCACTGCAAGCACATCCCTTCCAGCTCTGCATGCATACTCACTACCAATGCATGCACAGGATGTAGAACTACCAATCCCAGAATCCATCATCACACACTACAAAGGTGGGAGGACAACACCTGTAAGCGTCCATCGCCTTGGTTACTCTCCGTCAGCCGGAGCCGACAATACTATACCCCCGGGGCACTCCAGAGAGACTGGAGCGAGTGACATCAGATGCTGAATGCGTCGAAATCAGACATGAAATTGAAGACGGACACCCGAAGGCGTCGTCGGAGAAGCAGGAAGGAACCCTGCCGTCAAGGACCGAGAGGAAGGAGACGCCGGTATTCTTAGTGAACGGAGGATCCCAGGAAGCCCGCGAACCGAACCCGAAGGAGCTGGAGGAAGGAGAAGATCTCTTCCCGCCGCAGGAGAACACCGAGGAGAAACCAGGAAACCACAAAGGGGCCCGCCACGTCCCAGGAGGGGCGTGGCATTCACAGGTACGATCGTACCTAAGCCTTTCTTTTGTGCCGGCATGGTTACAGGGTAGGAGGAAGTGTAAGGGAACTACAGGGAGGAGTGGGGGAAGGTGCTATAGAGAAGGGCCAGAAAAGTTGTAGGAGAGTTCCCACTTCAAAAATTACTTGATAGTGAAGCACAATGCTGAAGTAATTGTTTATTGCATAAGACAAACAGAAATCAGTTCCATAGATACATGGTCCAGTTGTTTTATGACAGTCTTAGAACTGGAGTTAAATTCCAGAAATCAGCAAGACAGCAGTCCAATCAACTAGTGCCAGGATTGAAAGAAAGTCAAGTAGCCATATTCGATGGAGGAACAGCCAACACGTGTTTCGCCCCTTAGGCGGGTAGGCGGGGGCTTTCTCAAGGCCAGTTCAGAACAAAATAACAAACTTCTGGCATCAATTGTCACAATTGTAGATAGGAATCTGTAGTTACAATAAACGAAGATAAATCTGCCGAATAATCAGCCGAAAATAACCGCCTGCGCGTCCAGCGTTAAATCGCTAAGACGAAGGGGAAGTCTGTTGAGCCCAAATCAACTAATCCCACTGTGATAAAACCCCTCTCCCAGCAAGAGAGAATATTCACGGGAAGGTGAAATGCACTAGAAAAGTAAAATGCCCAACCACAACCCTGCACAACCCCATCCTTCCACCACCCCTATTAACCATATTAAATCCCATACCTTTACCTCTACACTTACCTGTTGTTTCGTTCTTTCTGTTTTGGGGATCCCAGTCTGCCGTCACGGGAGTGAAGCACCGACCTTATTCCACCAAGGGACAGACTGGCTTGAGACCTCTACCCGAACACCTAACAGAAAGGAAGAGAACCGGGATGAACACAGTAGCAAGCCACCCAGAAACCTAAAACAAAAAGAAGAAAAGAAACTGTAAATACATACCAATAAAGCAATTATCCAACCCAAAGCCGGGTTCTATAGTATTATTCCAATATCCCTCCCATATAGACTAAGAACCCATTACAGTGGTGTCAGAAGTGGGACTTATTGGAATAGGCGCCCAGGACGGATAGAGACTATGGAAGGTACCCCCACAATAGCGGACATGATGCAGCAATTGGCTGAAGGGCAGAGGCACCTTCAGATCGTGTGGGAAGAACAACAGAAAGAAGCTAAGGTTGAAAGAGAAGCCCTACAAAGCGCTCTTAAAAGTCAGGCCACTATCATGGCCAACAATCAGTTGGTACATGAAAACGCCCTAAAATCCTTAAAAGACACCATCGCGGCCACCTGAGTACATCCGAATGTACCAAGCTCAGTGTTAGAAAGGTACCAAGAATGCGAAGATCCGGACGCCTTTTTTACAAACTTTGAGCGAGTCGCCACTTCAGCCACCTGGCCTCAAGATAGGTGGGGCCAGTATATTGCCCCTTTATTAACCGGAACCCTCCAAGCAGCCTATCAAGCTGTAAACCCGGGAGGTACGACACCTTACCAAGATATTAAAAGAGCATCCTGGAGAGGGTAGGGCTTGACACAGAACATTATAGGGTTCGGTTTAGAAAAGCCAAGTGGGGACCGTCCGAGAATCCAAGAGCCTTGTATTTTAGGGTAAAAGATCTGGGTCTCAAATGGCTGGGACCCATAGGGACTAATAGGGAAGATATTATTGAGGCCATTCTGCTGGAACAATATCTAGAGGCTCTACCCGTCACTACCCGCAACTGGATCAAACAACATCTGAGTCCCGACACGAATACTACCATCGAGTTGGCCTGTGCTTTTCACCACTCCCTTGAGTTTAAGACACCCCTCCATCGCACAACCTCTACCCCACCGCGACAAAGCCTAGGACAGATTTCCCCCCTGAGAAGAAGACCGGTTGAAGATCCTGTAAAACCCAGAGGGGTCGAGAGACCATTTTTGCAACAACCCCAATGTTATAGCTGTGGGGAGTGGGGCCATATAGCCCGGGTCTGTCCCTTTAAAACCGAGAAACCAGAACCTATGGAGATAGGTATTACTAGTAGACGGGTTTTCTTTACAGGGGGAAAAGATACCCATTTTAAGAAATAGCTATTGATCAATGGGAGACTAACCATGGTACTTATCGACTCCGGATGTAGCCAGTCAGTAATCAGGGCTGACTTGATAGACTGCCATACCCTAACTCCTGGGATTACCATTTCCATTTGTTGTATCCATGGCGAAACCAGAGAGTACCCCATGACTTGGGCCACCCTTTCTTGGGAAGGAAAAGAAACCCCCATAAGAATGGGAGTAGTAGAACGGCTGGTTGAAGAAGCCATAATCGGAACGGATTATAAGGACTTTGCTGTTCTTTTGGATAGTACAAGGAATAAGGAGGATACGAGTTCCTGGTCGAAGAATGCCCCTTTTTCCAACTCGCAAATACAACCTCAGGCTATCCGTTATAGACCTACTAGAAAAGAGAAACGGGAAACAAAAAGACTCTATGGACAAAAGGACACAGACTATAATCGGGTAATTACACAAGTCCACACCCTCAATAGTCTTCCCCCCTTCCGTACCTGCCAAAGCGAAGATCCTAGTCTACTTAATGCCTGGAGAACCGCCCGACCTCAAACCCCTGAAGATAAGGGTCCTTCTTTTTCCATAATCAAAAATCTGCTTTATAGAATCACTAACATTGACAGGCAGGAAAAGAAACAACTACTGGTTCCCGAGCCCTATAGACAGCAAGTGTTACATCTGGCCCATAGTCAACTGGGGGGGGGCACTATGGGAGAGAGAAAACAGAAGAATATCTGTTAAGGAAGTTCTATTGGTCTGGTGTATTTTCCCAGATCAGGAAATGTTGTCAACAATGTCCTAAATGCCAGTTCTTTGATCTTGGGCCTAAGAAAAAAGCCCCCTTACAGGCCCTTCCCATTATTGAAATACCCTTTTCACGGATAGGGATGGACATCATAGGACCTCTTATACCTTCCTCAAAGGGCTATCGATATATATTAGTGCTAGTAGACTACGCCACTCGGTACCCCAAGGCCATCCCGCTCACCAGTATTAACACCAAAAGTGTTGCTAATGCTATGATAGGATTCTTCTCCTGAATAAGCTTTCCCAGAGAAATTCTAACAGATCAAGGCACACAGTTCATGTCCAATCTAATGGCTCAGATCTGTCAACGTCTGGGAATTAAACAAATAAGGACTGTGGTTTATCATCCTCAAACCGATGGTTTGGTGGAGAGATATAACCGCACCCTGAAAACCCTTTTAAGAAAATCAGTTTCGGAGTCAGGGAAAGACTGGGATAGGAGGTTGCCATTAGTACTATATGCCATTCGGACCCATGAGCAAGCATCCACAGGACACAGTCCTTTTGAATTAGTGTTCGGACGGCAACCACGAACATTATTAGATATGGCCGCGGAACTATGGGAAGAGGAGAAAGGTGGAGAGAGATCCCTTTTAGAATATACCAGTGATTTAAAATCCCGATTACAATCAGTATTGTAGGATGTAAGGGAAAATATGGAAAAAGCCCTGAATAAACAAAAACAGTATTATGATAGGAGTACTCGAATGAGAACCTTAAAAAAAGGGGAAAAGGTGTTAGTACTCCTACCTAGTTCCGATAACAGGCTATTGGCAAAATGGCAGGGGCCGTATGAGGTGATAGGAGTAGTGACCCCAGTTACCTGTAACATCCAACTGGCTGGTAATCCCAAACGAACCCATATATTCCACATAAAAAAATGGGAAGAGCCTACAGATGCTCCAGCAACTGGATGTTTGGTCAATATGGTTAAGGAGCTAGAGATAGGGTGGTGTCTTACTGACCGACATTCCAAAACCGAAGAGCCGCAAAGAAGTACAGATCTCACGTCAAAGCAAAGTAGCCAGTTAACCCAACTGCTCACCTGTCATAATCAAGTGTTTTCTACACAGCCGGGTAAAACCACTTTAGTACAGCACCAGATTTTAACCCAACCAGGTAAACTAGTCAGGTTACGACCTTATCATATTCCCGAGGCCCGAAAAGTCCTAGTAGAAAAAGAAATAGAGAAAATGTTAGACATGGGTATTATAGAGCCCTCAAAAAGTCCCAGGTGTTCCCCGGTGGTGTTAGTCCCCAAACCGGATGGATCCATACGCTTCTGTATTGACTTCAGATAGGTCAATGCAGTGTCCCAATTTGATACCTACCCCCTTCACAGGGTAGACAAACTCATAGAAAGACTAGGGAAAGCCAAGTACATGTCCACCCTTGATTTGACAAAGGGATACTGGCAGATTCCCTTAGCAGCAAAGGATAAGGGAAAAACGGCCTTCTCTACCTCCTCGGGCCTATATCATTTTAATGTTCTCCCTTTTGGTTTACATGGGGCTCCGGCCACCTTCCAGCGTCTTATAGATTCTATATTACCACCTCATACCAGATACGCGGCTGCCTATCTGGATGATATTGTTATTTATAGCGAAACCTGGGATGATCACTAATGCCATTTACATAATATATTTACTGTCTTACGCCAGGCGGGACTTACAGCCAAACCCTCCAAAAGCCATCTAGCCTTTCATGAAATCTCTTACTTGGGGTATCACATCGGAGGAGGTATCATTAAACCACAGATGAACAAAGTAGAGGCCATTACTCGAATAAACGCTCCTACCACAAAAAAGGAGGTACGATATTTTTTAGGCCTAGTTGGTTACTATAGGAGATTTATACCGCATTATTCCACCTTGGCGGCACCCTTGACAGATCTCCTGGAGAAAGGACAACCCAAAAATATTATGAGTCTCTCCCCTGTCCAAACCCATAGTTACCAAACCTTACAAAAATGTCTCACTACTCAGCCTGTATTGAGCTGTCCAGATTTTAATCTTCCATTTCACTTGAAGACTGATGCCTCAGATGTAGGGTTGGGGGTGGTTCTTTTCAAAAAGGACAATGAGAACATAAGCCACCCTGTAGTCTTCATAAATTGCAAACTTTTCCCCAGGGAACAGAGGTATCCTATAATAGAAAGGGAATGCCTGGCCATCAAGTGGGCAATTGAAAGCCTACAGTATTACCTCCTAGGTCGGTCCTTCTTACTGTATACTGACCACGCTCCTCTCACGTGGCTCTCAAGACACAAAGATACCAACGTCCGTATTCTGAGATGGTTTATGGAACTTCAACCTTTTTCCTTCCAGGTATGCCACCTTCCTGGGGAGCTTATGTGTCAAGCCAACTATTTGTCCCGTTTTCCAGCCTCTCTGGGACTCGAACAGCCCCATTCATGGGAGGGGACTTGTAACTGGGCGTCTATCGCCTCGGTTACTCTCCGTCAGCCGGAGCCGACAATACCATACCCCCGGGGCACTCCAGAGAGACTGGAGCGAGTGACGTCAGACGCTGAATGCGTCGAAATCAGACATGAAATTGAAGACGGACACCCAAAGGCGTCGTCGTAGAAGCAGGAAGGAACCCTGCCATCAAGGACCGAGAGGAAGGAGACGCCGGTATTCTTAGTGAACAAAGGATCCCAGGAAGCCCACAAACCGAACCCGAAGGAGCCGGATAAAGGAGAAGATCTCTTCCCGCCGCAGAAGAACACCGAGGAGAAACCAGGAAACCACAAAGGGGCCCACCACGTCCCAGGAGGGGCGTGGCATTCACAGGTACGATCGTACCTAAGCCTAAGTGTAAGGCAACTACAGGGAGGAGTGGGGGAAGGTGCTATAGAGAAGGGGAAGTCTGTTGAGCCCAAATCAACTAATCCCACTGTGATAAAACCCCTCTCCCAGCTAGAGAAAGACACTAAAGAGGAGAAAAAGAGAGAATATTCACGGGAAGGTGAAATGCACTAGAAAAGTAAAATACCCAACCACAACCCTGCACAACCCCATCCTTCCACCACCCCTATTAACCATATTAAATCCCATACCTTTACCTCTACACTTACCTGTTGTTCCGTTCTTTCTGTTTTGGGGAACCCGGTCCGCCGTCATGGGAGTGAAGCACCGACCTTATTCCACCAAGGGACAGACTGGCTTGAGACCTCTACCCGAACACCTAACAGAAAGGAAGAGAACCGGGATGAACACAGTAGCAAGCCACCCAGAAACCTAAAACAAAAAGAGGAAAAGAAACTGTAAATACATATCAATAAAGTAATTATCCAACCCAAAGCCTATAGTATTATTCCAATATCCCTCCATACAGACTAAGAACCCATTACAACACCATTATCAGTGGGAAAGCAAGCGTTAGGCATCATGGTGGAAGGCGGTCTGCACTGCCGTGTAATTCCTCATTGGCTAACAAGGGGCTCTATGGAGTACAGGAACCAATGGTGATCAACGCCGGTGGTGACGGTGTTCACTGCCACGAAAGTGACTGCCATTTTCTTCCTACTACTTCACTTGATTCCTGAATTTCCACTGGACTACATCTCCACTGAGTGTGCTGCTGTGACCTGTGTCTGGAACCTGCCATGGCCCATGCTACAAGGGATAGGGGCCCAGCCTTCACGTCAGAGGAGTTAGAGAGGCTTGTGTATGGGGTCCTACGCTTGTATGGGCAGTTGTATGGGCCTCCACACCAACATGTGAGCACATCATGGGTACGTTGCATGCAACATGGTTGCATGTGGATGTTTGTGTGTGCTGGCAGTCTGTCATCTGGGGGTTATGGCTGCAGGCAATGTGAATGGAGAGGTACAGGGGACATGTGTGCCTGATGAGGGGCAAGTGCTGTATGTAGGCCATATGTGTGACAGGCTGGATTGTCAGATTCATGGTGTCCCTCTGTCTGTTTCCTCTGCAAGTCAGCACCCATCAGAAAGAAAGTGTTGTGGCATGCCATCGCTAAGGACATGCAGACCCTCGGGGTCCATAGCTGGCGGAGCACCCAAAGCCAGAAACGGTGGGAGGATCAGAGATGTGGAGTCCAGAAGACCGCAGAGGCCCAGCTGGGGGCAGCCTCCCAATGAGGGAGGGGTGTCGTTGGAGCCTGACCCCCCCCCCCCCCCATGGCCTGCATACTGGCGGTGGCCAATCCTGAGTTAGATTGGCACTTGAGGGCAGCAAAGCAACCACGAGGGGGTGAATACAGTGTGTAAGACATTCATCATTTGTTGCCTGGCATGGGAGTTGTGTGTAGTGTTCTAGTCAGTGGATGCCCCAATATGGAAGTTTAGACATTGTTGCGTGGTCCAGCTGAGGTATGTTGGGTGGTATGCATATTTTATATTGCTAGATAGCTAGCTTTCCATGGCAGACAGGGCTTAGTTGGTTCCAGTAGTGTGCAGATGGCTGTGTTTGGCTCCTACCTGCTGTACTACCTAGCCAATGGTATGACAGTATGGTCCTTGCTGCCCATTCTTTGTCCCAGTGAGTGATGTGTATGCCATCTGTGCTGTTGGTGCTGTGATTGACCCTGTGCTCCCTTTCTTTCTCCCCCCCTCTTCTTTTGTCATCCTGCCTATGTGTGCATTAGCATCATCTAACGAAAGGAGCAGGGACACTTGCGAGTGAGGGAGCTGCAGACCACCAGACCCAGGAGGCAGAGTCCACAGACGCCGAGGGGACCAGTGGGATGGAGGGCGAGGGAAGCACCACGGGGGGGACAGGAGCAGATACTACTGACTCTTATTCCTCCTCCGATGGGGGCTCCCTGGTGGTAGCGGACCCCTCTGGGACCTGCCCAGCTACATCATCTTCCTCCACCTCTCGTACCAGCTCTGCCCTCCCAGTAGCCCCCCACCCAGTTGCCCATGCCTGCTCACCCAGGAGGGTGGGTGTCTCCTTCGCCCCAGGCACCTCAGGGCCTGCCCCAGTAAGCCCTGCTGCCCTCAGTGAGGAGGCTATTGACCTCCTGAGATCCATATCTGTAGGGCAGCCATCCACAGTGAATGCCATCCACGGGCTGGCATTCCAGATGCAGCAATGCAATGCCTTCCTGGAGGTTGGCTTGGCGGCCCTACAGAGATCTTTTCAGGCTCTGGCCTCCTCTCTGATGGCAGTCAGTGTCCCTGTTTCTTCTGCCCCCCTCCAACTACCTCTTCCCAGTCCCAGTCTCCTCTCCCACAACCCGTCCCACGCACACATTCTGACAAGCATGCACCCAAAACAACAGACAAGACTCACACAGACAAACACAGGCAGCACACTTCAGTCCACAAGCACACACAGCCAACAGACAGTTGAAAACAGAACAGCCACTGCCTCCACTGTCTCCCTCTCCTCCTCCTCCTCCTCCTCCCTCACAGTCACATCACCACTCACACCAGCATGCACAGCAGCAACAGTCCCAGATCCTGCCACCTGCACAGCCTTGCCCACAGTCACCACAACAGCAGACCCGCAGACATGCACTTCACATACCATATGCACAGTCACCACCACCACTATCATCACCTCATGCAGCACACCCACCTCACTTGCAGACACCACCACAACATCCAGCCACACGTCCTGTTTGACCTCCCCCACCCTGTCTGCCCCCTACAAAGACACACAAATCTTCCCACTCAGACCCCCAAAAGCCATCCACCTCACACACGCATACTGTCCATGCACCTGCACCCAAGTCCAGCATACCTCCTCCTCTTACAACCACTCCCTCTACCTCAACTCCCACACCTCCTCCCACAACCCACTCTATTGGTCCTAAGAAGCTTTTCCTTTCCTGTCCTTGACCTCTTCCCTCCCCCCACCCATAAGAGGAAAGTCCCACCCCCCAGCCTAGTACCTCCAGCCCCAAATTGAGTTCTGTTCCTCCCCAAAGACATAGGGGGCCATTACGACCCTGGCGGTTGACAGAGAAGTGGTGGTTTTACCGCCAACAGGCTGGCGGTAAAAAATTTGGAATTATGACCATGGCGGTTGCCGCCATGGTCATCCACCACTTCTCCGATCAGACCGCCATGGCGGAAACGACCGCTGGGCTGGAGACTTGGGTCTCCAGCCTGGCGGCCATCACAAGACCGCCGGCGGTATCATGACCCGTCTTACCGCCATGGATTTCATGGGGTTTGGAACCGCCATGAAATCCATGGTGGTAAGCACTATCAGTGCCAGGAAATTCCTTCCCTGGCACTGATAGGGGTCTCCGCCACCCCCCCCGAATCCGTCCCCAACACCCCCTGCCACCCCCCAAAGGTGGCAGGACCCCCCTCCCCACCCCTACCCGTGACTTCACAACACAGACACACACCCGACACGCATGCAGATACCACCAACACACATTCCCGCACACACACGAACAAACATTTCAACAGACACACATACAGTCATACACGCACAGCCTCATTCAGACATACACGCACACATCCATACTGACATACATACAGACAGACACACACACATTTCCATTCACACTACACCCCCGCATGCATACACGCGCTCACACACATCCTCTACATAATCACACGCACACCCCCAAGCACCCACACATCACACAACACCGCCCCACCCTCCTCCCCTAACGGACGGTCAACTTACCTTGTCCGTTGATCTTCCGGGAGGGGACGGGATCCATGGGGGCTGCTCCACCGCCAGCACACCATCAACAGAACACCCCCACACCAAATCACAGAACGTGATTTGGTGGGGGGTGTTCTGTTGACGTGGCGGTGGAGGTGGAGCAACCTCCACTTCCCCGCCGCCCGCCAGTATGGCTGCTGGCGGCTCTCCGTCGGGAAAAGGACGGAGGGCTGCCAGCAGTCATAATACGCCGAGCAGAAAACCGCCACCACTGGCAGTCTTCAGCACGGCCCTCGGCGGTCTTGTGAAAAGACCACCGAGGTTGAAATGACCCCCTTAATCTGCCACTATGGGGCCCAAGAGTTGGACTCCTGTCCCCGGCCCCAAGCCCACTCCTCCACCCACTAAGTGGAAGGGTAAAGACCTGGCCCCTCCAAAACCCAAGCCCAAGGACCCCCCTTCCAAAAAGAACCCTCCCCACCACCTCCACACCCCCTGCCCTCTGAGGTGCCTGCCTAGTTCCGACTTGATGCCCCTGCCCAGTGGAGTCCCGTTGTTGTCAGGATTCAAGTTGGGACCTTAGCCAACGCCCTGTGGACATATGTGGACTTTGGAATGGCCAGTGGGCCTGCTTGTATATATGTATTTCATCATGTTTAAGCTTTTCGCTCGTTATCAAACATGATTACAGTGGTTGGACCAGAGGTATGTCTCTTACCCTTCTTTGCTCCTGGGTTATGTTGCTGTCAACTTACGCTGCAGATATTTCTGGGTGTGTGGTGTGTGTGTATGGTGTGTGTCACTCTTCCCTCCCTCCCTCCCTTGTGTGCTAGACGGCTGTACTCACTGTCGTTGTCTTCGTCAGCGTTGGTGCTTCTGGACGGTCATGGCGTAGTACAGCACCAGGAAGACTTCCAGTTCTGGTTCCATGGCAGCCGTTGACTCCTCTGTGTCCCTGAAGGTGTCTCCTTTTATATGATGTGTTTCTGCCAGGATTTTGGTGGCATTGCTACCGCCCCGGAAATCCTGGCAGTGTGCTATGTCATTAAATGGTGGGCGCTTCCTTGTCTTCCGCCTGCCTGGAGTCTGCTACCTCTGTGTTCAGTGGTTGTACGGCACTGGCGGTTGGGGTGGTACATTGGCTGTCTTTGGGAGGGATCGCCACCATGGTCATAATTTGGCGGGCATTACCGTCGGCCTGGTGGCGGTACTACCACCATCGCCGGCGCGACGGTCACCTAACCGCCAATGTCATAATGACCTCCTGTATGTAGTAATCGGGTTGATCTGTTACTGTTTTAATAAGGGAGCCACTTGGCACTCCTTGCCAGGTGTGGGTGGGGGGATATGGAATAGTTGGAATATAGGTAGTCTCGACTCTGTTATATTGTTGTCATTTAGTTTTTATGTGCACGCACGGGAGACGCAATGGCAGCCTTTCACCTCAAATAGATGACTGTTACACAGACCACAGGGCGGAATATTAGGAGTTTGAGCAACCCCCGAAAGGGGAATCAAGTTCTACAATATTTAAATTAGCATGGCGCACTTGTCGCTTTCCTGCAGGAGACTCATTTATCACCTACTTCTAGCTGTACATTTGCTAAACAATGGGTTCCTTATCAATACTACTCAAACTACAGCTCATATTCCTGAGGGGTCTGCATCTTGATCCATAAAACTTTACCCTTTTATCATCAGCACAATATTGCAGCCAAGCAGGCAGATTCCTCCTGGTGCGAGGCATACTAGCAGGCCGCAGAATCACACTTCTCAATATCTATGCCCCTAATGTAGACACCCCAGATTGCTTTTACACTATTCAAATGCACATAGACAGAGAACCCGCGGACCACCTGATAAATGGAGGAGACTTCAATCTTCTCACGGATACATGCCTAGACACTACATCCTTACATTCTGAGTTCCTGAAAGTTTTATGTGATATATGACATGCCCATTCACTGCGAGACCCTTGGCTGCTATCTCCAACCACCCCACTGATCTATATATTCTGTTCTGCCCCAAATGATACCTGGTCTCGCGTCCATTTTTGGCTCATGTTACCACAGACATAGCTCTGGATCCGTTCTGTCTCCCACCTCCCGTGAACCCTCTCAGATCACTCTCCAGTCCGACTCGACCTATGCATTCCCTGAGCTGACTATATGGAGCTTCCAAGACACTTCCCCGCTATGGCCCTGCACGACGAGGTATTTCGTTCGGACCTCCAATCCGCTATTATAGAATACTTTGCCATCAACGTGGCTTCAGTTACATCCAAAGCAACACTGTGGGAAGCGTGCAAGGCCTACATTAGAGGGATCACTATAGGTAAACAATCAGGTGTCTTGCCAACTATCCGCAGGGATATTAGCCGTGCTGAAGGTGCACTAGTTGATGCGGACAGCGGCGCAGACTTGTGACCAGCAGTGGCATGCTTTCATGCCCTAGCCAAATTACTGGATGAATTCAGGGAGCTGGTGAAATGTGAGGCTAAGTTTCTGGGTAAATATGCCAGTGCACGACAGTATGGTGAGGGTGAGAGACCCAGCCGAACCTTGGCATGCCTTATACGACCTCCCAGATCGATTTCTTATTTCCCTGAATTACAAGGGGCCAGTGGCTCAATGATCTCAATGACCCCCAAGGTACAGACACTACTATTTATTTATTACAAGCAACTTTATACCACCTGCGTGCAGGGCTGCTCCCCTGAGATGCTGCAGTATCTGGAAGAGGTGGCCATGGTGTGGCTGAGCTCAGCACAGCAGCAGTATCTAAGCGAGCCCTTCACAGCTGGGGAGGTGATGCTGGTCATTGATTCATTAAACAGTTCTAAAGCGACTAAGATGTCTTTACTGATATCTTTTATAAAGAATACAAGCACATCCTGAACCCCCACCTTGTGGATGTGTACCAGGAGGCCATGGACGACGGAGTGTTCCTGCCCACTCTTCCGGAGGCTGTGGTCACTTTGTTATTAAAACCTGACAAGGACCCCACCCTATGTGGCTCATAGTGACCGCTGTCACTTTTGAATTTTGATAATAAAATTCTGGCAAAGATGGTGGCTAACTGGCTGTCTTTACTGGAGGGCCTGATCATCTCACCAGCTCAATCAGGATTTGTGCCTCACAGGTCCACATCACTTAGCCTGCTTACAATGTTTGCGTCCCTTCATAGAGTTTTCCCTAAAATACCGGCCATGGTTGCCCTACAAGATGTGGAGAAGACCTTTGATTCTTTAGACTGGCATTTCTTAGAGGCCACTCTCCGGAAGCTCGGCATGCCCCAGGGCTTTATCTCCTTAATCATGCTGCTGTACTCCTCTCCTAATGCCCGTATCTGAGTTAACGGCACACTGTCACATGTCTTTTCCATCACTAGGAGAACTTGGCAGGGGTGCCCCCTAACGCCCCTCCTCTTCATAATTGCTATGGACCCTCTAATACAGCACCTTCAGGGGAAACACTTATACTTATACAGGGGACTGCAACTCAAGACCGGACCCCTATTGGTCTCCTTGTATGCGGATGACATCCTCTTGTTTCTCTGTCACTTCATCACAAACCTAAGTCCGGTGCTTGCAGAGATTGCCCGGTTTGGTGATTTCTCAGGATTACAGTTGAGTTGTTCCCCCTCACAGAGATAACTTCCCCTATGAACTGTGAGTTCCCTCTCTCCTGGCGTGAGGACCAGGTTAAATATCTGGGTATCTATATACATTGAGATAAGGAACACATACTAAGACTAAATTATGGACCCACAATAGAAAGATTAAGGTGGTCATTCTGACCGCGGCGGTCGCCGGTCGCCGCCCGCCAAGCGGTTCCCGCCGAAAGACCGCGGCGGCCATTCCGGCTTTCCCGCTGGGCCGGCGGGCGACCGCCAGAAGACCGCCGGCCGGCCCAGCGGGACAGCCCCTTCAACAATGAAGCCGGCTCGGAATGGAGCCGGTGGAGTTGAAGGGGTGCGACGGGTGCAGTGGCACCCGTCGCGATTTTCACTGTCTGCACAGCAGAGAGTGAAAATCTTTGTGGGGCCCTGTTAGGGGGCCCCTGCACTGCCCATGCAAGTGGCATGGGCAGTGCAGGGGCCCCCAGGGGCC
Organism: Pleurodeles waltl; assembly: GCF_031143425.1. Lineage (NCBI taxonomy): Eukaryota > Metazoa > Chordata > Amphibia > Caudata > Salamandridae > Pleurodeles > Pleurodeles waltl. The sequence goes on along the minus strand of NC_090440.1, from coordinate 844,699,311 downwards.
CCACGGCACCCGTTCCCGCCATCCTGGTTCTGGCGGTGGACACCGCCAGAAACAGGCTGGCGGGAAGGGGGTCGGAATCCCCATGGCGGTGCTGCAAGCAGCGCCACCATGGCGGGTTCCCTGGGCCAGCGGGAAACCGTCGGGAAACCGCCGGCTCCCCTTTTCCGACCGCGGCTTTACCGCCGCGGTCAGAATCGCCCAGGAAGCACCGCCAGCCTGTTGGCGGTGCTTCCGCCGCACTCCGCCATGGCGGTCATGGACCGCCAAGGTCAGAATGACCCCCTAAATGTACAGACAGACCGCTGGATCCGCCTACCCTATCAATGGCTGGCCACAATGTATTAATTAACATTGTGGTGCTCCCATATTTTCTATATCTATTTGTCAACATACCTATCCCTCTCAACAATAAATTTTTCACTACACTACATATGGGCCAGGAAGTGACCCCGTGTGCGTTTGGATATACTAACACTCCTGTATGAAGGTGGAGGTTTCAGGGTTCTCCATTTTCAGTTATACTATTTAGCTGCCCAATGCCACAACGCCAGATGCCCGGTTACCATATGCCATACCGGAAAGGGATTCTGTGTTCCCCACCGGCTTACAAAGCGGGTGGGGATCTTGAATGCAGGGTGTCTGGATGGACCGGGCATCCTGAAGAAAAATAATGCATCCAATACCGTAAGTAAAACAGGGCAAAAATCAAAAGAAAACGCATCAGTGCTTTTGACGGACGAGCCCATATTACATATCGACTTCACTCATGAGGGGCACCATATAATGCCTATCTTGCCCTGTTGTTACCTCGCTTTTGGCTTGTGGTGACCCCAGAAGGACAGGGTCACCACTAAAAGAATATCAAAGTGTGGGGGGAGCTGCAAGGATTTCCTGTGTCCCCACCCTAAGTTGGGTGGGACACCAAAGGAGTAGCCACGAAGGAATTTCCAAGCATTTTTAAGCACTCCATAGGCTGGAGCTTTTGCTTTACAGTCTGGAGTGTTGTGCTCTCTAAGGGAAAAGTATATGGCTGCAGTCTCTGTGGCCTGAAGGTGGTTAACAGCAGTTTTCATGTTGCACAAACAATCTCTAGGAGTGAAAGGATGTAATTACACCTGTTGTGATCATAAGTGTGAAGACCTTTAGGGACTATGTTTAAATTGCAGTCTTTCATGACAAAAGTTAGTATGAGTGTATGCTACAAACACCCTCTAGCGATGTTTAAAGTGCGTACTTCATGCCAACAGGGCATACTGTGCAAAACCCTTTAGGGGTGAAAGTCTATAATTGCACAATGTTGTTATTATGAATGTAATGCCCTCTAGCGGCTATGTCTTAATTGCATTATTCATGCTAAAAGTTATGCTTCGTACACAAATCATTCAGACATGCATAGACGTTTTCTCTTGTGAATGTTTTAAAAAAGTGATGCCACTGACAACCACTCATGTTCAAAAGTATACATGCTTTTTTGCCAATATTATGAGCGTTCATTCAAAGTTATACCCAATTATTGCATTTTCATACAAGTGAATGTTATGACATATAATTTGAGATCTAGCTCTCCCTTTGGGAGGGGTAAGAATGATTACGCATTGTCAAGAAGTATTTCCATCTGTTTATGTATATATCAAGGAGACCAGATCCTCGGGGCTTGCACATGTTCCCAACATGTCCACCTCTTGGCAGCTCCAAACTCCACTAGTAATATAGCACAGAGTTAAAGAATGGCCAAGTGGGGGAATGGGTTTTGGGTTGGCAACAGCGGGGAAGGAGACTTGTGGAAGCAAGAGTTAAACAACACAATTGCAAGATTAATCAGAATGACTTTCAATAAGTTTTGTTTCAAATAAACAGGTATACTGAAAACATGAATGGCCTAAGGCTTCACTATAACTAGGCCTCAAGAATCTAGGTACCTGGAAATCAAGAAAAGGTTATACAAGGTTTTCATATGAACATTCCAGAATTAACATATTATATTTTTGCACAATAAACGCTCTCCAAATAGTTCTTAGAGTAGTCATTGCATTGTAACAAGAATCAAGGACCACATGGTTATTTCTCTGCATGAATGAACTGTACTAGATACATAAATAACACGGCTACATCACTCTCTGATTAAGAGTTCCAAGACTCAAATGTTCAGGAAATATTATGCACCTTAATCAAACTTGCACTTCTAAATTTCATTGTCTAGAAATGATCGCGCACTCTGCCGATCTGTATTTCAAAGGTTAAATGCCTGGAATGAATTGCGCACACTGTTGCCGATTTGATTATCAAGAACCAAATGCCATGAAGTGATAGCATGCTGTGCCAATCTGAATGCCAAGAAGTAAATGCCAGGATTGAATCGCGCACACTGTTGCCGATTCGGACTTCACGATACAAATGCCATGAAATGACCTCGCGCACTGCTGATCTGAATGCTTCAAGTTTTTTTTTTTAAATCTGTTTATTAAACTTAACTCACAAACAGCAGTACATTTCTCTTGGATTGGTAAGAGAGTGAACAGTTTCTCTTGTCATATACAGCTACGCATATTTGTAGTTTCAATACAATACGGTTACATTTTAGTGTACTGACATACAACTTAACTTGGTACGATTTATAACAATGGGCATATCTTTATTTTTACTTAAATATGTTGCGTGGTGTTCTAAGTAATAACGGTAACTTTCGGTTACGTAGGTGCAAAAGATGTTTATGCTTTACTTGCGTGTTATGCGAGTAGTGGTAAGACGGGGACAGGACTGACGAGTTGGTAGCAGCCGCTACCAATTTCCATGTTCGCACTTGGGTGGACCTACTATTGTTTCCTACCTTTATATTTTGGTTTAATACGGAGGAGTCAGCAAAGGTATTATACAAGTATGATGTGGCCCTTATCATGATTGCTAGATGTTCAATCGGGGGGCTTTTTGTTTGTGCCTCGTGGGTCAAGGGGGATACATATCATCCCTAGACTCTATTTTTACCACAAAGTGGTCCCAGTGTTTAGCCCCTTCTTGTATCTGGCCCTTATGTTGCAGCTGTCTGAGTGTGTGGGCTTCTGCTAATGTGGAGCTGTGTAGATCTGTAAGCCAAGCAGAATAGGGGGGGGGGCGTTAGGGGCCTTCCAGTGTATGGGGTATCAAGCGCTTGTAGGTTACAAACGCAAGGTCTATAAACCTGTGAGTGTGTTATTCATTCTTGTTCCTATGTCGTATACCCAGCAAACAGGATTCCGGTGGAGGTGCGAACGTTTCGTCTAGTATGTCTGCTACCGTCTCAGTAATGTAGCACCAGCCGGTGCTTATTGTGTGGCAGTCCCAGACCATATGGTAGAAATTAGCGGAAGGGGTAGCGCATCTAGGGCATTCTGTTTTAGAATTTGGGTATATTTTATTGATACGGGCCGGGGACAGGTATACTTGGTGGATGTAATTAAATTGTGTGTATCTCCGACGCACGTTGCAGGATACAGATTTAGTCGTGATGAGGGCAGCTTCCCAGGATTTCTGGGTGATTGGTGTGGGAAGTACGCCATCCCAGCGGCTTTTGACTTGTGTCAGAGTGGTAAAGGTATCTGCTAGGAGTATTTTATATAGTTTAGTGACGATGCCCTTTGTATTTCCTATAGTGAGTAATGAGGTAAGTAAAGGGGATTCGACAGGTTCGGTGGGGTTGCTCCTCCAGAGGTTTTGTAGAAGTTTAATAATGGCGCTGAATGTTAAGAAGGCCCCGGGTTGCATGATTCCAATAGACACAAGTTCTGCGAAAGTACTTGCTTTAGAACTCGAGAAGAGGCCGCCCGTGTTCAATGTTTTAGTTACCCGTATATCATGATGAGAGGAGAGTGCTTGGACGCCTGGTACCTGAGCCATTGGTATTAATGGTGAGTAAGGGGGGATTGGCGTTCTTCCTTGGACATAACTCCGCCAGCAATATCTGGCTGTATCCAAAAGAGGTGTTTTATTAGGCGGGTAGGGAGGTCCAGACATAAGAGATGTCAGTATTGTTTGTGGTGTCATGTAAGCTGTTATCGCTGTACCCTCTGGTGTAGACTGTTCGTTAAGCCACGTGGTTACCCATTGAAGCTGGGCTGCCGCGTAGTACAATTCAAAGTTTGGCATGCCGAGCCCGCCCTCTTCTTGTGGGTATTGTGTGATGGCAAGCGCTACCCTGCGTCTGTCCCTGCCCCATAGCAGATCAGTTAGCAAGGAGTGCAGTTTTTGAAAAAACGAGCGTGGCAGAGACCGCGGGAGCGCTCTGAATGCCAAGAATTTAATGCCAGGATTGAATCACGCACACTGTTGCCAATTCGGAATTCACAATACAAATGCCATGAAATAATTGCGCGCACGGCCGACCTGAATGCCAAGAAGGAAATGCTAGGAATGAATTGCGCACACTGTTGCCGATTCGGAATTCACGATACAAATGCCGTGAAATGATCGCACGCACTGCCGATCTGAATGCCAAGAAGTAAATGCTAGGAATGAATCGCGCACACTGTTGCCGATTCGGAATTCACAATACAAATGCCATGAAATGATCGCGCTCACTGCCGATCTGAATGGCAAGAAGTAACTACTAGGAATGAATCGTGCACACTGTTGCAGATTCGGAATTTACAATACAAATGCCATGAAATGATCGCGGTCACTGCCGATCTGAAAATCAAGAATTAAATGTCAGGAAAACAATCGCACACGCGATGTCAAGTTTAGGCCCAAAACTCGAGTGTCATTGGAAACTGAGGCAGGGGCCTAACCTGACCTCCGCCTTACCGCCCTGCTGGAAGATCCCCCAAAAATTTGGGCAGGCCTGGAAATGACTGGATAGGCCTCTGGGACAGGAACTCTGGAAAATGCTGCTGCTCTGCACAGGGACCTCTGAATAGTGAGCACGTGGAGCTGGGCTGGCTCCCTTATATAGAGCCAAGCCCCGCCCACTAGCCACACCCAACCATGTTGCAAGAAAGACTTCTAGAAGGTCTTAGAATAAAGGGCCACACCCTGTAGTCCTGCAAACAAGCCTTGCAAATAAACAATGAATTACAAACAGCATGAATGACTTTTCAAGGTAGAAGCTCTGCAATGCAAAAAGTTAACATACTGCATAGAGACACAATGCATGAAATATGCCCTTGCATAAGTACTGAGTTTTTGCATTTACGTCGCCCGTAGAGCGCGCACTGTCCTGATGTTGACAGTATATTTGTACATTGCGACATAGTATTGAGTAGTGTGTATGTTAAATGTACCTTTTCCTTTTTCAAAAGAAAAAGCACAGACTGGACAATCATTTTCTGATTGTTATCATTGTGTATCTGTAAAAGGTGATTACTAGCCCATACCACCTCCCTTGAGTATACCTTCAACTAATCTACTTCACTACCCTGAGAAAATCTAGAGCTTCAGTGGTGTGTTTGGTCCCATTGGACGACAAATGTGGACCAATGTGCCTTTACTTGTCCTTCTCACACAACTCACGACCCATTTTCTTACAAAGGGTGATAAAGTTACCTTTATAATCCAATGAGCCCTGTTGCCAGGCTAGGCATAACACTTGTCCAACCTCACTATGATGCAAGAGACACACGATGATTGGTCTGGGTCTGTTGGCGGGAGTAGTAGCACATTGTTTCATCTGGTGAGCCCTCTCATGTTCCAGGGGTATGGAAAATTTGGTATTCAGCAATCTCGGCAGAAAAGCCTTTAGGAAACTATAAATTTATTTGCCTTCCTCGTTTTTGGGAAAACCGTAGTGTGTGCCATTATTGCACCTACTCCAGTCTTCCAGATCAGTGGCCTTACATTGTAAATTGCCTGTCCCCTGAATGGGGAGATATAAACTTTATACTCCAATATATTAACCCTTGCCTCTGTGAGATCAAGTTTGGATTGAAACTCACACAAGTCAGCACAAATGTTTTTCATCTCAGACATTGTAACTGTTGATGATTACTCCACTGTTTGCAATGTACATGTGATGTCTTTGAGTTCTTTCATAAGTGCCTCAAGTGTGACGTGTAGCCAGGCTCCATGGTGGGTTAAGGTTGTTTGCCCTTTGATCCTGTGAGGGTTTCCGAAAACATTAGTTGTCTGGAGGGTTTGTTCTTCAACAATGGAAAATGTAATATGGAAGAAGGAGGAAGGTAGAAGATGCACCGGCCTGGTGAACTGTGGTGAAGGTTCCTTCATCCAGCTCGTACATGGTAGAAAGTACAAGACTGGAAGAAAGCCACTTTCTATGGACACCTTGCTGCATGCAAGATACCAGATGCCAGCATGAACACGGAAGCAGGGCCAACTATATCAGGGACCACAATATACAAACGGTACTGTGCGAAATTAGTCCCAAAAGGCCACCAACAAGACCCAAGGGTGAGTGGTGCAGACCTAGCTACTGCAACGCCGCAGATGCTGATAATGAGCAGATCTCTGAAGGTGTGGAAATGGAGCAGGAGACAAATGGCTGTGGGGGAGGTGGCTTATCGCAGGAAGGAGCAGGTGCAGCACCAGCACCTCTTCCCTGAGGTAGGGAAGGGTCACAACCAAGCGGAAGAGTGGCTGTAGCAATGGGCAGATGTACATTGTGTGCTCAATCCCCCAATCCAAGATATCTGTCATACCTGCTGTACGGCTCTGGTGGAAAAAGACAGAGGTTCTGAAAGTCTATAGTAGCTGGGAAGCAGCTTACCAGAGGATAGGTGAAGTGGCGTTACCAGCTTCTCCCAGCAAATGCAGAAAAAGTCCAGAGGCAGCAGGATTACAGCCACAATAGTAGGCCATGCAGGTGCTGATGGGTATCACCTCCACAATCCAAGATGCCCACAGCAATAACTACAGGGCTTTCAGTGGCCTTTAAGGGAGACTCGGAGGACCAGGAGGGGCAGATGTAGGGATTGGTACATCAGGCATTCCGCCGAGAGTTCCAACAGCTGTTGCCATTTAGAGGTGCTGGGACTTTTGTGGGGCTGATAGCGGAAGGTCAAGCAGCAGAGGCAAGGCAGTCACAGGGTGAGGGATATCGAAGTAACAAGGACGGCTCACCGCACTAGCAACCTCAATCCATCAGCACCTAACAAGGTGGTCTGTGGGACAATCAAGAAAAGAAGAAGCCTATCAGGATCTGCCATTGTCCTGTAGCTACAAAGTTGCTAGAGAATTGCGGAGTCACAGCAGAGGTGGCAGAGCCCTGATCACAGCTTTCAATGCCCTCTCATTTCTGGCCCCAGGTCTTCCCTTAAAGATTCTGGGCTAAGGGAAGTGGTCCAGTCCCCATCGAGTAGGGAATATCAAAACATTGGGAGTGGCTGCAGTAGAGTAAGTTAGAGAGTGGCCATCTTCAACAAGGCCCAGCTCTGCCCCCAACAACCCCACAATTGCAGTATTGTGCTGTGCTCCAGTCACATGTTATGTTTTCTTTCTTCTGAAAAACTAATAAAACTATATTTTAAAAAACTTTTGGATTGCTCCAGGATTTAGGGTTTGTTATCAAACAAGAAAAATCAGAGCAAACTCCTTACTAACCCATGCCCATTGTGAGTTTTACAATAGATTCCAAAGCAGCCAATCTTGATCTCCTTTCAAAAAAGACCACATGATGGAGTGCTCAAGTCACTGAAGAGGGGCAGAATTTCTCCCAGACACTTGCTCAGTACTGTGGGCCTTCTGTCATTAACAATTTCAGTTATTTTACTGGGTCCTTTCCACTACAGAGTGATACAGAAGATGAAGGCCTATCATTTCAGAAAAGGAGCTATGTATTCAGAGTTGGTGAAACAGGTGTTCAGGACAGAGATTCAGTGGCGACTGCATCACATGACATCCTGGAATGACAGTACTGGAATGGCAGTGTAATCTTTGAGTATGCATTATAGTTAGTGTTTGAGCCAGATGCCAATTGATGGGTTTGGGAAATCAGATGCACAGATATTTAGATGGATCGATGATGGACTAGAGACAAACTGGGACTCCACATCAATTGTCTGGATTTACTGGAAGGTTTGTTTGTGAGTAGAAAGCTGACAAGGGACAGAGTTTCCTATAGGATCCACCTGAAGATAGCCATCATAAATGAAGTCAGGTATCTCTGATGACTGGGAGGCACTTTGTCCTAAAGACTAGAGGAAATGGCAAACGATTTCTGGTAGTTTCGATTGGGGTGTCAGATATCTATTTTACTGGAGAACCTTCTAGACAATGGCGGATTGAAACTCCAGATACATATAGGACTCGAGCAACTGGATACCAGATTGAGGGGTGTTTGTGGCTCTAATACAGCAGGACAGATCTCTTTGTGTCCAGGTTGCACAACCGTTTGCTGGAATATTTCAGCCAGAGACTGGATCCAGGGGCAAGAGATGTGGATGCATTGTTGCAGAACTGGGCATAAATCAGAGATACGCCTTCCCCCTTTCTCTATGATTGTAAGATTATCTGCACAGATGAGGTGACAGTCAGCAGAGCTGCTCTAGTGATTCATATCTGGAGATCACAGGCATGGTTTCTGGAGCTACTGTGTGATTTTTTGGTGGCTCTTCATTTGTTTCCTTACATCTTGATAGACTGTCAAGGGGACCTACACCTGTTGGTCCTGGAAGAGTCCTTGAAGATAATGGCATGAAGGATTACAGGGGACAAACTAAAGACCTTTTGGACGTCACTGCAGGTTTCATCCAGCAGGCATGGGCAGGGTGTACCATTAAGGGATACCAATCTGCTTGGAGGAGTTGGTTACATTGGTATGTGTAGAGAAATGTGGATTCAATGGGGACAGGAGTCTTTTATGTCCTGATTTTCTTACAGGATTCAGTAGAAAGTAGATTGGCACATAGGACAGTGAACACCTTTAGGTCAGCAATCTCAGTGGGGAATGAGATACCGGTCAGAGAAATCCCATGGATATGCAAGATGATGAGAGTGATTTGTCTGTCCAGACCCCTGGAGCCTAGGTATTCTAATGTTAATAAATGTTAATAAATGTATTAATCTTTTACTCTCTCTGTTGTTTTTGCAATTATTGCCCTAATTGGGAAAGGAATGCCCAGACCTGGGTCTTGTGCTCGCTATTCCACCAGTTTCAAGCTAGTCTTCCTGCTGAGGGGTGGTACCCGAAACTGGTCCCAGGATGTGTGTTTCTGGTCCACGGAGGACCTGGCCTGGCGCTTTGGGTGGGACTGTTCCCATGGGGAGCAGGATCAAGACTGATTGGCATATGGCTGGGTCCAACCTGGAATGGCATTGCGAGCAAATAAATTGATGAATGAAACCCAGATTTGTGACTGGGTGTGAGTGTTTGATTTGTTCAGCATTCTGTCCATCATCTGTTCTCTTTGAATTGGACACTGAAGAAGCTCTATATTTGTGTCATGCTTTCTCATTAGTTTGATGACTGTACTAGAGACACTTGGGAAATGTGCCTTTGTTTTTTTCCTTCTAGATGGTGTTTATTACTGTTTTAAATTGCTGCTGAATGGTAAAACAATAGAAAAGAAGGCATAATCATTGCCTATATGTATGTCATGCTTTCTCATTAGTTTGATATTTATATAGGGTGGCCAGGCATCCTGAATTTGCCAGCTCATGTCCTGGTTTTTAGAGGGTGTCAACAGAAAACAGTGAGAGGCACTTTTTTGGATGTTCTAACACCGTGCTAGTTAGTAGCTGTCATAATAATTAACAGGTATGATGCTGGTTTTAAAAATTACATTTGATTTATTTTCTTACTGCCCATTCCGTGTTCCTATGTTGATGAGAACTGTCATTTCACAACACCCTACTGATGTAAAAATGTAGTCCTTCTTCTATTTTTGAAAAATGTCCTGTTTTTTGGTTCTTAAGATCTGGTCATCCTATGTTTATGACATACTGTTCTAGAGACTCTTGGGAAAGTAATATCAGTTTTTCTCTTCTAGGGGGTGTTTATTACTGTTTTATGGCTGCTGAATAGTAAAAATAGAAAAGAAAGCATAATCATCACCTCTGTGTATTTAATATAATTGAAAGCTTTCAGGCTGGAAAGCTAGGAAATTTTATGGCAAGACCGAGGGCTCATATTATGCTGTCTCTAAACTTGCTCTAATAAATAGCAGCAGTCAAGACAACTATAAAAACTACATGCCCCATTAGATCAGGAACAAAGGCCAATGGGAACAAGGGAAAACAGAGTACAGTGTACCAATCAGGAACGAGGAATGGACTATCATACCTAACCTGACTGCAAGCAGTCCTCTTTTCTTGCTGCTCGTAGTCAAGATAAGTATACTTTCATTTGCCTTTATAACATTTTTATCATACAGTTGTTATTTATGCGAATTACCATTTATTGTTGTAACGCTGGTACCTCTGATACATTAACGTTGCTCTGCTTCATTTTCACTCCCTCTTCACACGGTTGTGCGTGTCTCCTTGTTCATCTCACTCCTGTGGTTGAGCTCACGATTACTCGCGGCACACCACAAAATCCTTTCAGTAATATCTCCTCGACGCTCCTTTTATCGTGAGCTTCTCACAGAGAAAATTCCTTCCTTGCCTCCAGGCCTCTTGCTCTGTCGAGATCCTCCATGAGGACTCTCCTCGGGGGCAAGGTCTGGTCTTTACTCTGCCTCTCACAGCTTCAGTAATGTTGTGTCTCCGCCTACAGGAGGTCCTTTCTGTCAGAACTATGTAAAATTAACTTTTCCCTATCGCCTTCATTTTCCGTTGTTTTTCTTCACAGTTTATATCAACATTAGTATATTTTAGACCAAGCAAATTATTCATAACCATTTTTTTCCTGTGGAGTCAAATAATTATTTCGCTCTTGAAGTGGATAATGATAAAGAGGAGGATTTTAAGAATAATTTAAATTATTTTATCCAATCATCTATGGCACAATCTGTTTGAGCTTCCACATCCTCCAAGGCCTCCTCCTAAGGAGGGGAATTCTTCTGCTACTGGTGTTAAGTGCAAATCTAAAACAAAGAATTAGAGAAGAGCAATACCAAAATTGTCATTTCTAATATCCAAGATATAGATGATGACATGAGGGATATGGATACTGACAATAATCCCAATGCGGGGATGATTCAGACTTCTGGTTTGGGCCTCAAGAAAAGAAATCCAAATCGTCATTGACTCCTCATGATCCTTTTCACTCAAAACCTATTTTAGATGCCGATGGTCTTCCCATGTTTGGTTCCAAATTCATCCATCACACCAATTTTACAGAGTAGCTCCCCTCAGATCATGTGAGATTATATTACCGCCAAACTTCGGTTACCTTTGGATAAAAAAACAAGGGCTAAATTAAGATCTTAATGTCCCAAATCTTCCCTGACTTTTCATATTACCTTTACCCCTTCAATTTATTCAAACATGCTGACCTTTTTATCCACGTTTAGTAAGGACCCTTGGAAAAGTGTGGGCAAAGCCTGGTCCACTTGTCAAGATAACTTGTTAGACATTGTTGGTCATCTAGCATGCATTTTTTATATTGCTGAGACAGCCAGGTTGGACATACATTGACACTGAGGAATTATCATTGTGGATACAACAAGCTTTCTGTCTACTGGGGAATGCTAATTCCACTATTATCCACGAATGTTGCAAAGGTCTTTTACTAAAACTTGACCCCAAACTAGTAAATGTTGCTTCTATGGATCCCGGTCTCACAGCTGACAGACTATTGTTTGGCGACTCTTTCATCAGCGAACTGAGCAACTATGTTACTGCTTTCTCTTCTCTGTATAAAGCACAACAATCTCTCAAGACAGTTTTTTCCAACTGGGTTTTAGCTAGTGCTGGCAGAGGCAGGATCTGCTTTACTGGACGATCTCCCAGAAGTCAGGGATATAGGAGCTCCTACTCTTTAAACTGTCAAGACTTCTGAACACAGTTCTATCCTCAAAGGTCAAGAGGTTCCCAAGGTCTCAACCAGGGGAATGCCAGGTCTTCACACCCAGCAAGTAAGCATTCCTTATTGATCAATTTCTGTAGGGGGTCACTTAAAGTTTTTTCTAAGCAAATTGCAGACACTCACCTCTGACCCTTGGGTCTTAAACATTATTCAAGGTTAAGCTACAAAACTTTACGAAACTCCTTTCCAATCTGCCCCTCCTCTTCCTCTCAAATTCTCCCAAGAAATTACGACTCTCTTACAAAAGCGAGTGTTAGAAATGGGGCCTTTGATTGGCAGTCAGGTTAACCCCTCTCCAAGCAAGGACCCTCACTCTAGTCAGGGTGAAGGAGAATCACCCTCAGATAACCCCTGCTCACCCCCTTGGTAGCTTGGCATGAGCAGGCAGGCTGAACTTCAGAGATCTAGGTGTAAAGTATTTGTACCAACACACACAGTAACTTAATGAAAATACTGCAAAATGACACAACACAGGTTTAGAAAAATAGGAAATATTTATCTAAACAAAAAAAGACCAAAACAGCCAAAATCCAACATACACAAGTCAAGTTATTAATTTTAAACGCAAAAAGAGTCTTAAATCCTTTTGTAAACCGGTAACACACTGTTAGCGTTGAAAACTACCTGGGTAGTGGCAAACGGTACGTCGATTTCTCAACCGTAAGTGAGATCGTGTGTCTTTTCTCCTTCTCCAGTCGGGTTGGCGTGTGTCGGTTTTCCTCTCCGCAGGAAAGCGATGCATCGATCTGGGCAGCACTCGGGTCTGGGCAGGTGTTGCGTCGTTTTTCCGCACCAAGCAAGGTTTGCATTGAAAATCCTGCCGCGCAGTGATAGCAAAACCGCGCTGTGTGGGTTGCGATGTTACCAGCCTCGTTAGTGTTTCTCCAGCCACGAGCGTCGATCTCCCAGCTGCACTGCAAACGCTGTGTCGATTTCAGCTGCAGAGATGGCAGTGCGTCGTTTCTTCAGCTGCATCTCGGGGGTTGCGTCAGAAATTTCCCTGCATGGCGGTCTGTGTGTGGATTTTCAAGCTTGGTCTGCCAGCTTCACCTGTCAAGGTCCCAGGAACTGGATAGGGCACCACTTGAGACTTCAACAACAGGAGGCAAGCTCAGCACAAGCCCTTGGAGATTTCTTCACAAGCAGGAATGCACAACAAAGTCCAGTCTTTGTCCCCTTTCACCAGGCAGAAGCAGCAACTGCAGGATAGCTCCACAAAGCACATTCACAGGCAGGGCAGCACTTCTCCTCAGCTCTTCAGCTCTTCTCCAGGCAGAGGTTCCTCTTGATGTCCAGAAGTGATCTAAAGTCTGTGGTTTTAGGTGCCCTTCTTCTATCAATTTTGGCCTTTGAAGTAGGCTTACTTCAAAGGAAAGACTCTCTTGTTTGTGAAATCCTGCCTTGCCCAGGCCAGGCCCCAGACACACACCAGGGGGTTGGAGACTGCATTGTGTGAGGGCAGGTGTGAGAAAGTAGCCTCTTTCTAGCCTTGTTACCCCCACTTTTTGCCTGTTTGTGAGTATATGTCAGGATGTTTTCACTGTCTCACTGGGATCCTGCTAGCCAGGGCCCAGTGCTCATAGTGAAAACCCCATGTTGTCATTATGTTTGTTATGTGTCACTGGGACACTGCTAGCCAGGACCCCAGTGCTCATCAGTTTGTGGCCTAAATGTGTTCCCTGTGTGATGCCTAACTATCTCACTGAGGCTCTGCTAACCAGAACCTCAGTAGTTATGCTCTCTCTGCTTTCCAAGTTTGTCACTAACAGGCTAGTGACTAAATTTACCAATTCACATTGGCATACTGCTACACCCATATAATTCCCTAGTATATGGTACAGAGGTACCCAGGGTATTGGGGTTCCAGGAGATCCCTATGGGCAGCAGCATTTCTTTTGCCACCCCAAGGGAGCTCTGACAATTCTTACACAGGCCTGCCAGTGCAGCCTGCGTGAAATAACGTCCACGTTATTTCACAGCCATTTACCACTGCACTTAAGTAACTTATAAGTCACCTATATGTCTAACCTTCACCTGGTGAAGGTTGTGTGCAAAGTTACTTAGTGTGTGGGCACCCTGGCACTAGCCAAGGTGCCCCCACATCGTTCAGGGCAAATTCCCCAGACTTTGTGAGTGCGGGACACCATTACACGTGTGCACTATACATAGGTCACTACCTATGTATAGCGTCACAATGGTAACTCCAAACACGGCTATGTAACATGTCTAAGATCATGGAATTGGCACCCCAATGCCATTCTCGCATTGGGGGGACAATTCCATGATCCCCCGGGTCTCTAGCATAGTACCCGGGTATTGCCAAACTGCCTTTCCGGTGTCTCCACTGCAGATGCTGCTGCTGCCAACCCCTCAGACAGGTTTCTGCCCTCCTGGGGTCCAGGCAGCCCTGACCCAGGAAGGCAGAACAAAGGATTTCCTCTGAGAGATGGTGTAACACCCTCTCCCTTTGGAAATAGGTGTGAAGGCTGGGGAGGAGTAGCATCCCCCAGCCTCTGGAAATGCTTTGATGGGCACAGATGGTGCCCATCTCTGCATAAGCCAGTCTACACTGGTTCAGGGATCCCCCAGCCCTGCTCTGGCGCGAAACTGGACAAAGGAAAGGGGAGTGACCACCCCCCTGACCTGCACCTCCCAGGGGAGGTGCCCAGAGCTCCTCCAGTGTGTCCCAGACCTCTGCCATCTTGGAAACAGAGGTGTCTGTGGCACACTGGACTGCTCTGAGTGGCCAGTGCCAGCAAGTGACGTCAGAGGCTACTTCTGATAGGCTCTTACCTCTCTTGGTAGCCAAACCTCCTTTTCTGGCTATTTAGGGTCTCTGCTTTGGGGAATTCTTTAGATAATTCAAGAGCTCACCAGAGTTCCTCTGCATCTCCCTATTCACCTTCTGCCAAAGGATGGGCCACTGACTGCTCAGGATGCCTGCAAAACCGCAACAAAGTAGCAAGACGACTACTAGCAACCTTGTATCGCCTCATCCTGCCGGCTTTCTCGACTGTTTCCAGGTGGTGCATGCTCTGGGGGTAGCCTGCCTCCTTTCTGCACCAGGAGCTCTGAAGAAATCTCCTGTGGGTCTACGGAATCTTCCCCCTGCAACCGCAGGCACCAAGAGACTGCATCACTGGTCCTCTGGCTCCCCTCTCAGCACAACGTGCGTGGTCCCTGGAACTCAGCAACTCTGTCCAAGTGACTCCCACAGTGCAGTGACTCTTCAGTCCAAGTTTGGTGGAGGTAAGTCCTTGCCTCCCCACGTTAGACTGCATTGCTGGGTACCCCGTGATTTGCAGCTGCTCCGGCTCCTGTGCACTCTTCCAGGATTTCCTTTGTGCACAGCCAAGCCTGGGTCCCGGACACTCTAACCTGCAGTGCACAACCTTCTGAGTTGTCCTCCGGCGTCGTGGGACTCCCTTTTGTGACTTCGCGTGGACTCCAGTTCACCCTTTTCCAAGTGCCTGTTAAGGTACTTCTGCAGGTGCTGCCTGTTTCTGTGAGGGCTCCCTGACTTTCTGGGTGCCCCCTCTGTCTCCTCTTCCAAGTGGCGACATCTTGGTCCCTCCTGGGCCACAGCAGCACCCAAAAACCTCTACCGCGACCCTTGCAGCTAGCAAGGCTTGTTTGCGGTCTTTCTGCGTGAGAGCACCTCTGCAAGCTTCATCGCAAGCTTCATCGCGATGTGGGACATCCGTCTTCCAAAGGAGAAGTCCCTAGCTCTCTTCTTTCTTGCAGAACTCCAAGCTTCTTCCAACTGGTGGCAGCTTCCTTGCATTCTCAGCTGGCATTTCCTGGGCTCCTGCCCACTCTTGACACTGTCGCGACTATTGGACTTGGTCCCCTTGTCTTACAGGTACTCAGGTCCAGAAATCCACTGTTGTTGCATTGCTGGTGTTCGTTCTTCCTGCAGAATCCCCCTATCACGACTTCTGTGCTCTCTGGGGGTAGTAGGTGCACTTTACACCTACCTTTCAGGGTCTTGGGGTGGGCTATTTTTCTAACCCTCACTGTTTTCTTACAGTCCCAGCGACCCTCTACAAGCTCACATAGGTTTGGGGTCCATTTGTGGTTCGCATTCCACTTTTGGAGTATATGGTTTGTGTTGCCCCTATACCTATGTGCTCCTATTGCAATCTACTGTAATTCTACACTGTTTGGATTACTTTTCTTGCTATTACTTACCTAATTTTGGTTTGTATACATATATCTTGTGTATATAATGTATCCTCATACTGAGGGTACTCACTGAGATACTTTTGGCATATTGTCATAAAAATAAAGTACCTTTATTTTTAGTACTTCTGTTTATTGTGTTTTCTTATATATTGTGCATATGACACCAGTGGTATAGTAGGAGCTTTACATGTCTCCTAGTTCAGCCTAAGCTGCTTTGCCATAGCTACCTTCTATCAGCCTAAGCTGCTAGAAACACCTGTCCTACACTAATAAGGGATAACTGGACCTGGCACAAGGTGTAAGTACCTCTGGTACCCACTACAAGCCAGGCCATCCTCCTACATTGATTGTGCAGCGGTGGGATAAGTACTTGTAACTACTTACCACTTTGTCATTGTGTACTTTTCATAAGAGAATAATATACAAAACAGTTCAGTGTATGTACAATTAACCCAAAAAAATTGCTTTTCTTCTCTCAAACTTTTTACAAAGTGCTGAAAAGTACTCTAAAAACTTCTAAAGTTTCTAAAAAGTTAGAAAAAGTTTTTTTCTCTGTTCTTTAAAAAGTTCTGAAACTTTTTCTTCCTTCTCACTATTTCTAAACCTTGTACTATCATGCCTGTAGAAGACTCTACTCTGAAATGGTCAATACTACTTATGACAATTTGAATTACAAGAGCCTAAGGAGTCTCTGCTTAGATAGAGGTTTAGTGATAGGAAAGAACCCTACAAAAGAGTTTCTATATAACATGCTTATTGTGAATGATAAGTCCCAAGCAGGCACATCAAATGAGACGTTAATAGAAGGTTCCCATTCTGACTCAGGGGATCTCCTTGAGGGAGGTGGGGAGGGTTATGTACTAGATCTGCCCCCTAGCAGGACACCTAGTAATGTTGGTAGTAATGGAGGTTCCCATCACAGTAGGGGAGTCTTTATTCCTGGAGGCCAAGTTGCTAGGGTTCAGTCAGTTAGGGACACATCCCCCTCTGTTGTTTCCAATTACTCTTCTGTGTCCAAGCATTCCCAACCCACCCCCCTGAAGACAACATGTTAGAAAGGGAACTCAAAAAGTTGAGGGTTGAAGAGACCAGACTGAAGCTTAAACAGCAACAGCTGGCCTTAGATAGGGAATCCCTAGACCTGGAGAAGGAGAGACAGAGATTGGGGTTTGGACCCCATGGTGGCAGCAGCAGTATTCCTGATGGTAACCTTGTTAGAGAGCATGATTCCAGGAATCTGCACAAGATTGTCCCCCCTTACAAGGAGGGGGATGACATTAACAAATGGTTTGCTGCACTTGATAGAGCCTGTATGGTACAGGGGGTCCCTCAAAGGCAGTGGGCTGCTGTATTGTGGCTATCTTTCAATGGAAAGGGTAGGGATAGGCTCCTTACTGTTAGAGAAAGGTATGCTAACAATTTTGCAGTTTTGAAGGATGCACTCTTGGATGGATTTGGCTTAACCACTGAACAATACAGGATTAAGTTCAGAGACACCAGAAACGAGTCCTCACAAGACTGGACAGACTTTGTAGACTGTTCAGTGAAGGCCTTGGAGGGGTGGTTACATGGCAGTAAAGTATCTGATTATGAAAGCCTGTATAATCTTATTCTGAGAGAGCATTTTCTGAATAACTGTGTGTCTGACTTGTTACACCAATATCTAGTGGACTCAGATCTGACCTCTCCCCAAGAATTGGGAAAGAAGGCAGACAAATGGGTCAGAACAAGAGTGAACAGAAAAGTTCATACAGGGGGTGACAAGGATGGCAAGAAGAAAGATGGTGAGAAATCTCAGGATAAGCATGGGGATAAGGGTAAAACCAAAGATCCTTCTCGAAATCCTAAATACTCTTCAGGGGTTGGGGATAAATCAAATTCTTCCTCTTCTTCACAACATACACACATTAAAAAGCCTTGGTGCTATGTGTGTAAAAATAAAGGCCATTGGCAAGGGGATAAGTCCTGTCCAGGTAAACCCCCTGAGCCAATCACCACTAATACATCAAACTCTAGTGCCCCTAGCCGTAGTGGTAATAGTGGTGGGACTGCTGCCAACAGTCAAAGTAAGGGTGTAGTTGGGTTCACTTATGGGTCCATCATAGAATCTGGGGTAGTCAGTCCCAAGACAGTTTCTGTCACACCTAGTGGCATTGGCCTTGCCACATTGGCTGCTTGTCCCCTTACAATGGATAAGTACAGGCAGACAGTTTCAATAAATGGTGTTGAGGCCCAGGCCTACAGGGACACAGGTGCCAGTATCACTTCGGTGACTGAAAACCTAGTGCCTCCTGAACAACACATCATTGGACAACAGTACAAGATTATTGATGTCCATAACTCCACTAAGTTTCTTCCCTTAGCTATAGTTCAGCTTAGCTAGGGTGGAGTTACTGGCCCTAAGCAGGTGGTAGTGTCACATAGCTTACCTGTAGAATGTATCTTAGGTAATGACCTAGAGACCTCAGGTTGGGCTGAGGTAGAGTTTTATACCCATGCAGCCATGCTGGGTATCCCTGAGGAATTGCTTCCTCTCATTTCTACTGAAATGAAAAAGCAAAGGAGAGGAACAGGCCTGAAAATTCAGGATCCTTCTCCAACAACAGGTAAAAAGGGCATCACAGTATCCCCTACCCACCCTGCCATTCAGGATACCATTCCTGTGGTAGGAGAAACCTCTCCTGGGGTGGCACCTGTACCAAGGGAACCATCAGCTGGCACAGCTGTACTCCCTGAAGTGGAAGTACCTCTATGTGGGATAACTAATATTGGTGAGAAAAAGTCCACCTTTGTAGTTAACATGGAGCATCCCTCCAACCCTCCTAGAGAAACTTTAGTGCAGCAACCCTGGACTGCCTCAAAACATTTAGGACAGCAGCCCTGCCCTAGTGTGGAGCTCATAGGACAGCATCCCTGCCCTGCTCCAAAACAAGAGAAACAGCATCCCTGTTCTCTCTTACAGCCATATGGACACAGCTTTTGCCCTGCTATGGCTTTACTGAGACAGCATCCCTGTCTGGCATTCCCGTCACTAGAAATAGGTCCAGTGGACAATTTTCACTGTTCTAAACTAAAAGTTACTGATAGGAACTCTGAGAATATATCTTCACATTGTTGGTTAGCTAAAAAACTTTAAACAGGGTGGTTTATATCCCCACAGGGAAGTAACCATATAGTGGATGATAAAGGGAGTAACCAGTCTATTGCAGAGCTACTCTCCACTTATCACCAGTTAGAAAATAAAGACTCAACTGGCCAAGGTTAGCCTTATTGTCCTGTGTTTGGGGGGGGTTGTGTGAGAAAGTAGCCTCTTTCTAGCCTTGTTACCCCCACTTTTGGCCTGTTTGTGAGTATATGTCAGGATGTTTTCACTGTGTCACTGGGATCCTGCTAGCCAGGGCCCAGTGCTCATAGTGAAAACCCTATGATGTCAGTATGTTTGTTATGTGTCACTGGGACCCTGCTTTGCCAGGACCCCAGTGCTCATCAGTTTGTGGCCTATATGTGTTCCCTGTGTGATGCCTAACTGTCTCACCGAGGCTCTGCTAACCAGAACCTCAGTGGTTATGCTCTCTCTGCTTTCCAAATTTGTCACTAACAGGCTAGTGACTAAATTTACCAATTCACATTGGCATACTGATACACCCATATAATTCCCTAGTATATGGTACTGAGGTGCCCAGGGTATTGGGGTTCCAGGAGATCCCTACGGGCCGCAGCATTTCTTTTGCCACCCATAGGGAGCTCTGACAATTCTTACACAGGCCTGCCAGTGCAGCCTGCGTGAAATAACGTCCACGTTATTTCACAGCCGTTTACCACTGCACTTAAGTAAATTATAAGTCACCTATATGTCTAACCTTCACCTGGTGAAGGTTGGGTGCAAAGTTACTTAGTGTGTGGGCACCCTGGCACTAGCCAAGGTGCCCCCACATCGTTCAGGGCAAATTCCCCGGACTTTGTGAGTGCGGGGACACCATTACACGCGCGCACTATACATAGGTCACTACCTATGTATAGCGTCACAATGGTAACTCCGAACATGGCCATGTAACATGTCTAAGATCATGGAATTGTCCCCCCAATGCCATTCTGGCATTGGGGGGACAATTCCATGATCCCCCGGGTCTCTAGCATAGTACCTGGGTATTGCCAAACTCCCTTTCTGGGGTCTCCACTGCAGATGCTGCTGCTGCCAACCCCTCAGACAGGTTTCTGCCCTCCTGGGGTCCAGGCAGCCCTGGCCCAGGAAGGCAGAACAAAGGATTTCCTCTGAGAGAGGGTGTAACACCCTCTCCCTTTGGAAATAGGTGTGAAGGCTGGGGAGGAGTAGCCTCCCCCAGCCTCTGGAAATGCTTTGATGGGAACAGATGGTGCCCATCTCTGCATAAGCCAGTCTACACTGGTTCAGGGATCCCCCAGCCCTGCTCTGGTGCGAAACTGGACAAAGGAAAGGGGAGTGACCACCCCCCTGACCTGCACCTCCCAGGGGAGGTGCACATAGCTCCTCCAGTGTGTCCCAGACCTCTGCCATCTTGGAAACAGAGGTGTCTGTGGCACACTGGGCTGCTCTGAGTGGCCAGTGCCAGCAGGTGAAGTCAGAGGCTACTTCTGATAGGCTCTTACCTTTCTTGATAGCCAATCCTCCTTCCTTGGTAGCCAAACCTCCTTTTCTGGCTATTTAGGGGCTCTGCTTTGGGGAATTCTTTAGATAACGAATTCAAGAGCTCACCAGAGTTCCTCTGCATCTCCCTCTTCACCTTCTGCCAAAGGATCGACCGCTGACTGCTCTGGACGCCTGCAAAACCGCAACAAAGTAACAAGACGACTACTAGCAACATTGTATCGCCTCATCCTGCCGGCTTTCTCGACTGTTTCCAGGTGGTGCATGCTCTGGGGGTAGCCTGCCTCCTCTCTGCACCAGGAGCTCTGAAGAAATCTCCCGTGGGTTGACGGAATCTTCCCCCTGCAACCGCAGGCACCAAAAGACTGCATCACTGGTCCTCTGGTTCCCCTCTCAGCACGATGAGCGTGGTCCCTGGAACTCAGCGACTCTGTCCAAGTGACTCCAACAGTCCAGTGACTCTTCAGTCCAAGTTTGGTGTAGTTAAGTCCTTGCCTCCCCACGCTACACTGCATTGCTGGGCACCGCGTGATTTGCAGCTGCTCCGGCTCCTGTGCACTCTTGCAGGATTTCCTTTGTGCACAGCCAAGCCTGGGTCCCGACACTCTAACCTGCAGTGCACCACCTTCTGAGTTGTCCTCTGGCGTCGTGGGACTCCCTTTTGTGACTTCGTGTGGACTCTGGTTCACCCTTCTTCCAAGTGCTTGTTCAGGTACTTCTGCGGGTGCTGCCTGCTTCTGTGAGGGCTCCCTGAATTGCTGGGTGCCCCCTCTGTCTCCTCCTCCAAGTGACAAGATCCTGGTCCCTCCTGGGCTTGTTCAGGTACTTCTGCGGGTGCTGCCTGCTTCTGTGAGGGCTCCCTGAATTGCTGGGTGCCCCCTCTGTCTCCTCCTCCAAGTGGCGAGATCCTGGTCCCTCTTGGGCAACAGCAGCACCCAAAAACCTCTACCGCGACCCTTGCAGCTAGAAAGGCTTGCTTGTGGTCTTTCTGCATAAGAACACCTCTGCAAGCTTCATTGCGACGTGGGACATCCGTCTTCCAAAGGAGAAGTCCCTAGCTCTCTTTTTTCTTGCAGAACTCTAAGCTTCTTCCAACTGGTGGCAGCTTCCTTGCACCCTCAGTTGGCATTTCCTGGGCTCCTGTGCACTCTCGACACTGTCGCGACTATTGGACTTGGTCCCCTTGTCTTACAGGTACTCAGGTACGGAAATCCACTGTTGTTGCATTGCTGGTGTTCGTTCTTCCTGCAGAATCCCCCTATCACGACTTCTGTGCTCTCTGGGGGTAGTAGGTGCACTTTACACCTACCTTTCAGGGTCTTGGGGTGGGCTATTTTTCTAACCCTCACTGTTTTCTTACAGTCCCAGCGACCCTCTACAAGCTCACATAGGTTTGGGGTCCATTTGTGGTTCGCATTCCACTTTTGGAGTATATGGTTTGTGTTGCCCCTATACCTATGTGCTCCTATTGCAATCTACTGTAATTCTACACTGTTTGGATTACTTTTCTTGCTATTACTTACCTAGTTTTGATTTGTGTACATATATCTTGTGTATATAACTTATCCTCATACTGAGGGTACTCTCTGAGATACTTTGGCATATTGTCATGAAAATAAAGTACCTTTATTTTTAGTACTTCTGTGTATTGTGTTTTCTTATGATATTGTGCATATGACACCTGTGGTATAGTAGGAGCTTTACATGTCTCCTAGTTCAGCCTAGCTGCTTTGCTATAGCTACCTTCTATCAGCCTAAGCTGCTAGAAACACCTCTTCTACACTAATAAGGGATAACTGGACCTGGCACAAGGTGTAAGTACCTCTGGTACCCACTACAAGCCAGGCCAGCCTCCTACAGCAGGCACAGCCCTTTCAGCTGTGAGTGACCACTCCTCCACTCCCTCCTAGCACAGATGGCTCATCAGGCTACAGAGTCTGTGGTTTTGGGTGCCCTCATTATACCCATTTTGGCATTTGAAGTAGGCTTACTTCAAAGGAAAGTCTCTCTTGTTTGTGAAATCCTGCCTTGCCCAGGCCAGGCCCCAGACACACACCAGGGGGTTGGAGACTGCATTGTGTGAGGGCAGGCACAGCCCTTTCAGGTGTGAGTGACCACTCCTCCCCTCCCTCCTAGCACAGATGGCTCATCAGGATATGCAGGCTATACCCCAGCTCCCTTTGTGTCACTGTCTAGAGACAGGTGCAAACAGCCCAACTGTCAAACTGACCCAGACAGGGAATCCACAAACAGGCAGAGTCACAGAATAGTTTAAGCAAGAAAATGCTCACTTTCTAAAAGTGGCATATTCAAATACACAATCTTAAAATCTTTACTAAAAGATGTATTTTTAAATTGTGAGCTCAGAGACCCCAAACTCCATATGTCTATCCGCTCCCAAAGGGAATCTACACTTTAATCATATTTAAAGGCAGCCCCCTTGAGATCTAATTACATACACATTTTATATGGGAGCATTTGCACTTTAGTACTAAATAGCAGTAGTAAAGTGCCCAGAGTAATAAAAACAGCAAACATAGAGTCAAGCACACATCAACAACCTGGGAAACAGGCAGAAGGTTAGGGGAGACCATGCCAAGGATGCCAAGTCTAGCAGCAAGCAATTCAAATCATCACTTAGGTTTCTTAAGCTCGCTGTTCTTGGTCCAAAAGAAAACCAAAAGGATGAGACCAGTCATAAACCTCAAACACATCAATCAGTTTGTCGTTTATTGCCACTTCAAAATGGAAACCATTCTTTTTCTTCGAGATGCTCTTTTTCAATTAGACTGGATGGTTAATTTGGATCTCCAAGATGCCTACCTTACCATTCCTATTCATCACAGAACGTTTGTCCAGTTCCAATGGCATGGAGAAATCTATCAGTTATCTTCTTTCCTTTTCGGACTGTCTTCCGCACCTTGGTGCTTCACCAAACTCATGAAACTTGTTTCTTTTCTCAGGTTCTAGGGCATAAGATTTCTCATCTACCTAGACAACATTCTCCTTATGTGTCAAAACCTGCAAACTCTTCATTTTCAAATTCACATAGCATGCTCTCTTCTTTCAGAACTGGGTTCACTTACCCCAAGCCAAAGTTCATGCACTAAACTCAGAACTTCTTCACACTCTGAGATTCTCCAACATCTCCCTCAGATCTCTTGTAAGGGTTGTCTGTCTTCTTTCCTCATTGTTTCAGGTCATCTTCCCGGGCCTGCTTAATTTTCGAGCTCTCCAGAGACAAAAAATGTGGCACATCTGCAAAGGTCTTGCCTTTTCCGACTCTGTTCCTCTAGATCAGGAGTCCAAGCTAGAACTTCAATGGTGGCTAGACCATTTAGATGGCTGGAACAGCAGAATTATCTTCGCTTTGGCCCCAGATCTTATGTTAGAATCCGATGCAACTCTGACAGGTTAGGGCGCCCGATGTGGTCAAACATCAACTGGAGGTACATGGTTTCCAGAGGAGTCCTCATTGCACATCAATTGTTTAGAGATGCTGGTTGGCTCCTTTGCAATTAAGAGTTTCACAAAAACAGGATTCAGTGCTCCATCCTACTCCAGATTGACAATCTTTCCGCAGTCCGTTACAAAAATCACCTGGGTGGCACCATATCCAAACCTCTAGCAGAACTAGTGAAAAGCTTCTGGGAGTTTTGCCTCCTTCACAAACACTCAGTTCAAGCAGAATACTTACCAGGCAATCTCAATACTGTAGCAAATTGGCATTCCTATCATCTTCATGACTACACTGATTGGAGATTTAATTCTTCAGTCTTCGATTTGCTGTTTCACAAATGGGGCCCTTTCCAAAAAATATATCTTTGCGTTCCCCCTGAATTCCCATCTTCCCCAATTTTTTAGTTAGCACTCAGATCTCTTAGCAATAGCTACAGACACTTTTCTCCAGGACTGGTCCCTGGCCCTTAATTATGCTTTTCCCTCCTTCATCATGATCAAAAGTGTTCTTGTTCAAGTCCACCGCCAGAAGGTCACATTGGTTCTGGTCTTTCATTTCTGGCAGTCACAGGGAGGGAATCCTCCCTTCCTGGAATTGCCAATGGATTTTCCCCTTCTCCTTCCCTCTTTCCAGAACCTCCTCCTGAACATGGAAGGCCACAACCACAATCTGGTTCTCTACAATAAGCTCTTATTAACAGCCAGGAAGGTCTCAGGTGTTCCCAATCTTAACCAGGCATTTCAACAGAAACGTCAAACTAAAT
This sequence comes from Pleurodeles waltl, assembly GCF_031143425.1. NCBI lineage: Eukaryota > Metazoa > Chordata > Amphibia > Caudata > Salamandridae > Pleurodeles > Pleurodeles waltl. The sequence goes on along the minus strand of NC_090440.1, from coordinate 844,674,386 downwards.
CAGCAAATCATGGGCCCCAGGCACTACCAAGGCTTACACATTAGTCCAGTCACTTTGGGATAGCTGGTGTGTGGGAAAATCTGTTAATCCTTTTTCAACAGACATCTCTTTCATCACTAACTTCCTAGCATTGCAAGCAAATTCAGGTGGGACTTGTCATACTGTAAACATTTACGCTCTGTAATTTCCATGAACCATTCGTATATCAATGGAAAGCCAGCTAGAGAACATCTGCTCATCTGTCGTCTGTTAAAGGAAGTAAAAATTTTGAAACCTCCTATTCCAAAATATAGTAAATTATGGGATGTTAACCTACTTTTACAATTGTTTATGTCCTGCCCAGAGAATAATTCCCTTTCTCTAAAAATGCTTTCAGCTAAATTGACAATGTTATTGTTTTTAATCTCGATCAAACGCTTATCTGATGTGAAAGCTTTGGATATTTCTTCTCATCTTTTTTACTCCCAGAGGCATCTTTTCAACATTTGCAAATGTACCAAAACCAATTTGACTACTGTGTTTTCTCCTTTTTTTCCAAATCAGCCAAACTTATGTGTGGGAAACTGTCCTAAAGTCAATGAACAGAAAACAGTACATCTCAGAATGTCCTCCCATCCCCAACTCCTAATTTCCTTTAGAAAGCCTTACAGACCTGTCTCTTCTCTTACCCTTGCTCGTTGGGTTAAATGGATTATGTCCCTTGCCGTTATAGATACGTTCATTTTTGGAGCACATTCTGCTTCGGAAGCAATGGCTTCCAAGGTCTTCTAGGTGGGCTCTCAGTAAGAGGGCATTCTGAGATCTGCTGAGTGGACCGAATGATATGACTATCCGAACCTTTTATTGCAAACCTGTTATTACTGCATATTCTGTAGAAGTTGATGTGTTTTAAATAAGCAGAATATGAGCTGCCGGACTAGCCATAAAATGTAGATTTCCCTAGGAATTCATGACAGAAAGTCTTCATTTTCTTGAAGACACAGAGGCAAGTATTATTCCTCCGGAACACTGTATTAACTGTGTTTTCTGACCCTAACAGTTTCTTCTATGCCATCTTCTACAACCACGTGAAACTTTCCAGCTTTCCAAGGCTGCTTCATTTACACCTTTTCTGAAGTTGACAACTACTTCCTGCTCTGGTCCTTTTATGGTCTCCACTCCCTATTCTGGACTTTGTTCAGGACATTTTTACTCTTATGTTAGCTGTGGCTACTGTATGTTCTATTTTTCCAATGTTTTCTACTTATTCCTAACTTCTCGCACAAGAAGAGAGCACTACTTGCAGTCAAGTTAGGTATAATCGTCTGTTCCTCTTTACTGATTGGTACACTGTACTCTATTTTCCTTTGTCCCTATTGGCCTTTGTTCCTTGGCCTCATGGGACATGTAGTTTTTAGGTCGAGCCTAGACAGCACACATGAGCTATCTGAAAGACATGCTGAATTCAGTCTATAGGCTTGAACCACACCCACTATTGCCATTTGTTCTTTGTTGTGCTTGTCTTAAACTCTTCCTATTTATTAGTGCATTTTTCTAAATGTCCCTCCTTTGTGTGCTTAGTTCCCTCCCAGGTGATTTCACTAAGAAAAATATTTTGTTGACCATCACACTACGTTCACGAATCCTCCTGTTACAGTATGTGATGGCACCTCCTCCCGTCTGGGCATTGCAGTCTTAGTGTTCTTCTAGTTGTCCATAGCAGTGTGTTCACACCACACCAGTGAAAACACTGTGTTTAGAAAGGCACCAAAGGATTCTGGTTTTGTTTGTTCTTGTGCCTGTGCTCGGGTATACTTAATTAATGTTTCCCAAGACACTTTTCCCTCCACTGATGTTTTAGCAATAATTGGCTCTGTGTGTGTGTTTTGCAACCTCCGGCAGACATGCTCATCCAATTTCAGTCTTCCTCCTTCTAAAGTTCTCTAAAAAGTGCGGCAGCTGCTTCTCTGGTCCCAATTATAAATACTCATTGTTAATCCTAGAGGCAGAGCTGATTGCTGATTCTCTGGTCCCAGTGGTAAATCCCATTCTAAGTCCTCTAGCCAATGCTGCTAGCTGCTTCTTTGGTCCCATTGGCAATTCCTCATTCTTAGTCCTGAAGACAAAGCTGCAGCTGCTTCTGTGGTCCCAGTGGTAATTCTTCTTTCTAAGTCCCCTAGACAGTGCTCCTGCTGCTTCTCTGGTCACCATCGTAAATCCTCATTCTTAATCCTATAGGCAGTGCTGCTTGCTGCTTCTCTGGTCCCTTTGGTAGTTCCTAATTTTGAGTCCTCTAGACAATGATGCAAGCTGTTTCTCTGGTCCTGTCGGTAATTAATCATTCTAAGTCCCCAAGGCAGTACTGCTAGCTGCTTCTCTGATCCCAGTGGTAATTCCTTGTTCTATGTCCTATAGACAGTGCTGCCAGCTGTGTCTCTTGTCTGAGTGTTCATTCCTCATTCTTAGTCCTGTAGACAATGCTGCATTTACTTCTCTGAACCCAGTTGTAATTCCACATTCTAAGTCCTTTAGACAGTATTGCAGCTGCTTCTCTGGTCCCAATGAAAATTCCTCATTCTTAGTCCTGTAGACAATGCTGCAGCTGCTTCTCTGATTCAGGTTGCAAATCCTCTTTCTATCTCCCCCAGACAGTGCTGCAGCTACTTCTCTGGTCCCGCCGGTAATTCCTCCTACTTAGTCCTTTAGACAATGCTGCAATCTGCTTCTCTGGTCCCGTCAGTAATTCCTCATTCTAAGTCCTCTAGACAATGCTGCAAGCTGCTTCTCTGGTCCCAGTGGTAACTCCTCGTTCTAACTACTCTAGACAGTGCTGCTAGGGGCTCCTCTGGTACCAGTGGTAATTCCTCATTCTTAGACCTCTAGGAAGTGCTGCAAGCTGCATCTCTGTTCCCGTTGGTAATTCCTCATTTTAAGTTCTCTAGGCAGTGCTGCTACCTGCTTCTCTGGTCCCAGTGGTAATTCCTCATTCTAGGTCTTGTAGACAATGCTGCAGCTGCTTCTCTGGTGCCAGTGGTAATTCTTCATTTTTCACTCCTCTAGTGCTGCAACTGCTTCTCTGGTCCCAGTGGTAATTCACCATTCTTATTCCTCAAGGAAGTGCTGCTAGCTGCTTTTCTGGTACTATTGTTAGTTCCTCATTCTAAATCCTCTAGCCAAAGCTACAGAATGCTTCTCTGGTCCCATTGGTAATTCCTAATTCTAAGTCCTCTAGACAGTGCTGCAGCTGCCTCTCTGGTCCCAGTGGTACTTCCTCATTATTTGTCCTCTAAGAAGTGCTGAAAGGTGCTTCTCTGGTCCCATCAGTAATTCCTTACCTTAGGGTCTCTCCTTTGGGTGGTTACTCAGATTCGGTTTGCAAGACTCCAGCAGGAATACTCTGGATCCTCCACTTCGATTTCTCACTGAAGAAACTGCATCTGGACACTCCAGGAACTCTACAATCTGCAACAAAGAAGCAGATGCCTTCTGCAACATCGTATCTCCGGCTCCTGCCAGCAACTGCAACTGTTTCCCAACCGTGCAACCTCTGAAGGCAGTCCATCCTCAGCCTGCATCAGAAGAGCGAAGGAATCTCCCTTGGGGTGAATGAGTCACTCCCCTCCTTCTGCAGACACCAACTGCAAAGATGACCGGCTGCGTGGTTCCCCTCTCCTGCTGAGCTGCATGGGTACTGCATCACGGGTCATGGACTGAAGTGGTCCAGATGGTCCTCTCTTCCAACTGTCAAACTTTGGTGGAAGTAAGAGCTTGCCTCCCCATACAAGACAGTACCCCCATGCACCGCATGTTTTGCAGCTGCCAAGACTTGTTGGCACCCTTCCTCTAAGTCCTTCATGCATCTTGTAATTCTAGCTCCCAGCACTCTATCCAGAGATGCACAGCTTCCTGACTGGTTCTCTGGCGACGTGGGAACCATTGCAGCAGTGCTGCATGGGCCTCTTCTTCAACTTCTTTGTACCCATGGTGTGGGGCTCCTATATGTGCAGCCTGGTCTTCTGTGAGCTCTCTGAGTTGCTGACGGTCCCCTCTGTCTCCCTTCCTGGGTAGAGTCCACCTGGTCCATCCTTATCCCGGTCAGCGCCATTTTCCACTAACCATGAGTTTTGTGTGTGCCAAGGTTTGTTGGCAGACTCCGACGACGCAAACCCGACTGCAATCCTCCATACAGCATGGAACATCACTTGCGCCCTCCAGGAACCCGACTCCGTCTTCTTGGATGCAGTGCTGACATTCTTCTTCACCAGTGGTTCTCCTTTTGCACCTTCATCCGGGTTAGCAGGGGCTCCTGCTCTTCCGGGACACTTCTGTGCTTCATGGACTTGGTCCCCTTCTTCCACAGGTTTTCTTGTCCAGGAATCCACTGTTGGTGTCTTGCAGTCTCTTCTGGGTTTTGCATAATTCTTCTTCACATTTCTGTGTGTGTTCTGGGGAAGTTATTGTGATTTACTCCTGGTTTTCTGGTCACAGTAGTGGGTTCTAGTAGTTACCTTTGGGGTTTTCTAGTACTCCCAGCTCCCCTCTATACACTACTCTTGCCTAGGTGGGGGACCGACTTTTGCATTCCACTTTCTTAGCATATGGTTTGTGCTCCCCCTAGGCCCATTTCTAACTGTTGTGATTTTCACTAATTGCACTGTTTTATGCCTATTTCTGAATACTAGTGTATATATAATTTGTGTATTTCTTACCTCCTAAGGGAGTATAGTCTCTATGGTATTTTTGGTATTTGTGTCACCAAAATAAAGCACCTTTATTTTTGTAACACTGAGTAATTTATTTCATGTGTGTGAGTACTGTGTGACTACAATGGTATTGCATGAGCTTTGCATGTCTCCTACATAAGCCTTGGCTGCTCGTTCACAGCTACCTCTAGAGAGCCTGGCTTCTAGACACTGCCTACATGTCGTTAATAAGGAATAAATGGACCTGGTATAAGGTGTAAGTATCATAGGTACCCACTGCACACCAGGCCAGCCTCCTACATTGTTGGTGCAGCGGTGGGATAAGTACTTCCAATTGCCTTATCACTCTGTCACCTGGTGCTTTTCACAGGAAAGAATACTCTATACCTAGAGACAATACATAGTACCTAGTGCAGGAATCTAGTCTCCAATCTTCTTTCTGAGAGATTAGGTAGGTTAGGACCATCCTACACCACCCCAACACACACACCATGTCTGCAGCTGGACCTGGCTCTGAGGTCATGGACTCTCCTTATGAGGGCATGACCTTCAAGGAATTGAAGGGGCTGTGTTCATAGAGGAAGCTAGACATGGGGAAGAATCCTACTGAGACTTTACTTCTGAGCCTCCTTCTTCAGGATGACCAAGAACATGCTGGTAATCAGGAGGAGGGAGACTCTAACCCCACTGAATTAGAAGATATCGCCCAGGCCCTGGGGAGGGGTCTTCAAGGGATCTTATTCCTAGCAGACCAACTGCTGTAGCTGGTAGTGGGAGGGGAAGTCACTCATGTAGGGCTCCTTTTACTCCTGGAGGACAGATAGCTAGGGTCACTAAGCCTAGGGAAAGATCTACTTCTGCCCACTCTCATGTCACTTCAGTGTCTGAGGGGTCACACTGCACAGCTCCAGGGGATGACTCTATAGATAGAGAGCTCAGAAAGCTGAGTCTGGAGGAGGCCAGACTGAGGCTGCAGTAGCAACAGCTAGCCCTAGATAGGGAGGCCTTGGCAGTGGAGAGGGACAGGCAGGAGCTGGGTTAGCACCCAATGGTGGCAGCAGCAACAGTTTCAGGTGTTATAGAGTCAGGAAGGACTCCATAGATTTCAGAAACTTGCACACAATTGTTCCCTCATACAAGGTGGGGGATGACATCTATAAGTAGTTTACTGCACTTTAGAAGGCCTGTAAAGTTCAGAGGGTCCCTCAAAGGCAGCAGGCTGGTATTCTCTGGTTGTCCTTCTCTGACAAGAGGAGGGATAGACTTCTCACTGTCAGGGAAGAGGATGCAGACGACTACAATATTTTAAAAATAGCACTCCTATAAGGTTTTGGTCTGACCTCTGAACAATATAGGATCAAGTTCAGGGAGAGTAGAAAAGAGGCCTCACAGGATTGGGTTGATTTTGTGGACTGTTCTGTTAAAGCTTCAGAAGGCTGGTTACATGGCAGCAAAGTGTCTGACTATGAGGGTTTGTATAATCTGTTGCTGAGAGAGCATATTTTAAATAATTGTGTGTCTGACTTGTTGCACTAATACTTGGTAGTCTCAGATCTGACCTCTCCCCAAGAATTGGGAAAGAAGGCAGGCATATGGCTCAGAATAAGGGTGAGCAGAAAAGCTAATACAGGGGATGACAAGGACAAGAAGAAGGATGGTAACTCCAATGACAAGGGTGGGGACAAAGATAAAAACCAATAGTCTTCATCAGGCCCACAAAACTCTTCTGGGGGTGGGTCTAAATCCTCTTCTCATCACAATCAGAACAAAAAAGCCTTAGTGCTATATTTGTCTAAATAAAGGCCATGGGGCAGGAGACAGCTCTTGCCCTAAGAAAAGAACCAAACCTCCCACCACCACTACCCCCTCTGCGACAATTAGCACTCTTAGCAATAGCAGTGGTGGTCGGAAAACTAATACTACAAATAGTCAGTCCAATGGTGTAGCAGGGCTCACTCTGGGAAATGTAGTGGGGGTTGGTTTAGTTAGGAAAACAACTGAGGCTGTTTTAGTCTCTCATGGTGGCATTGAACTTGCCACCCGTCCCCTTAGTACAAGCAACAGCCCCTAATAAATGGTGTTCAGGTTGAGGCCTACGGGGACATAGGTGCCAGTGTCACAATGGTGACTGAAAAACTAGTGGCCCTTGACCAACACCTACTTGACTGACGCCCACAATACTGTGAGACACCCCATGGCAGTTGATCTCAACTGGGGGGGGAGGGGGAAGTTACTGATCCTAAAAAAGATATAGGGGGTCACTCCTACCCTGGCGGTCCGAGACCGCCAGGGTAGGGGACGGAGGAAGCACCGCCAACAGGCTGGCGGTGCTTCTGGGGCTATTCTGACCGCGGTGGTAAAGCCGCGGTCAGAAAAGGGAAGCCGGCGGTTTCCCGCCAGTTTCCCGCTGCCCCTGTGAATCCTCCACGGCGGCGCTGCAAGCAGCGCCGCCCTGGGGATTCCGACCCCCTTCCCGCCAGCCTGGTTCTGGCGGTTTTCACCGCCAGAACCAGGCTGGCGGGAACGGGTGTCGTGGACCCCCTGGGGGCCCCTGCAGTGCCCATGCCACTGGCATGGGCACTGCAGGGGCCCCTTAACAGGGCCCCACATTGATTTTCAGTGTCTGTTTGGCAGACACTGAAAATCGCGGCGGGTGCATCTGCACCCGTCGCACACCAGCAACTCCGCCGGCTCCATTCGGAGCCGGCTTCCTCGTTGCTGGTGCTTTCCCGCTGGGCGGGCGGGAGGCCTTTTGGCGGTCGCCCGCCAGCCCAGCGGGAACGTCAGAATGACCGGTCTTCTGGCGGTTCCAGCTTGGCGGGCGGCGGTCAAAGTAGGAATGAGGGCCATAGTGTCCACAGACCTACCTGTAGAGTGTCTACTAGGTAACGACTTGGAGACTTCAGCTTGGGCTGAAGTAGAGTTGGAGGCACATGCAGCCATGCTGGGCATTCCTGAGCATATCTTTGCTTTAACCAAGCCTCAGGCCAAGAAGCAAAGAGAACAGGGAAACTTGGATCCTGAAAATATGGACCAAGAGCTTCCCAAAAGAAGGGTTAGGAAGGGTAAGAAATTATCCCCTATCCCTCCCTCCTCTGAAGATTCAACCTTTGAGGAGAAGGATTCAACTCCTTGGACAGAACCTACACCTGAAGCACTTCAAGTTCATACAGCTGAACTCTTAGGTGCAGGGGGCCTGCAAGGGAGGAGTTAAGTATGGCACAGCAGACTTACCCCACACTTGAGGGTTTGAGACAGCAAGCTGTCAATGAAGAAGCAGGGGATGTCAGTGGCACCCACAGGGTGCACTGGGAAAACAAACTCTTGTATTAAGAAGCAAGGGAACCCAAACCTGGTACCACCAGGAGATTGGTCATCCTTCTGCAATACAGATAATTTTTGTTGACCTTGGCACATGACATTCCCCTTGCTAGACATCTGGGGCAAAGTAAACCCTGAACCAGACTGGTCTCTCACTTTCACTGGCCTCACATGTCAGAAGATACCAAGGAGTTTTATCGCTCCTGTGTCACTTGTCAAACCAGTGGCAAGACAGGTGGCACTCCAAAGGCCCCCTTAATCCCACTGCCAGTGATTGGGGTACCCTTTGAAATGGTAGGGGTTGATATTGTTGGCCCCCTGAGCCTCCCACAACTTCTGGAAACAGATTTATTCTGGTGGTGGTGGACCATGCCACCAGGTATCCAGAAGCCATACCTCTTAGGACCACTACAGCTACTGCAGTGGTCAAAGTTCTACTGGGAATCTTTTCCATGGTAGATTTCCAAAAAGAGGTTGTTTCAGACAGGGGTAGCAACTTCATGTCTGCCTACTTAAAAGCAATGTGGAAAGAGTATGATGTAACATACAAATTCACTTCACCTTACCATCCCCAAACAAATGGGTTGGTTGAGCGTTTTAATAAAACACTCAGAGGCATGATTATGGTATTCTCTGAAAAACTCAGGAGGAGATGGGATGTCCTGTTACCATGCCTCCTCTTTGCCAACAGGGAGGTACCCCAAAAAGGAGTGGGCTAAAGCCCCTATGAACTCCTCTTTGGTCACCTTGTTAAGGGTTCATTGGCTCTTGTAAAGGAGGGTTGTGAGTAACCCCTGAAGCCCCCTAAACAAGATACAGTAGACTATGTACTTGGCCTCAGATCAAGGATGGCTAAGTATATGAAGAAGGTCAGTAAGAACCTTCAGGCAAGCCAAGATTTGCGAAAACAATGGCATGACCAGAAGGCTGTCCTGACAGTGTACCAACCAGGGCAGAAAGTGTGGGTCCTGGAGCCTGTGGCACCAAGAGCACTCCAAGACAAGTGGAAAGGACCACTCACCATAGTGGAGAAAAAGGGTGAGGTCACTTACTTAGTTGACCTTGGCCCTCCAAGAAGTCCTCTCATAGTACTTCATGTGAACTGCCTAAGGCCCTACTATGACAGGGCTGACTTAACCATGCTCATGAAGAGAAAAGTGACCCTCTCCCTGACCTCTTTACTAATTCTGCATCTGATGGTTCAGTTGAGGGGGTGGTCTTAGAAGACTGCCTTTCTCAGTCTCAAAGAGAAGACTGCAGCTATCTCCTGGGACAGTTCTCAGAACTGTTTTCCCTTACAACTGGTCCTACCACATGGTGTGAACACACCATTGATACAAGGGACAGTCTGCCTGTCAAGAGCAAGATCTACAGGCAACCTGATCATGTAAGGGATTGCAGCAAAGCAGAGGTGCAAAGATGCTTGCCCTGGGAGTCAATGAGCACTCAGGCAGCCCCCTGGCTAGCCCAGTGGTGTTGGTCCCAAAATCTCACTCTCAGAATGGGAAAAGAGAGTTGAGGTTTTATGTTGACTATAAGTGTCTCAATACAGTAACCAAGACAGATGCTCATCCAAGCCCCAGGGCAGATGAGCTCATAGATACACTAGCATCTGCCAAGTATCTCAGCACTTTTGACCAGCAGGCTACTGGCAGATTAAGTTGTCAGAAGATGATAAACCTAAAACAGCATTTTCAACCATTGGAGGGCACTACCAGTTCACAGTAATGCCCTTTGGTTTGAAAAATACACCTGCCACTTTTCAAAGGTTGGTGAATGCAGTCCTCCAAGGTCTGAAATCCTTCACTGCAGCATATCTAGATGATATAGCTGTCTTTAGCTCCACTTGGGATGACCACCTGGTCCACCTATGGAACGTTCTGGAGGCTATGCAAAAAGTAGGTCTTACTATCAAGGCTACAAAGTGCCAGATAGGGCAGGGGAAAATGGTTTATCTGGGACACCTAATAGGCGGGGAACAGATTCAGCCACTACAGGGAAAAATCCAAACTATTTTGGATTGGACTCCCCCTACAACTGTCACGACTCACGTGCTGCTTACGTCTGGAATCCGCAGATCGAGTGGCGTGGGTCTTGAATGTTCTGCTTTGGCCCAGATAGGGGCGACTCTTTCTGGTAGCCACGGAGCTGTAGGCAATGGAAACGCCAAGAACAGACCGTGCACTTCAGCAATAGCGCCAGAGGGAAAAAAAACCTAAAAAGGGGAAAAAACCTCCAAACAGGTAGATTCCTGAAACAGGAACAAAAGAACAGGAATCAACAGAGGAAAAATATAGGAAATACACTGAGTTGACGAAAACCAGCACAGAAAGGCAAAGAAACAGGAGCGAAGACACAATCCAAACAGAAAGTGTTGCAGCGCAAGGAGAGAAAAAATCACAGTCCTTAAATACCAACAAACAGGAAGCGAACGACAGGAAGTACAAAGACACCATCTTAGATAGGGAAAAGAGACATAGAATAGAATGAACTAGGTACCATAGAGAGCAGGGAACAAGGAATGTTGGGAAAAGAAGGGAGATATAGGAAGGGAATAAAAACATAAAGGAAGGCACAACCAGATAGCCAGGGAAAAGCAGAGAAGAAAAGAAAAGAACAGAACAGAACAGGTGAGTGGGGGGGTTAAAACCTGCCTGTACGCGTAGTGCAAAAAAGGAAAACGAGGCCTCAGAGAATGCAGAGTAGTCTGGGGGTGCAACGCATCTTGTGGCCGCGTTCCGCGTCCCGAGCCGAATGTTCTGCTCGAGGCGCACGCGGCGGCGCGACAGTAGGTACCCCCCGAAGATACAGGTTTGTGTGGAAACAAGCGATGAAAATGGCGAATCAGAAGAGGTGCGTGAACAGAAGATGCACCATCCCATTCACTGAGAGGATAACCCTTCCAATGAATCAGATACTGAAGACGTTTGTGAAAGATACGAGAGTCACAAATTTCTTGTACCTCATATTCAGGTACATCATCCACTAACACAGGAGGAGGACAAGGAAACTGACGAGAGTAAGGATCAGGTATGTAAGGTTTGAGCTGGGAAACATGAAAGACCGGATGAATTTTCCATGTACGAGGCAAGTGAAGACAGACAGTGACAGGATTAATCAGCTGAAGGATACGGAAAGGACCGTAGTAGCGGGGTGTGAACTTATTCTGAGAAAGGCGTAAAGGCAAGAATCTTGATGAAAGCCAGACTTTATCCTGAAGGTGATAGTCTGGAATGTCCCTACGTTTCTTGTCTGCTATTTTCTTCATATATCTCTTGGTGTTCAACGAGTTGGATCGAATTAATCTATGGATCTGTAGAAGTCGTCTGGAAAGGGAAGTAACAGCAGGCAGAGGAGAAGTAGACTGAGGAGAAGTAGGAAAAGAGGTAGGATGATAGCCATAAGAACAGAAAAAAGGAGTGACCTTGGAGGCACTATGGACAGTATTATTGTAGGAAAATTCAGCAATAGGGAGGTAAGTGTTCCAGTTGCTCTGGGTAGAATTACAAAAACAGCGAAGGTATTGCTCTAATCCTTGGTTAAGACCCTCAGTCTGTCCATTGGTTTGAGGATGGAAACCCGATGATAGTGCTATATTGATATTCAGTGTCCTACAAAAATATTTCCAAAACCGGGAAATGTATTGAGGTCCTCTGTCAGATACAATGGTATGTGGAAGTCCATGGAGACGGAAAATATGATGGATAAATATCTGACTTAGTTCTTGGGACGTAGGTAACTTTTTCGGGGCAGTGAAGTGAGCCATCTTAGTAAAGGAATCGATTGTGACCATGATAACCCGGTTTCCTGCTGATGGAGGGAGCGAACACATGAAATCAGTAGAAATGGTGTGCCAGGGAGCTGGTGGAACAGGCAACGGTTGTAGTAATCCTGCAGGTCTGGTACGGGGAATCTTTACTTAAGCACATATGGGACAAGCCTGAACGTATCTTTCAACATCCAACTTCCAGGTAGGCCACCAGAAAGATTGCGAGAGAAGTTCTTGTGTGGCCTTGATGCCTCTATGACCAGCAACCGGCGAATCATGGCACATTTGTAGTGCTTTTTCTCTTACTCTATTAGTAGGGAGGAACAACAGGTTCTGATAATAATAATATCCTTGCCTTTTACATATAAGGGGGTTTAATTTATCTACTTCGTGGTCAGACAGGCTGGAGTATTCCAGTTGTACCTCATCTAGGAAAGACTGAGCTATTCCGATGATCTTACTAGGCTCAAGTAGATACTGTGATGGGGTAGAAGTACAATCTGGATAACGGTGAGACAGAGCATCAGCCAGAATGTTTTGGGATCCAGGAATATAGGTGATGTAAAAATCATACTGACTGAAGAAAAAGGCCCAACGAGCCTGGCGACTATTCTGGCATACAAAATTACGTAAACATTGTAGATTACGATGGTCTGTTCTCACCTCGAAAGGCTTCTCGGAACCCATAAGAAACTGTCTCCACTCTAGGCAGGCTGTTTTCAGAGCTAATAACTCCCTTTCTAGTACTGAGTAATGTTGTTCCGATGTAGAGAGCACCTGGGACAAATAAAAAACAGGATGTTCAAGACCGTCATCTTCTTGTTGTTGGAGTAAGACAGCTCTGATGGCTCTTTCGGAAGCATCGGTAACAACAATAAATTGTTTGTTGGTATCTGGGTGTCTCAAGATGGGAGCTTGAGTGAAAGCCTTCTTTAGACCTTGAAAAGCTGTTTCAGCCGCCTTAGTCCAGACAAAACCTTTCATTAAATTTTCCTTCTTTAAAGTGTGAGTTATGTGGCTGGTTTGTTTTGCAAAGTCTAAGATAAACTGCCGATAAAAATTAGCTAATCTTAGAAAACATTGTGTTTCCTTAATAGAAGAAGGAGAAGGCCAATCTAGGATGGCTTGTACCTTTTCTTGGTCCATAGCTATGGCAGTGGGACTTAAATGATAACCCAGATATTTGACTTCCGTCTTGTCAAACTCACACTTTTCTGGTTTACAAGATAGTTGATGTTCCCGGAGTCTTTGAAGGACTTGTTTCACGTGATAGGAATGCAGTTCAGGATGTCTAGAATAAATAAGAATATCGTCTAAGTAGATGACAACCGTTTGGTTCAAAAGATCAGAAAACACAGAGCCCATAAATCTATGGAAAATTGAGGGGGCATTAGTGAGACCAAAAGGCATAACTCTGTACTCATTGGCCCTCATTCTGACCCTGGCGGTCGGTGATAAAGCGGCGGCCAACCCGCCAACAGGCCGGCGGTCCAAAATATGCAATTCTGACCCTGGCGGGAACCGCCAACACAGCCCGCCGCATTAACACTCCGCCCGCCACGGCGGAACAAACAAACAGCGCGGCGGTCACCGCCAACAGCCAGGCGGCAGACAATGTACCGCCCACCCTATCACGACCCACCAATCCGCCACCTTTTCCGGGGCGGGAGCACCGCCGATAAAAACACGGCGGAAACAGACTACGAACGGGAAAACGCTCACCTCCACATACACCAGGCGAGATTCCGGCAGTATGGAACCCGAGTTGCAGGTCATCCCCGCACTCCTATACCTGCTCCTGTACCAGGAGCACGCCCGGCGGCGCGGAAGACATCGGTGAGTACTGCACCTACGACACAGGGGAGGGAAAAGATTACCGGCACACACCCACCCACCCACACCCACTACAACACACACATCAATGCATTCCCACAGATCACTGTCACAACCCACAAACCCCCCCCTTCCGAAATAATGCAAAGACCAAAAGAAGAGATCTCAAACGGGCAGATATATTGAAAAATGGACAGCAGTAATCCAAATAAATAAATAAACTATGTACAAAATATATACAGCTACTAAATGTAGTCCAACCACTGTCCGTGGACCACAGGGGTCCTGAGCAAAGGGGCAAGGCCCAGTCCCACGACAAGAACTCCACAGAGAGAACACTGCAGGGGCATCAGAAAGAAAAAAGGACAGGCACCTCAGGGGGAAGGGAAGAGGGGGCACCTCAGCCACTTGAGTACACGACGCCAGATCCACGAGGGGACTCCATGACCACTGGCCCATCCTGGGGAGAGCAAAGCCACAGTCCAAACAGTCCATACAGTGGGTGGCCTGCCCACTGGGCCATCCTGGGGAGAGCCAAGCCACAGTCCAAACAGTCCATACAGTGGGTGGCCTGCCCACTGGGCCATCCTGGGGAGAGCCAAGCCACAGTCCAAACAGTCCATACAGTGGGTGGCCTGCCCACTGGGCCATCCTGGGGAGAGCAAAGCCACAGTCCAAACAGTCCATACAGTGGGTGGCCTGCCCACTGGGCCATCCTGGGGAGAGCCAAGCCACAGTCCAAACAGTCCATACAGTGGGTGGCCTGCCCACTGGGCCATCCTGGGGAGAGCCAAGCCACAGTCCAAACAGTCCATACAGTGGGTGGCCTGCCCACTGGGCCATCCTGGGGAGAGCAAAGCCACAGTCCAAACAGTCCATACAGTGGGTGGCCTGCCCACTGGGCCATCCTGGGGAGAGCAAAGCCACAGTCCATACAGTGGGTGGCCTGCCCACTGGGCCATCCTGGGGAGAGCAAAGCCACAGTCCAAACAGTCCATACAGTGGGTGGCCTGCCCACTGGGCCATCCTGGGGAGAGCAAAGCCACAGTCCATACAGTCCATACAGTGGGTGGCCTGCACACTGGGCCATCCTGGGGAGAGCAAAGCCACAGTCCAAGCAGTCCATAACAGACTCCACTGCCACTGGAGGAGGCATGTTGGCCAGAGGACATCCTGCAGCCCTGCCCGAGACAGATCCTGCCCTGCCACGTCTGCCAAAGGGCCAGCGGTTCCTGCCTGGAAGGGCCCAGTTCAGCGGTTCTTGCCTTGAGGGGCCCAGTTCAGCGGTTCTTGCCTTGAAGGGCCCAGTTCAGCGGTTCTTGCCTTGAAGGGCCCAGTTCAGCGGTTCTTGCCTTGAAGGGCCCAGTTCAGCGGTTCTTGCCTTGAAGGGCCCAGTTCAGCGGTTCTTGAGACGGCGGTCCCCAGCGGAGCGGTGCTGGAGACGGCGGGGCCCAGTTCAGCGGTTCTTGCCTTGAAGGGCCCAGTTCAGCGGTTCTTGCTTTGAAGGGCCCAGTTCAGCGGTTCTTGCCTTGAAGGGCCCAGTTCAGCGGTTCTTGAGACGGCGGGCCCCAGCGGAGCGGTGCTGGAGACGGCGGGGCCCAGTTCAGCGGTTCTTGCCTTTAAGGGCCCAGTTCAGCGGTTCTTGCCTTGAAGGGCCCAGTTCAGCGGTTCTTGAGACGGCGGGCCCCAGCGGAGCGGTGCTGGAGACGGCGGGGCCCAGTTCAGCGGTTCTTGCCTTGAAGGGCCCAGTTCAGCGGTTCTTGAGACGGCGGTCCCCAGCGGAGCGGTGCTGGAGACGGCGGGGCCCAGTTCAGCGGTTCTTGCCTTGAAGGGCCCAGTTCAGCGGTTCTTGAGACGGCGGTCCCCAGCGGAGCGGTGCTGGAGACGGCGGGGCCCAGTTCAGCGGTTCTTGCCTTGAAGGGCCCAGTTCAGCGGTTCTTGCTTTGAAGGGCCCAGTTCAGCGGTTCTTGCCTTGAAGGGCCCAGTTCAGCGGTTCTTGAGACGGCGGGCCCCAGCGGAGCGGTGCTGGAGACGGCGGGGCCCAGTTCAGCGGTTCTTGCCTTGAAGGGCCCAGTTCAGCGGTTCTTGCCTTGAAGGGCCCAGTTCAGCGGTTCTTGAGACGGCGGGCCCCAGCGGAGCGGTGCTGGAGACGGCGGGGCCCAGTTCAGCGGTTCTTGCCTTGAAGGGCCCAGTTCAGCGGTTCTTGAGACGGCGGTCCCCAGCGGAGCGGTGCTGGAGACGGCGGGGCCCAGTTCAGCGGTTCTTGCCTTGAAGGGCCCAGTTCAGCGGTTCTTGAGACGGCGGTCCCCAGCGGAGCGGTGCTGGAGACGGCGGGGCCCAGTTCAGCGGTTCTTGCCTTGAAGGGCCCAGTTCAGCGGTTCTTGAGACGGCGGTCCCCGGCGGAGCGGTGCTGGAGACGGCGGGGCCCAGTTCAGCGGTTCTTGCCTTGAAGGGCCCAGTTCAGCGGTTCTTGCCTTGAAGGGCCCAGTTCAGCGGTTCTTGCCTTGAAGGGCCCAGTTCAGTGGTTCTTGCCTTGAAGGGCCCAGTTCAGCGGTTCTTGAGACGGCTGGCCCCAGCGGAGCGGTGCTGGAGACGGCGGGGCCCAGTTCAGCGGTTCTTGCCTTGAAGGGCCCAGTTCAGCGGTTCTTGCCTTGAAGGGCCCAGTTCAGCGGTTCTTGAGACGGCGGGCCCCAGCGGAGCGGTGCTGGAGACGGCGGGGCCCAGTTCAGCGGTTCTTGCCTTGAAGGGCCCAGTTCAGCGGTTCTTGAGACGGCGGTCCCCAGCGGAGCGGTGCTGGAGACGGCGGGCCCAGTTCAGCGGTTCTTGCCTTGAAGGGCCCAGTTCAGCGGTTCTTGAGACGGCGGTCCCCAGCGGAGCGGTGCTGGAGACGGCGGGGCCCAGTTCAGCGGTTCTTGCCTTGAAGGGCCCAGTTCAGCGGTTCTTGAGACGGCGGTCCCCAGCGGAGCGGTGCTGGAGACGGCGGGCCCAGTTCAGCGGTTCTTGCCTTGAAGGGCCCAGTTCAGCGGTTCTTGCCTTGAAGGGCCCAGTTCAGCGGTTCTTGCCTTGAAGGGCCCAGTTCAGCGGTTCTTGCCTTGAAGGGCCCAGTTCAGCGGTTCTTGAGACGGCGGTCCCCAGCAGAGCGGTGCTGGAGACGGCGGGGCCCAGTTCAGCGGTTCTTGCCTTGAAGGGCCCAGTTCAGCGGTTCTTGAGACGGCGGTCCCCAGCGGAGCGGTGCTGGAGACGGCGGCCATTCTATGGCCAACTGCTCATTGCCTGGTGGTGCCCTCCTGGGCAGCGGGGATGGTGCTCCTTCAATGCCCACCTGGGCTGTGGGTGGTGGGGCCCTCCTGGCCAGCTGGGCTGGGTCCTCCCTGGGCAGCGGCTATGGGGGTGGTGGGCTCTCCCGGGGCAGCTGTGCCGGTTCCTCCCGGGGCAGCGGCTATGGGGGTTGCGGGCTCCTCCTGGGCAGCTGTGACGGGTCCTCCATGGGCAGCAGGCCTGCTGCCTGACTTCTCCGCCTTGCTGCCCTTGCCCTCCTTAGTCGGGAGTCTGTGGCCCTTTCCTCCCTTTGGAGTTGTGGCTGTTGACGGTGGCTGGCTAGTGTCCTGGGGGGATATCGAATCCGGGCTCCGGCGGCGGCCCTTCCGCCTTCTGCTCCTCTTCCCAGGGGGTGGGCTGGCTGTCCCCTTGCTGCTGGGCGAAGATCCAGACCTGCGGGCTGGTGGGCTCCAATACCCCTGCACCCTTGTCAAGGGGGCTGCAGGGCTGGTGGTGGCTGAGGTGCTCTTTTTACCCCGACGAGAAGGAGGGGGGGGGGCTCAGGGTCAGGAAAGAAGGTAGCAGTAGAGAGATAGATTTTCTTGGGACAATGGAGAGTGGTAGGTACAGTGGGTATGGGAGTGGAGGGAGAGGATGTGGTTGTAGGCGAGACAAGTTTGCTGTCTTTGGGTGCAGGTGCAGGAGCGGGAGGCTGTCGTGAGGTGGATGGCTGTTGGGTGGGTGGGTGGCTGCGTTTGTGTGGTGTGGAAGAGGGGGTGACAGACACAGTGGGAGAGGACACAGGGGACGTGTAAATGGCAGTGGGGGTGGTGACTGCACGTGTGCGGACTGGAGTGGAGGGTATGCTGGTGATGGAAACAGTGGCTGATGGTGAGGTGAATGAAGGTGTGAGTGTAGACGTCACAGGGAGGGAGGAGGGAGACGAGGAGGTGGGGGTCACAGAGGTGGTAGTGACTGTTGGCATGTCTGCATCGGAATGTTGCTTGTGTGAATGTCTGCGTGATCTGTGGTGCTTATGTTTGGATGAGCTGCTCTTGGGTGTTGAGGTGTGTGCAGGCTGGTCTGATGGTGTGGGTGGGACAGGCAGAGGAACAGGAGACTGGGAGGAGGGAGTTAGTAGAGGGAGGCAGGAGACAGGGACAATGGCTGCCGTCAGTGCTGAGGCCAGAGCCTGGAACGATCGCTGATGGGCAGCCTGACCCGAATGAATGCCCTCCAGGTACGCATTGCTGCGATGAACCTCCCTCTCCACCCCCTGGATGGCATTCAAAAGGGTAGTCTGCCCAACAATGAGCGTTCGGCGCCCTTCGCCATTGGCTCCTGAAACCCATAGGCTTCAATGTTAACCAATGCTGCTTCGCGCCGCGGTCTTCGCCCGCCGACCGCCGCAGTGTGCCACGCCAGCGCATTGACCTCACATCCCATTGTCACACTTCACAGGTCAGGCAGCCGCCATTTCGAGGGTCCACATGGCTCAATTTCAACTGCGTCACACAGGCCTAGGCCTTGCATAGCCACTCAGACACGCCATTCACTGCATAGAGAATCGTTTACTGTGCAAGCTGTGAGTACGTACCTGTGGGTTGCTTGACTCTGTGCTCCATGTTGTCCTTCCTAGGCACCGTCCGCTGGGTTTGGCGAGGAGACGGATGAATCCTCGCGTGTACCGACCGCTGGTGGACCTGTCGACAATGGAAGAACGCCACATTATCCTGACCTACCGGCTTGACCGTGCCACTATACATGAACTGTGTGCCCAGCTGGAGCCCGACCTGATGTCCCCCATCCGCCAACCCACAGGGATTCCCCCTCTGGTGCAGGTCCTGTCAGTACTCCATTTCCTGGCAAGTGGGTCATTTCAGACAACAGTGGGAATTGCTTCTGGGATGTCTCAGCCCATGTTTTCGAAGGTGTTATCCAGAGTGTTGTCTGCCCTGATGAAATACGTGAGGAGCTACATCATTTTCCCTGAGGTGGGCGAATTGGCTACAGTGAAGGGTGATTTCTACGCCCTTGGACATATTCCCAACGTCATTGGTGCCATTGATGGGACCCATGTGGCTTTGGTTCCCCCAAGAGACAGGGAGCAGGTGTACAGGAACAGAAAAAGTTACCATTCCATGAACATCCAGGTGGTGTGTTTGGCTGACCAGTACATCTCGCATGTAAATGCCAAGTTCCCTGGGTCAGTGCATGACGCCTACATCCTGAGGAATAGCAGCATCCCTTACGTGATGGAACAGCTAGAGAGACACCGTGTATGGCTATTGGGGGACTATGGGTACCCCAACCTGTCGTGGCTACTGACCCCAGTAAGGAATCCCCGGACCAGGGCAGAGGAACGGTACAATGAGGCCCATGGGCGTACTAGGAGGGTGATCGAACGCACCTTTGGCCTCCTAAAGGCCAGGTTTAGGTGCCTGCATATGACAGGTGGATCCCTAATGTACTCACCTAAGAAGGTGTGTCACATCATCGTGGCCTGCTGCATGCTTCACAACCTGGCTTTGCGCCGCCAGGTGCCTTTCCTGCAGGAGGATGGTCGAGACGGTGGTGTAGTGGCAGCTGTGGAACCTGTGGAGAGTGACGAGGAGGAAGACGACGGGGCTGAAACAGATAACAGGGACAGAATCATTGAACAGTACTTCCAATAGGACACAGGTAACAATTCAAACATAATTTAGTGAATGTGAACTACTCTCCTGCATCTCTGCTGCCTGTCTATTTGCCCCAGTGTATGATGACTGAGTTGTGGCTTTTCCCTCCCTATTTCAGATCTGGGGTCCCCACTACGAGTCCTGTGCTTCGTTTCCCCATGGACTACAGCTTTGTGGCAGCTGTTTGTTGACTTCACTATGTACAAGGACATATTTGCACTGTCATGTCAATTACAATATTTTGAAATCACAGCCAGACTCCAGATAGTTTTGTGCTAAATGGGTGTTTATTTCAGTGCTCAAAATGGGATGGGTGGTTTCAAGTGGGTGGGGGCTATGGTGAAGGAATGTCCATGGCAGAGTCCAGAGTAACAGTCACACAGGTGCATTGTCCAGAGGCCTGTGGAGAGATGGAGCATGGGCAGTTCTAGGATGGACAGGGTGACAATGTGGGACAGTGGGATGACATCAGGTGGTATCCTTTGCTGGCGGGGGTCTTGACATCCTACTCTGTCTTCTTGCGAGATCTCAGGGCCCTCTTGCGGGGTGGTTCTTCTCCTGCAGGAGGTGGGGGTCTGGTGGGCTGCTGTTGTGCGGGGGCCTCCTGACCACTAGCGCCGGCGGAGGTGGTTGGCTGTTCTTGGTCCAGGCTAGTGGCAGGGGCCCTTTGTTGTTGTTGAGTGTCCGTCCTGGTGTTGATGAGGTCCTGCAGCAGCCCGACCATGGTAACCAGGGTGGAGGTGAGGGCTCTGATGTCCTCCCTGTACCCCCGATAGTGTTCCTCCTGCAGTACCTGGATCTCCTGGAACCGGGCCAGTACCGTCGCCATCGTCTCCTGGGAGCGGTTGTATGCTCCCATGATGGTGGTGAGGGCCTCGTGGAGAGTGGGTTCCCTGGGCCCGTCCCCCCCCTGTCGCACAGCTGCCCTCCGAGTTGCCCTGTTTCCCTGGGCCTCTGCCCCCTGGCCGGTGTGCCCACTACCACTGCCCCAGGTCCCTGTTGTTGTTGGGGTGGTGGGTTATCCTGGGTGCCCTGTAGTGGTAGACACACCGCAGATTGACGCGCCCTGGAGACAGAGGCATGGGCCCGCTGGGTGGGAGCTGTGCTGGTGTTCCCAGAGGGGTTTGGGTCTGTAGTGGCCTGTGGCTGTCTGAGGGGAACCGACTGTCCAGAGGTCCCCGATGGTCCGGGCTGGTCATCGGTGTCCAGGTCGACAGAGCTGCTGTCATCGCTGACGGCCTCTTGGGTGGGGGGTGTGGAGAATTCTGGGCCCTCCGTGGCGGTGTGTTGGCGGTCGGGTCCTGCAGGGGTATAGAGGTATGGTTATAGTTTCAATGTGTGCCATATGGGTGTATCTGTGGGTTCCCGTGTCCCCAAGTGCTGGCATTCGTGTGTGGGGGCTTTGGTGAGGGTAGCTTGTGGGGGGGATGTGTATATGCATTGGGCATGCTTTGGTGATGGGTGTCCATGCTTAGTGGACGCATGCAGGCCTAGGTTTTGGGATGTGTGGGTTGTGATGGTGAGACATTGGCAGGGAATAGGTGTGCTGGGGGTGGGGGTGAGGATGGTGGTGGGGGTGAGGGTGAGGGTGGGGGTGAGGATGGGGGTGGGGGTGAGGGTGGGGTTCGAGGATGGGGGTGAGGGTTGGGGTATGATTTGGCATGCAGGTGGGGGGGAAGCAGTAGTGAAGCTTCAACTTACCAGTGTCCATTCCTCCGCCGACTCCTGCGAGGCCGTCAGGATGCAGGATGTTCAAGACTTCCTCCTCCCATGTTGTAAATTGTGGGGGTTGAGGTGGGGGTCCTCCGCCAGTCTTCTGCACGGCGATGTTGTGCCTGGATACCATGGAACGCACCTTCCCCCGTAGGTCGTTCCATCGCTTCCTGATGTCTTCCCGATTTCTGGGGTGCTGTCCCACAGCGTTGACCCTGTCGACAATCCTCTGCCATAGCTCCGTCCTCCGGGCAATGCTGGTGTATTGGACCTGTGTGCCGAAGAGCTGGGGCTCTACCCAAACGATTTCCTCCACCATGACCCTGAGTTCTTCGTCTGAGAAGCGGGGCTGTCTTTGGGGTGCCATGGAGTGGTGTGTATGATGTGTGGGGTGGAGTATGTGTAGTTAAGTGTGTTGAGTGTGGTGGTGTGTGTTGTTTTGTGTGTGGATATTGTGTGGGTGATGGTGTAGTGTGCCTCTGTGTGATGGTATTCTGTGATCGCTGATGTGTCTCTCAGTGCTTCTTTCTGAATTTTTTGTCGTAGGGGTTTGTGGGTGATGTGGGTGTGTGTTTTATATTGTATTGTGTGTGTGGGAGTGGTGTGTGTATGTGTATCAGGTGTGTGGAATTCAAATCGGCCAATGTGGCTGAGTTTTGTTCGTTTGTGTGTATTCTGACCGCGTGGATTCGTGGGTCGTAATGGCATGGGCGTATTTCTGTTGGCGTGACGGTGGAGGTTTGTTCACCTCCACTTTTCCGCCGACCGCTGGTCTGGCGGTCTGTTGTGGCTGTCGGATTTTCGGAGGTTTGGCTGCTGCGGGTCAGAATGACCGTGGCGGGTTACCGCGACCGCGGCGGAATTATGGAGGATTTCTAACCGGCGGTAGGCGCCTTTTACCGCCGAGGTCAGAATGACCACCATAGTGACCAAATGGGGTCCTGAAAGCTGTTTTCCACTCGTCTCCTTCTTTAATACGTAAAAGGTGGTAGGCTCCCCATAGATCCAGTTTGGTAAAGCGTTGAGCCCCTCTGACTGCCTCCAGTATATCCTTGATGAGGGGCAAAGGATAACGGTCCTTT
Organism: Pleurodeles waltl; assembly: GCF_031143425.1. NCBI lineage: Eukaryota > Metazoa > Chordata > Amphibia > Caudata > Salamandridae > Pleurodeles > Pleurodeles waltl. The sequence continues at coordinate 844,652,050 of NC_090440.1, read as the reverse complement.
ATAGTTATCTTATTCAGGCCTCGAAAATCCAGGCAAGGACGAAGATCCTTCGTCTTCTTGGGTACAAAAAAGAGAGGAGCCCCTGCCGGAGAGGACAATGGTACTATAAGACCGCTCTGTAAGTTTTCTTCCAGATACTCCTTTAGGACTTCCCTTTCGGGTTCCGTGAGTGAATACATCCTCCGAAAGGGAACGACAGTTCCAGGTTCCAAGGGAATAGCACAATCGTAATCTCGATGTGGAGGTAACACAGGTCTGGATGGTTTTTGGAACACATCTTGAAATTCTAAATAGTGTTCAGGGACTCCCTGGACAGTATTGATGGAACATCCTGTAGTAATTTCAGTAGGTGTCAATTTCTTAGGTGACCAATATGTGTCAGAAGCTAAACAGTTCTCATGACAAAACTGTGAAGACAAGGAAATAGTCCAGGTTTCCCAATTCACATACGGATTATGTCTTATGAACCACGGAATTCCTAAAATGATGGTATGGTTGGGGGATGATATGAGATCAAAGGAGATGTATTCTTGATGGTTACCAAATTGTAAACTTAATGTCAGGGTGGTAGTATCGACTGGACCAGAGGATATTAAGGATCCATCCACTGTGTGCACTTGTTCTGGAATTTCTTTGGGTCGTGTTGGAATTTGTTGAGTAGTGGTCCAAGTCTTATCCATGTATATACCACTAGCACCACAATCTAGTAAAGCCATTGTTCTTTCTTGACGGCCGTCAGGTAGCTGTAACATGACAGGTAACATGAACAAGGTCGTGGCATTGTCCTTAAATGAACTGATGGAAGGTATAGCCGATGATCCCGTCCCCTCCCTTCTTACAGAGGACGGGAAGTGGCGTTTCCCGATGGCCTTTGGGGACGCATGGGGCAGGTACGAAGCATGTGGCAAGCAGCACCACAGTACAAGCACAATCCTTTCTTACGTCTGTCTTCCCGCTCGCTAACGGAAAGTGGGCCTCAAGTGGTATCCACTTGCATAGGTTCTCCCTGTATGTCTCTAGCAGGAGGGCGAGGTTCCTCGGAACGATTCAGATAAACCCGTGAAGTGCTTGGCTGGGAAGATCCTCTACTCTTTCTTTTCTCCAGTCGTCGCTCTTGGAGACGGTATTCGATGGAAAGTGCTTGATCCATCAGACCACGAAGATCTTCGACTCGGGTGGAGTGTACTAACTCATCTTTTATTTCTTCTTTAAGTCCTCTGCGAAACAAAGTCACCAGAGTTCGTTCCACCCAGGTAGTCTCCGCCGCTAGCTGTCGAAAGCGCGTAATATATTGAAGGACATCTTGTGAGCCTTGTTGGATGTCACATAAGGCTTCTTCCGCAGAGGCCTCTAATCCTGGACGACTAAACATTTGTTTAAACCGATTCACAAAGGCGGAATAGTCCGACAATACCGGGTCGTTGGATGATACCACTGGGGTTGCCCAGGCCAAGGCAGGACCGGATAACGCACTGATAAGATATCCCATCTTTGTCCTGTCATGGGAGAATTGGGTAGGTCGGAAGGCAAAATACACAGTTAATGTATCAAGGAATTCACGCAGTTTAGTTGGTTCACCAGAGAAATGAGGAGTAGAGGCGGAGACAGTTGGAACATCGCCACTGCGGAAATCCAAAGCCTGTCGTAACGCAGCATTCTCATTGCGTAGTTGTTGCAGTTCCTGAGCCTGTTGCTGAATAGTTGCCAGAAGAGATTGATCAGGATCTGCAGCAGCCGCCACTGTATCATCCATGCTGTTAGATGACGTCGGGAGAATTTGGCGTTGCAATCTGTCACAACTCACGTGCTGCTTACGTCTGGAATCCACAGATCGAGTGGCGTGGGTCTTGAAAGTTCGGCTTTGGCCCAGATAGGGGCGACTCTTTCTGGTAGCCACGGTGCTGTAGGCAATGGAAACGCCAAGAACAGACTGTGCCCTTCAGAAATAGCGCCAGAGGGAAAAAAAACCCTAAAAAGGGGAAAAAACCTCCAAACAGATAGATTCCTGAAACAGGAACAAAAGAACAGGAATCAACAGAGGCAAAATATAGGAAATACACTGAGTTGACGAAAACCAGCACAGAAAGGCAAAGAAACAGGAGCGAAGACACCATCCAAACAGAAAGTGTTGCAGCGCAAGGAGAGAAAAAATCACAGTCCTTAAATACCAACAAACAGGAAGCGACCGACAGGGAGTACAAAGACACCATCTTAGATAGGGAAAAGAGACATAGAATAGAATGAACTAGGAACCATAGAGAGCAGGGAACAAGGAATGTTGGGAAAAGAAGGGAGATATGGGAAGGGAATAAAAACATAAAGGAAGGCACAACCAGATAGCCAGGGAAAAGCAGAGAAGAAAAGAAAAGAAAAGAACAGAACATAACAGGTGAGTGGGGGGGGTTCAGACCAGCCTGTACGCGTAGTGCAAAAAAGGAAAACGAGGCCCCATGCCAATTCTGGGGCCTCGGAGAATGCAGAGTAGTCTGGGGGCGCGACGCGACTTGTGGCCGCGTTCCGCGTCCCGAGCCGAATGTTTGGCTCGAGACGCACGCGACGGCGCGACAACAACACAGACCCAGGTCAGAGCCTTTCTATGTCCCAGAGGGTATTACAGGAGGTTCATTAAGAACTATGGCTCCATTGTTGCCCCTCTTAATGATGTCACCTCCAAGAAAATGCCTAAGAAGGTATTATGGACAGCCAGCTGTCAAAACGTTTTTGAGGAACTTAAACAGGCCACGTGCTTGCACCTGTTCTAAAGAGCCCAAACTACTCGAAGAAGTTCATAGTTCAGACTGATGCTTCAGAGGCAGGGGTGGGGACAGTTCTTTCACAGTTTAATACAGAGTGCCATGATCAACCAGTAGCTTTTTTCAGCAGAAGATTAACCCCCAGAGAAAAGCGTTGGTCAGCCACGTAGAGGGTGGCCTTTGCTGTGGTCTGGGCCTTGAAGAAGTTGAGACTATACCTCTTTGGTACTCACTTCATTGCTCAGACAGACCACAAACCTCTCTTATGGATTAAGCAGATGAAAGGAGAAAACCCAAAATTGTTGAGGTGGTCCATTTCCTTACAGGGGATGGACTGTACAGTGTAGGAAAGTACCATCTTGCCTGGCATGTTACCCCCATATTTCACTGTATATATGTTGTTTTAGTTGTATGTGTCACTGGGACCCTGCCAGCCAGGGCCCCAGCGCTCATAAGTGTGCCCTGTATGTGTTACCTGTGTTATGACTAACTGTCTCACTGAGGCTCTGCTACTCAGAACCTCAGTGGTTATGCTCTCTCATTTCTTTACAAATTGTCACTAACAGGCTAGTGACCAGTTTTGAACACCCTTATAATTCCCTAGTATATCGTACTGAGGTACCCAGGGTATTGGGGTTCCAGGAGATCCCTATGGGCTGCAGCATTTCTTTTGCCACCCATAGGGAGCTCTGACGATTCTTACACAGGCCTGCCACTGCAGCCTGAGTGAAATAACGTCCACGTTATTTCACAGCCATTTACCACTGCACTTAAGTAACTTATAAGTCACCTATATGTCTAACCTTTACCTGGTAAAGGTTGGGTGCTAAGTTACTTAGTGTGTGGGCACCCTGGCACTAGCCAAGGTGCTCCCACATTGTTCAGGGCAAATTCCCCAGACTTTGTGAGTGCGAGGACACCATTACACGCGTGCACTACACATAGGTCAGTACCTATGTGTAGCTTCACAATGGTAACTCCGAACATGGCCATGTAACATGTCTAAGATCATGGAATGGCCCCCCCAATGCCATCCTGGTATTGGGGAGACAATCCCATGATTCCCCGGGTCTCTAGCACAGACCCGGGTACTGCCAAACTGCCTTTTCAGGGGTTTCACTGCAGCTGCTGCTGCTGCCAACCCCTCAGACAGGTTTCTGCCCTCCTGGGGTCCAGCCAGGCTTGGCCCAGGAAGGCAGAACAAAGGACTTCCTCAGAGAGAGGGTGTTACACCCTCTCCCTTTGGAAAAAGGTGTTAAGGCAGGGGAGGAGTAGCCTCCCCCAGCCTCTGGAAATGCTTTCATGGGCACAGATGGTGCCCATTTCTGCATAAGCCAGTCTACACCGGTTCAGGGATCCCCCAACCCTGCTCTGGTGCGAAACTGGACAAAGGAAAGGGGAGTGACCACTCCCCTGACCTGCACCTCCCCTGGGAGGTGCCCAGAGCTCCTCCAGTGTGCACCAGACCTCTGCCATCTTGGAAACAGAGGTGCTGCTGGCACACTGGACTGCTCTGAGTGGCCAGGGCCAGCAGGTGATGTCAGAGACTCCTTCTGATAGGCTCTTACCTGTGTTGCTAGCCTATCCTCTCACCTAGGTAGCAAAACCTCCTTTTCTGGCTATTTAGGGTCTCTGCTTTGGGGAATTCTTTAGATAACGAATGCAAGAGCTCATCAGAGTTCCTCTGCATCTCTTTCTTCACCTTCTGCCAAGGAATCAACTGCTGACCGCGCTGGAAGCCTGCAAAACTGCAACAAGGTAGCAAAGACTACTGCGACCTTGTAACGCTGATCCTGCCGCCTTCTCAACTGTTTTCCTGGTGGTGCATGCTGTGGGGGTAGTCTAGAAGCTCCGAAGAAATCTCCCGTGGGTCGACGGAATCTTCCCCCTGCAACCGCAGGCACCAAAGAACTGCATCACCGGTCCTCTGGGTCTCCTCTCAGCACGACGAGCGAGGTCCCTTGAACTCAGCAACTCTGTCCAAGTGACTCACACAGTCCAGTGACTCTTCAGTCCAAGTTTGGTGAAGGTAAGTCCTTGCCTCCCCACGCTAGACTGCATTGCTGGGAACCGCGTGTTTTGCAGCTACTCCGGCTCCTGTCTACTCTCCGAGGATTTCCTTTGTGCACAGCCAAGCCTGGGTCCCCGGCACTCTAACCTGCATTGCACGACCTCCTGAGTTGTCCTCCGGCTTCGTGGGACCCTCTTGTGCTACTTCGGGTGAGCTCCGGTTCACTCCACTTCGTAGTGCCTGTTCCGGCACTTTTGCGGGTGCTGCTTGCTTCTGAGTGGGCTCTTTGCCTTGCTGGACGCCCTCTCTGTCTCCTCACGCAATTGGCGACATCCTGGTCCCTCCTGGGCCACAGAAGCATCCAAAAACCCTAACCGCGACCCTTGCAGCTAGCAAGGCTTGTTTGCGGTCTTTCTGCACGAAAGCACTTCTGCACGACTCTTCACGACGTGGGACATCCATCCTCCAAAGGGGAAGTTTCTAGCCCTTGTCGTTCTTGCAGAATCCAGAGCTTCTACCATCCGGTGGCAACTTCTTTGCACCCACAGCCCACTCCCGACTTGATCGTGACTTTTGGACTTGATCCCCTTGTTCCACAGGTACTCTCGTCTGGAAATCCATCGTTGTTGCATTGCTGGTGGTGGTCTTTCCTGCAGAATTCCCCTATCACGACTTCTGTGCTCTTTGGGGAACTTAGGTGCACTTTGCACCCACTTTTCAGGGTCTTGGGGTGGGCTATTTTTCTAACCCTCACTGTTTTCTTACAGTCCCAGCGACCCTCTACGAGGTCACATAGGTTTGGGGTCATTCGTGGTTCGCATTCCAATTCTAGAGTATATGGTTTGTGTTGCCCCTATCCCTATGTGCCCCCATTGCATTCTATTGTGACTATACATTGTTTGCACTGTTTTCTATTGCTATTACTGCATATTTTGGTATTGTGTACATATATCTTGTGTATATTTGCTATCCTCATACTGAGGGTACTCACTGAGATACTTTGGCATATTGTCATAAAAATAAAGTACCTTTATCTTTAGTATATCTGTGTATTGTGTTTTCTTATGATATTGTGCATATGACACTAGTGGTACTGTAGGAGCTTCACTCGTCTCCTAGTTCAGCCTAAGCTGCTCTGCTAAGCTACCTTTTCTATCAGCCTAAGCTGCTAGACACCCCGCTACACTAATAAGGGATACCTGGGCCTGGTGCAAGGTGTAAGTACCCCTTGGTACTCACTACAAGCCAGTCCAGCCTCCTACATACAGTGAAACATAGACCTGGGAGTAAGCACTCCATTGCAGATGGTCTCTCTGAACAACGAAGACTCATCTGGGCAAGGTAAGCCTTATTGTCCCTCGTTTGGGGAGGGTTGTGAAGGAAAGTACCTTCTTTCTTGGCATAGTTAACCCCATTTTCTGCCTGATGTCAATGTGCTTGACTGTGTTCACTGGGATCCTGCTAACCAGGACCCCAGTGATTATGCTCTCTCTCTCCCAAAACTCTGTATTTCACTCACAATTGGCATGCTGGTGCCCCTAATAAGTCCCTAGTAAATGGCACCTAGGTACCCAGGGCATTGGGGTTCCAGGGGATCCCTATGGGCTGCAGCATATATTTTGCCACCCATAGGGAGTCCATGCAAAGGCTTCTGCAGGACTGCCATTGCAGCCTGCGTGAAAAGGTGCAAGCACCCTTTCACTGCCATTTACACTGCACCAGATCACTTATAAGTCACCCCTATAGCAGGCCCTCCAGGCTTGAGGGCAGGGTGCAAGGTACCTGTGTGTGACACCACCCCTGCACTAGCAGAGGTGCACCAATGCCCTCCAGGACCATTTTCCAGGGATTCGTGGGTGCGGGGACGCAATGTTACGCATGTACTGGACATAGGTCAATAACCGTGTCCAGCTACATAATGGTAACTCCGAATGGGGCATGTTTGGTATCAAACATGTTGGAATCATACCCCAAGGCTTTTGCAAGCATTGTTGATTGATTCCATGCACTCTGGGGGCTCCTTAGAGGAACCCCAGTATTGCCATTTCAGCCTTCTGAGGTTTTCCAGGCAGCCCCAGCTGCTGCCACCTCAGAAACAGGTTTCTGCCCTCATGTTGCTTGAAAAGCTCGAGCTCAGGCAGGCAGAACAAAGGATTTCCTTTGGGAGAGGGGTGTTATACCCTCTCCCTTTGGAAATAGGTGTCACAGGCTTGGGAGGGGTAGCCTCACCAAGCCACTGGAAATGCTTTGAAGGGCACATTTGTTGCTATACTTGCATAAAGCAGTCTACACCAATTCAGGGACCCCAATCCCTGCTCCAGCCTGAAACTGGACAAAGGAAAGGGCAGGGGCCACTCCCCTGTCCATCACCACCCCAGGGGTTGTGCTCAGAGCTCCTCCAGAGGGTCCCTGGGTTTGCCATCTTGGATTCAAGGTTGGCAGGGAACTCTGGGAAAATCTGAGCCCTCCCCTGGTAGGTGCTTACCTGGTTAGGTGACCAATCCCCCTTTCAGGGCTATTTAGGGTCTCTCCTTTGGGTGGTTCCTCAGATTCGGATTGCAAGACTCCAGCAGAAATCCTCTGGATCCTCCACTTCGATTTCTCACTGAAGAAACTGCATCTGGACACTCCAGGAACTCTACAAGCTGCAACAAAGAAGCAGATGCCTTCTGCAACATCGTATCTCTGGATCCTGCCAGCAACTATAACTGTTTCCTGGCTGTGAATCCTCTGAAGACAGCTGCGTGGTTCCCTCTCCTGCTGAGCTGCATGGGTACTGCATCATGGGTCGTGGACTGAAGTGGTCCAGACGGTTCTCTCTTCCAATTGTCAATCTTTGGTGGAAGTAAGAGCTTGCCTCCCCATACAAGACAGTACCCGCGTGCACCGCACGTTTTGCAGGTGTCAAGGCTTGTTGGCACCCTTCCTCTAAATCCTTCATGCATCTTGTAGTTCTAGCTCCCAGCACTCTATCCTGTGATGCACAGCTTCCTGAGTGGTTCTCCGGCGACGTGGGAACCTTTGTTGCAGTGCTGCGTGGGCCTCTTCTTCAACTTCTTTGTACCCGTGCTGTGGGACTCCTATGTGCGCTGCCTGGTATTCTGTGAGCTCTCTGAGTTGCTGAGGGCCCCCTCTGTCTCCCTTCCTGGGTAGAGTCCACCTGGTCCTTCCTGGTACCGGGCAGCGCCATTTTCCGCTAACCATGAGCTTTGTGTGTGCCAAGGCTTGTTGGCAGACTCCGACGACGCAAACCTGACTACAATCCTCCATACAGCATGGGACATCACTTGCGCCCTTCTGGAGCCCGAGTCCGTCTTCTTGGATGCAGTGCTGACGTTTCTTCTTCACCAGTGGTTCTCCTTTTGCACCTTCATCCGGGTTAGCAGGGGCTCCTGCTCTTCCGGGACTTTTCTGTGCTTCTTGGACTTGGTCAGCTTCTTCCACATGTCTTCTTGTCCAGGAATCCACTGTTGGTGTGTTGCAGTCTCTTCAGGGTTTTGCATAATTCTTCACGATTCTGTGTGTGTTCTGGGAAAGTTACTGTGTTTTACTCCTGCTTTCCTGGTCACTAGGGTGGGTTCTAGTACTTACCTTTCTGGTATTCCCAGCTCCCCTCTACAAACTACACTTGCCTAGGTGGTGGACCGACTTTTGCATCACACTTTCTTAGTATATGGTTTGTGCTCCCCCAGGCCCATTTCTAACTATTGTGATTTTCACTAATTGCACTGTTTTCTAACAGTTTTTTTGCCTATTTCTGCATACTAGTGTATATAATTTGTGTATTACTTACTTCATAAGCAAGTATAGTCTCTATGGTATTTGCGGTATTTGTGTCACCAAAATAAAGTACCTTTATTTTTGTAACACTGAGTAATTTCTTTCATGTGTGTGAGTACTGTATGACTACAGTGGTACTGAATGAGCTTTGCATGTCTCATAGATAAGCCTTGGCTGCTCATCCACAGCTACCTCTAAAGAGCCTAGGGATAACTGGACCTGGTATAAGGTGTAAGTACCATAGGTACTCACTGCACACCAGGCCAGCCTCCCACAACTGCTAGCTGCTTCTCTGGTCCCATCAGTAATGCATGATTCTAAGTCCTCTAGGAATGCTGCAAGTTGCTTCTCTGGTCTCTTCGGTAATTCCTCATTCTAAATCCTCTAGACAATACTTCAAGCTGATTATCTGGTCCCATCTGTAATTCCTCATTATAAATCCTCAAGGCACTGCTGCTAGCTGCTTCTCTTGTCCCAGTGGTAATTCCTCATTCTAAATCCTGTAGACAGGGCTGCCAATTGCTTCTCTGTTCCCAGTGGTAATTCATTATTCTTAGTCCTATGGACAATGCTGCAGCTGATTCTCTGGCCCCAGTGGTAATTCCTGATTCTGAGTACACTGGACTGTGCTGCTAGCTGCTTCTCTGGTCCCCTCGTTAATTCCTCATTCTAAACACTCTAGACAATGCTGCAAGCTGCCTGTCTTGTCCAATTGGTAATTCCTCATTCTAAGTCCTCCACACAGTACTGCAGCTGCGTCTCTGTCCTGAGTAGTAATTCATCATTCTTTTTGCTCTAAGAAGTGCTGCAAGCTGATTCTATGGTCCCATCTGTAATTCCTCAATCTAAATCATATAGACAATGCTGGAAGCTGCTTCTCTGGACCGATCAGTCATAACTCATTCTAAGTCCTCTAGGTATTGCTGCTAGCTGCTTCTTTATTCCGAGTGGTAATTCTTCATTCTAAGTCATCTAGATAGCGCTGCTAACTGCTTCTGTGGTCCCAGTGGTAATTCCTCATTCTAAGTCCTCTAGATGATGCTGCTAGCTGCTTCTCTGGTCCCAATGGTAATTACTCATTCTAAGTCCTGTAGACAATGCTGCACCTGCTTCTATGATTCCAGTGGCAATTCCTTGTTCTAGGTCCTGTACACAGTGCTTCAGCTGCTTCCCTGATCTCCTCATTCTTAGTGCGCTAGGACGTGCTGCTAGATGCTTCTCTGGTCCCATCAGTGATTCTTCATTCTAAGTCCTCTAGACAATGCTGCAAGCTGCTTCTTTGGTCCTGTCAGCAATTCTTCATTTTAAGTCCTGTAGGCAGTGCTGCTAGCAGCTTCTCTGGTCCTAGTGGTAATTCCTCATTCTAAGTTCTCTAAACAGTACTGCTAGCTACGTCTCTGGTCTCAGTGGTAAATCCTCATTCTTAGTCCTTTAGAAATCACTGCTAGCTGCTTCTCTGGTCCCGTGGTAATTCCTCATTCTAAATTCTCTAGACAAGGCTTCAAGCTGCTTCTCTGGTCCCCTCCTTAATTCCTCATTCTAAACACCCTAGACAATGCTGCAAGCTGCCTATCTTGTCCAATTGGTAATTCCTCATTCTAGGTCCTTTAGGCAGTGCTGCTAGCTGCTTCTCTGGTCCCAGTGCTAATTCCTCATTCTAAGTCTATTAGACAGTGCTGATAGCTGCTTCTCTGGTCCCAGTGGTAATTCCTCATTCTTATTCCCCAAGGAAGTGTTCCTAGCTGCTTTTCTGGTACCATCGGTAATTCCTCATTCTAAGAACACGAGACAGCGCTGCAGCTGCTTCTCTGGTCCCAGTGGTAATCTCTCATTCTTAGTCCTGTAGACAATGCTGCTGCAGCTTCTCTGGTCCCAGTGGTAATTCCTTATTCTAACTCCTCTAGATAGTGCTGCAGTTGCTTCTCCGGTCCCAGTGGTAATTCCTCATTCTTAGATTTATAGGCAGTACTGCAAGCTGATTCTCTGGCCCCAGTGGTATTTCCTCATCCTGACTCCTCTAGACAGTGCAGCAACTCCTTCTCTGGTCCCAGTGGTAATTCCTAATTTCTTGTCATCTAAGAAGTGCTGCAACTTGCTTCTCTGGTCCATTTTGGTAATTCCTCATTCTATGTCCTTTAGACAATGCTGCTAGCTGCTTTTCTGGACCCGTCAATCATTACACATTCTAAGTACTCTAGGCAGTGCTGCCAGCTGCTTGTCTAGACCCAGTGGTAATTCTTCATTCTAAGGCCCTCATTACAACCCCGGCGGTAAATGCCGCCTACCGCCGTGCTGACGGCCGCCAACATACTGTGACCGCGGCGGTATTTTGCTACGGGTGTTATGACCCACACCGAGAAATCCGCCACTATACAGACACCCTCACAAGTCTGCCAGACCAAAGGTCAGTGATAAACTGGCGGTACCAAAACCAACACCGTTACGCCAACAGGAATACGCCCACAGTATCACAACCCACGAATCACCGCAGCGGTCTTTGAACTGCGCTAAACCATTGGCAGTACACACAGCCGGACTCAAAATACACACACACTTACAAAACTACACCACATTGGACAATTCAAACTACACACATCTGACACACATACACACACCACACCCACACACCCAATCCAATATAAAACATACACCCACATTACCCACAACTCCTTACAGCGGAAAATAAAAGAGAGAGACAAGCCAGGAGCACCCACTCAATCAGAGCAACAAAACACCATCACCCATACACCATCCAAGAACCTCACACCACACACCCCAACACAGCACCCCACACACCTGCACACATATCACTCACACCACATCCATGGCACTCCAAAGACACCCCAGGTTTTCAGAGGAGGAGCTAAGGGTCATGGTAGAGGAAATCATCCAGGTAGAGCTACAGCTATTCGGATCACAGGTGTAGCAGACGTCCATTGCTAGGAAGATGGAGCTATGGTGGTGAATAGTGGACAGGGTCAACGCTGTGGGACAGCACCCCAGAACAAGGGATGACATCAGGAAGAGGTGGAATGACCTACGGGGAAGGTGCGTTCCGTGGTTGCAAGATACCAGGTAGCAGTACAGAGGACTGGCGGTGGACTCCCACCTCCTCCCCCACAACTCACAACATGGGAGGAGCAAGTCTTGACAATCAAGCATCCTGAGGGCCTCGCAAGAGTAGCAGGAGGACTGGACTCTGGTAAGTGAAATCTTTCATACTACATCTCCCCCCCTACTTGCATGCCATCACAAACTACAACCCCTACCCTCACCCCCATCACTCCACCACCTCACATATACCCCACTTTCACAACCCACCCATCCCAATACCAAGCCCTGCATGCAACACCAATGCATGGACACCCATCACAGACCTGCATGGACACCCATCACCACAGCTTGCACACTAGGGACAATCACTTAGCAAACCAAATCACAACTCACACAAGCCGAAGCTGCCTTGGGAATAACAACCATAGAGGGGAACATACCCATGCACAAGATAGCACACGCAACTAGAATAATACAGCATTTGCATCCCCACAGGACCCCTACTCAACGTCACCGTAAAGGAGTTGCCAGCAACATCCAGTCCCCCACCGAAGAGGCCCACAGTGACGACAGCAGCTCTGCACGCCTGGATCAGGATGACCAACCTGGCCCATCAGGGATCTCCGGACAGTCGGTTCCCCTGCCACAGTCCCATACCACCACAGAGCCTCCCCCCTAAGGAAACACCAGCACAGCACCCACCCAGCAGGCCCATGCCACTGTCCCAGGACACGTCAGCAGTGTGTCCACCACTACAGGGACCCCAGGCAACCCCACAAACCCAGGACCATCAGGGACCTGGGGTCAGCAGCAATGGGCACACGGTTGAGGGGACAGAGGCATAGGACAACAGGGAATCTGGGAGGACTGCTGTGCGATGGGGGGAGGACAGGCCCAGGGAACCCACTCTCCAGGAGGCACTCACAAACATCCTGGGAGCATACCACCATTCCCAGGAGACCATGGGCCAGATACTGGACAAATTGCAGGAGACCCAGCGGCTACAGGAGGGACAGTACCTGGGGATCAGGGAGGACCTCAAACTCATCTACACCATCCTGGCAACCATTGCAGGGGTGATGGGTGACATTGCCAACACCATGCGGGAGGCAGTGGCACACCAACGGGCCCCTGACACTAGCCACAGCCAAGAATAGCCCTCCACCTCCGCTGGCGCTAGTGGACAGGAGGCCCGCTACAGGAACAATAGGCCACCAGCACCCCACCCCCTGAGAAGGAGAACTACCCCGCAAACGGTCCCTGCAATCCAGGCAGAATCCAGAGAACATTGCCAAGGCCCCGCCAGGAAATAAGACTCTCCTGATTGTCATCCTTGTGTCCCACTCTGTCACCCTGTCCACCTTGAACAGCCATTGCTCCACTTCCTATGCCCTCTTGGAAAATGCACCTGTGATACAAATAGACTGGACTCTACCCTGGACTTTCCTCCATCAGCAACTCAGCCCATTGCAATACTGTAGGAGGCTGGACTGGCTTGTAGTGAGTACCAAGGGGTACTTGCACCTTGCACCAGGCCCAGTTATCCCTTATTAGTGTATAGGGTGTCTAGCAGCTTAGGCTGATAGATAATGGTAGCTTAGCAGAGCAGCTTAGGCTGAACTAGGAGACGTGTGAAGCTACTACAGTACCACTTAGTGTCATATGCACAATATCATAAGAAAACACAATACACAGTTATAGTAAAAATAAAGGTACTTTATTTTTATGACAATATGCCAAAGTATCTTAGAGTGTACCCTCAGTGAGAGGATAGGAAATATACCCAAGATATATATACACAATAGTAAAAATATGCAGTATAGTCTTAGAAAACAGTGCAAACAATGTATAGTTACAATAGGATGCAATGGGGAAACATAGGGATAGGGGCAACACAAACCATATACTCCAGAAGTGGAATGCGAACCACGAATGGACCCCAAACCTATGTGACCTTGTAGAGGGTCGCTGGGACTATTAGAAAACAGTGAGAGTTAGAAAAATAACCCTCCCCAAGACCCTGAAAAGTGAGTGCAAAGTGCACTAAAGTTCCCCTAAGGACAAAATAGTCGTGTTAGAGGGAAAATGCAAGGAAAACACAAATCAGCAATGCAACAACGATGGATTCCTGACTGAGGGTACCTGTGGAACAAGGGGACCAAGTCCAAAAGTCACAAGCAGCTCGGAGATGGGCAGATGCCCAAGAAATGCCAGCGGTTGGTGCAAAGAAGCTCTTACTAGGCTGAAGAACTGTGAATACTGCAGGAACGACAAGGGCTAGAGACTTCCCCTTTGGAGGATGGATCCCCCACGCCTTGGAGAGTCGTGCAGAAGTGTTTTCCCGCCGGATGGACGCCAACAAGCCTTGCTACACGCAAATCGTGCGTTTGGCGTTTTTGGACGCTGCTGGGGCCCAGGAGGGACCAGGTGGTCGCAAATTGGACCTGCAGAGAGAGGGGACGTCGAGCAAGACAAAGAGCCCTCACTGAAGCAGGTAGCACCCGGAAAAGTGCCAGAAACAGGCACTACAAGGATGCGTGAAACGGTGCTCGCCGAAGTTGCACAAAGGAGTCCCACGTCGCCGGAGACCAACTTAGAAAGTCGTGCAATGCAGGTTAGAGTGCCGTGGACCCAGGCTTGGCTGTGCACGAAGGATTTCCGCCGGAAGTGCACAGGGGCCGGAGTAGCTTGCAAAGTCGCGGTTCCCAGCAATGCAGCCCAGCGAGGTGAGGCAAGGACTTACCTCCACCAAACTCGGGCTGAAGAGTCACTGGACTGTGGGGGTCACTTGGACGGTGTCGCTGGATTCGAGGGACCTCGCTCGTCGTGCTGAGAGGAGACCCAAGGGACCGGAGATGCAGCTTTTTGGTGCCTGCGGTTGCAGGGGGAAGATTCCGTCGACCCACGGGAGATTTCTTCGGAGCTTCTGGTGCAGAGAGGAGGCAGACTACCCCCACAGCATGCACAAGCAGGAAAACAGTCGAGAAGGCGGCAGGATCAGCGTTACAGAGTTGCAGTAGTCGTCTTTGCTACTATGTTGCAGGTTTGCAGGCTTCCAGCGCGGTCAGCGGTCGATTCCTTATCAGAAGGTGAAGAGGGAGATGCAGAGGAACTCGGCTGAGCTCATGCATTCGTTATCTAAAGTTTCCCCAGAGACAGAGACCCTAAATAGCCAGAAAAGAGGGTTTGGCTACCTAGGAGAGAGGAAAGGCTACTAACACCTGAAGGAGCCTATCAGCAGGAGTCTCTGACGTCACCTGGTGGCACTGGCCACTCAGAGCAGTCCAGTGTGCCAGCAGCACCTCTGTTTCCAAGATGGCAGAGGTCTGGAGCACACTGGAGGAGCTCTGGACACCTCCCAGGGGAGGTGCAGGTCAGGGGAGTGGTCACTCCCCTTTCCTTTGTCCAGTTTCGCGCCAGAGCAGGGGCTAAGGGGTCCCTGAACCGGTGTAGACTGGCTTATGCAGAATTGGGCACATCTGTGCCCAACAAAGCATTTCCAGAGGCTGGGGGAGGCTACTCCTCCCCTGCCTTCACACCATTTTCCAAAGGGAGAGGGTGTCACACCCTCTCTCAGAGGAAGTTCTTTGTTCTGCCATCCTGGGCCAGGCCTGGCTGGACCCCAGGAGGGCAGCTGCCTGTCTGAGGGGTTGGCAGCAGCTGCAGTGAAACCCCAGGAAGGGCAGTCTGGCAGTACCAGGGTCTGTGCTACAGACCACTGGGATCATGGAATTGTACCAACAATGCCAGGATGGCATAGAGGGGGCAATTCCATGATCATAGACATGTTACATGGCCATATTCGGAGTTACCATGGTGAAGCTACATATAGGTAGTGACCTATATGTAGTGCACACGTGTAATGGTGTCCCCGCACTCACAAAGTTCAGTGAATTGGCTCTGAACAATGTGGGGGCACCTTGGCTAGTGCCAGGGTGCCCTCACACTAAGTAACTTTGCACCTAACCTTTACCAGGTAAAGGTTAGACATATAGGTGACTTATAAGTTACTTAAGTGCAGTGTAAAATGGCTGTGAAATAACGTGGACGTTATTTCACTCAGGCTGCAGTGGCAGGCCTGTGTAAGAATTGTCAGAGCTCCCTATGGGTGGCAAAAGAATTGCTGCAGCCCATAGGGATCTCCTGGAACCCCAATACCCTGGGTACCTCAGTACCATATACTAGGGAATTATAAGGGTGTTCCAGTAAGCCAATGTAAATTGGTAAAATTGGTCACTAGCCTGTTAGTGACAATTTGAAAGTAACGAGAGAGCATAACCACTGAGGTTCTGGTTAGCAGAGCCTCAGTGAGACAGTTAGGCACCACACAGGGAACATATACATGCACACCTATGAGCACTGGGGCCCTGTGTGACAGGGTCCCAGTGACACATACATATAGGCCACAAACCTATGAGCACTGGGGTCCTGACCAGCAGGATCCCAGTGACACATAACAAACATACTGAAAACATAGTGTTTTCACTATGAGCACTGAGGCCTGGCTATCAGGATCCCAGTGAGACAGTGAAAACAGTGACAAACACCCTGACATACACTCACAAACAGGCCAAAAGTGGGGGTAACAAGGCTAGAAAGAGGCTACCTTCTCACACAACCCCCCCCCCAAACGAAGGACAATAAGGCTAACCTTGGCCAGTTGAGACTTTATTGTCTAAGTGGTGATAAGTAGAGAGTAGCTCTGCAATAGACTGGTTACTCCCTTTATCATCCACTATATGGTTACTTCCCTGTGGGGATGTAAACCACCCTGTTTGAAGTTTTTTAGCTAAGCAACAATGTGAAGATGTATTTTCAGAGTTTCTATCAGTAAGTTTTAGTTTAGAGCAGTGGGAATTGTCCACTGAACCTATTTGTAGTGATGGAAATGCCAGACAGGGATGCTGTCTCAGAAAAGCCATAGCTGGGCAAAAACTTTGTCCATCTGGCTGGAAGAGAGAACAGGGATGCTGTTTCTCTTGAGTTGGAGCAGGGCAGGGATGCTGTCCTATGAGCTCCACACTAGGGCAGGGATGCTGTCCTAAGTGTTGTGAGGTAGTGCAGGGTTTCTGCCCTAAAGTTTCTCTGGGAGGGCTGGAGGGATACTCCATGTTAACTGAAATGGTGCTGTTTTTCTCACCAATGTTAGTTATCCCACAGAGAGGTACTTCCACCTCAGGGAGTCCAGCTTTGCCAGCTGATGATTCCCTTGGAACAGGTGCCACCCCAGGAGAGGTTTCTCCCACCACAGGAATAGTATCCTGAATGGTAGGGTGGTTAGGGGATACTGTGATACCCTTTTTACCTGTTGATGGAGAGGGATCCTGAGTTTTCAGGCCTTCTCTCCTTTGCTTTTTCATTTCACTTGAAATGAGAGGGAACAATTCCTCAGGGATGCCCAGCATGGCTGCATGGGCATAAAACTCTACATCAGCCCAACCTGAGGCCTCTAGGTCATTACCTAAGAGACAGTCTACAGGTAAGCTAGGTGATACCACCACCTGCTTAGGGCCAGTAACTCCACCCCAACTAAACTGAATTATAGCTAAGGGAAGAAACTTAGTGGAGTTATGGACATCAATAATCTTATACTGTTGTCCAATGATGTGTTGTTCAGGAGGCACTAGGTTTTCAGTCACCAAAGTGAAACTGGCACCTGTGTCCCTGTAGGCCAAGGCCTCAACACCATTTATTGAAACTGTCTGCCTGTACTTATCCATTGTAAGGGGACAAGCAGCCAGTGTGGCAAGGCCAATGCCACTAGGTGTGACAGAAACTGTCTTGGGACTGATTACATCAGTTTCCACTATGGACCCATAAGTGAACCCAACTACACCCTTTGCTTGACTGTTGCCAGCAGTCCCACCACTAGTACCACTACTGCTAGGGGCACTAGAGCTTGATGTATTAGTGGTGGTAGGCTCAGGGGGTTTACCTGGACAGGACTTATCCCCTGGCCTATGGCCTCTGTTTTTACACACAAAGCACCAAGGCTTTTTAATGTGTGCAGGTTGGGAAGAAGAGGAAGAATTTGTTTTATCCCCACCCTCTGAAGAGTGTTTAAGATTTGAAGTGGGATCTTTGGTTTTACCCTTATCCCCATGCTTATCTTGAGATTTTTCACCATCTTTCTTCTTATTGCCATCTTTGTCACCCCCTGTATGAACTTTTCTGTTCACCCTTGTTCTGACCCATTTGTCTGCCTTCTTTCCCAATTCTTGGGGAGAGGTCAGATCAGAGTCTACCAGGTACTGGTGCAACAAATCAGACACACAATTATTAAGTATATGCTCTCTCAGGATTGTGTTATACAGGCTTTCATAATCAGTAACTTTACTGCCATGTAACCACCCCTCCAAGGCCTTCACTGAATGGTCAATGAAATCAACCCAGTCTTGTGAAGACTCCTTTTTGGTCTCTCTGAACTTTATCCTGTACTGTTCAGTGGTTAAGCCATAACCATCCAGGAGTGCATTCTTAAGAACTGTAAAATTATTGGCATCATTTTCTTTCACAGTAAGGAGCCTATCCCTACCTTTTCCACTAAATGATAGCCATAGGATAGCAGCCCACTGCCTTTGAGGGACATCCTGTACAACACAGGCCCTCTCAAGTGCAGCAAACCACTTGTTAATGTCATCCCCCTCCTTATAAGGGGGAACTATCTTGTGCAGATTCCTGGAATCATGCTCTTTTGCAGGATGACTATGGGGAATACTGCTGCTGCCACCATGGGTATCTAAACCCAACTTCTGTCTTTCCCTCTCTACTTCTAAAGACTGTCTATCCAAATCCAGCTGTTGCTTCTTGAGCTTCAGTCTGGTTTGTTCCACTCTCAATCTATTGAGCTCCCTTTCTAACAATCTGTCATCAGGGTGGGTGGGAGGGACATTTCTAGATACAGAGGTATGATGGGAATGAACAGAAGGAGACCTGTCCCTTACAGAGGGCACCCTAACAGCTTGGCTACCAGTATAATGTGAGAGCACACCATTAGTATGGTGTGATTCAACCTCTGTACCAACTATGCTAGACTGTCTAGTAATGGGCAGACTGAGAAGTTTCTTTCCTGAACCTTTTCCTGGGGGAGTCCCTGGATCAGATTGAGAACCATTAGCTACTTTTTCTACAGATTGGGCACTTATGGCCTTATCCTGTACTCTAAGCATATTAATTAACAGTTCTAAGGAAGGATTCTTCCCTACACTCAAACCTCTCTCTATGCAGAGACTCCTTGCTCCTTTCCAGCTAAGGTGATCATATGCAAGTTTGGACAGTTCAACATTTTTTCCTGTGCCAGACATTTTTTTGAGAGAGTTAAAGTGATAGAAAAAGAGAAAAAAGTTTCCAGAACTTTTTGGAAAGACAGAAAAAAACTTTTTAAACTTTTAAGAACTTTTTGAAAGTTTAGAAGTACTTTTCAGCACTTAGAAAAGAGTGAAAAGAGGAAATGCAAAACTTTTTGGCTATGTGTATATACACTGACCTTGTTTTGTATATTTTTCTCTTATGAAAAGTACAATGACAAGAGTGGTAAGTAGTCTCAAGCACTTATCCCACCGCTGCACAACCAATGTAGGAGGCTGGACTGGCTTGTAGTGAGTACCAAGGGGTACTTGCACCTTGCACCAGGCCCAGTTATCCCTTATTAGTGTATAGGGTGTCTAGCAGCTTAGGCTGATAGATAATGGTAGCTTAGCAGAGCAGCTTAGGCTGAACTAGGAGACGTGTGAAGCTACTACAGTACCACTTAGTGTCATATGCACAATATCATAAGAAAACACAATACACAGTTATAGTAAAAATAAAGGTACTTTATTTTTATGACAATATGCCAAAGTATCTTAGAGTGTACCCTCAGTGAGAGGATAGGAAATATACCCAAGATATATATACACAATAGTAAAAATATGCAGTATAGTCTTAGAAAACAGTGCAAACAATGTATAGTTACAATAGGATGCAATGGGGAAACATAGGGATAGGGGCAACACAAACCATATACTCCAGAAGTGGAATGCGAACCACGAATGGACCCCAAACCTATGTGACCTTGTAGAGGGTCGCTGGGACTATTAGAAAACAGTGAGAGTTAGAAAAATAACCCTCCCCAAGACCCTGAAAAGTGAGTGCAAAGTGCACTAAAGTTCCCCTAAGGACAAAATAGTCGTGTTAGAGGGAAAATGCAAGGAAAACACAAATCAGCAATGCAACAACGATGGATTCCTGACTGAGGGTACCTGTGGAACAAGGGGACCAAGTCCAAAAGTCACAAGCAGCTCGGAGATGGGCAGATGCCCAAGAAATGCCAGCGGTTGGTGCAAAGAAGCTCTTACTAGGCTGAAGAACTGTGAATACTGCAGGAACGACAAGGGCTAGAGACTTCCCCTTTGGAGGATGGATCCCCCACGCCTTGGAGAGTCGTGCAGAAGTGTTTTCCCGCCGGATGGATGCCAACAAGCCTTGCTACACGCAAATCGTGCGTTTGGCGTTTTTGGACGCTGCTGGGGCCCAGGAGGGACCAGGTGGTCGCAAATTGGACCTGCAGAGAGAGGGGACGTCGAGCAAGACAAAGAGCCCTCACTGAAGCAGGTAGCACCCGGAAAAGTGCCAGAAACAGGCACTACAAGGATGCGTGAAACGGTGCTCGCCGAAGTTGCACAAAGGAGTCCCACGTCGCCGGAGACCAACTTAGAAAGTCGTGCAATGCAGGTTAGAGTGCCGTGGACCCAGGCTTGGCTGTGCACGAAGGATTTCCGCCGGAAGTGCACAGGGGCCAGAGTAGCTTGCAAAGTCGCGGTTCCCAGCAATGCAGCCCAGCGAGGTGAGGCAAGGACTTACCTCCACCAAACTCGGGCTGAAGAGTCACTGGACTGTGGGGGTCACTTGGACGGTGTCGCTGGATTCGAGGGACCTCGCTCGTCGTGCTGAGAGGAGACCCAAGGGACCGGAGATGCAGCTTTTTGGTGCCTGCGGTTGCAGGGGGAAGATTCCGTCGACCCACGGGAGATTTCTTCGGAGCTTCTGGTGCAGAGAGGAGGCAGACTACCCCCACAGCATGCACAAGCAGGAAAACAGTTGAGAAGGCGGCAGGATCAGCGTTACAGAGTTGCAGTAGTCGTCTTTGCTACTATGTTGCAGGTTTGCAGGCTTCCAGCGCGGTCAGCGGTCGATTCCTTATCAGAAGGTGAAGAGGGAGATGCAGAGGAACTCGGCTGAGCTCATGCATTCGTTATCTAAAGTTTCCCCAGAGACAGAGACCCTAAATAGCCAGAAAAGAGGGTTTGGCTACCTAGGAGAGAGGAAAGGCTACTAACACCTGAAGGAGCCTATCAGCAGGAGTCTCTGACGTCACCTGGTGGCACTGGCCACTCAGAGCAGTCCAGTGTGCCAGCAGCACCTCTGTTTCCAAGATGGCAGAGGTCTGGAGCACACTGGAGGAGCTCTGGACACCTCCCAGGGGAGGTGTAGGTCAGGGGAGTGGTCACTCCCCTTTCCTTTGTCCAGTTTCGCGCCAGAGCAGGGGCTAAGGGGTCCCTGAACCGGTGTAGACTGGCTTATGCAGAATTGGGCACATCTGTGCCCAACAAAGCATTTCCAGAGGCTGGGGGAGGCTACTCCTCCCCTGCCTTCACACCATTTTCCAAAGGGAGAGGGTGTCACACCCTCTCTCAGAGGAAGTTCTTTGTTCTGCCATCCTGGGCCAGGCCTGGCTGGACCCCAGGAGGGCAGCTGCCTGTCTGAGGGGTTGGCAGCAGCAGCAGCTGCAGTGAAACCCCAGGAAGGGCAGTCTGGCAGTACCATGGTCTGTGCTACAGACCACTGGGATCATGGAATTGTACCAACAATGCCAGGATGGCATAGAGGGGGCAATTCCATGATCATAGACATGTTACATGGCCATATTCGGAGTTACCATGGTGAAGCTACATATAGGTAGTGACCTATATGTAGTGCACACGTGTAATGGTGTCCCCGCACTCACAAAGTTCAGTGAATTGGCTCTGAACAATGTGGGGGCACCTTGGCTAGTGCCAGGGTGCCCTCACACTAAGTAACTTTGCACCTAACCTTTACCAGGTAAAGGTTAGACATATAGGTGACTTATAAGTTACTTAAGTGCAGTGTAAAATGGCTGTGAAATAACGTGGACGTTATTTCACTCAGGCTGCAGTGGCAGGCCTGTGTAAGAATTGTCAGAGCTCCCTATGGGTGGCAAAAGAATTGCTGCAGCCCATAGGGATCTCCTGGAACCCCAATACCCTGGGTACCTCAGTACCATATACTAGGGAATTATAAGGGTGTTCCAGTAAGCCAATGTAAATTGGTAAAATTGGTCACTAGCCTGTTAGTGACAATTTGAAAGTAACGAGAGAGCATAACCACTGAGGTTCTGGTTAGCAGAGCCTCAGTGAGACAGTTAGGCACCACACAGGGAACATATACATGCACACCTATGAGCACTGGGGCCCTGTGTGACAGGGTCCCAGTGACACATACATATAGGCCACAAACCTATGAGCACTGGGGTCCTGACCAGCAGGATCCCAGTGACACATAACAAACATACTGAAAACATAGTGTTTTCACTATGAGCACTGAGGCCTGGCTATCAGGATCCCAGTGAGACAGTGAAAACAGTGACAAACACCCTGACATACACTCACAAACAGGCCAAAAGTGGGGGTAACAAGGCTAGAAAGAGGCTACCTTCTCACAAATACCCACTACACTTATTAGCACCTAAATAAACACCCTTGGAACAAATACAAATCTGGAGTCTGTCAAATGATTCAAATATGTATTAGTACAATATTATCAAAGCATTGCAAGTCATATGTACAGTTACATTTACATTGAAATGACCTTTAGTGGGCAGCAGTAAACACACCAGGAGCCAGAGTGGACCACAGAGATCTGAAAATAGAGATGCCAAAGGGTACAGTAAGTGGCATAGACATAGGGAAATCAGGCTGCCATGTACAATGTCCAATAGAAAAATGAAAAGTAAAGTGAAGTTTCAGTGTCTTACCTGTGTGTCACTGGAAGTACTGCTGCATTATATCACTTCTGTTATCCACATCTTCTTCCTCTGCCTCCTTGTCCTCACTGTCCACAGGCTCCACCGCTGCCACAAGACCATCTCCAGGCTCATCCCCCTGCAGAAAAGGCACCTGGCGTCTCATGGTCAGGTTGTGCAACATGCAACGATGATCTGGCACACCTTTTTGGGTGAGTAGTACAGGGATCCACCAGTCAGATGGAGGCACCTGAACCTGGCCTTCAGAAGGCCGAATGTTCTTTCAATTATCCGCCTTGTTCACCCATGTGCCTCATTGTAACGTTCCTCTGCCCTTGTCCTGGCAGTCATCACTGGGGTCAGTAGCCATGAGAGGTTGGGGTAACCAGAGTCACTTGCAAATATTCAAGGGATACCTGTTAGCCACACACTAACCCTTAGGGACAACCCCATACCCATACAGCAATTAATACTGGGTGGAGACCTTGGGCTCACCTATTAGCCACAACCAGTGCCTCTGGAGTTGAACCATCACATATGGGATGCTGCTATTCCTCAAGACAAAGGCTTCATGCACAGAGCCAGGATACTTGGCATTCACATGGAAGATGTACTGGGCAGCCAAACACATCTGAACATTCATAGAGTGATAGCTTTTTCTATTCCTGAAAACTTGTTCATTTCTCCAGGGGGGTGGGGGGGAACAAATGCCACATGTGTACCATCAATGGCACCAACGATATTGGGGATATGTCCCAGGGCATAGAAGTCAGCCTTCTCTGTGGCCAAATCCTCCACCTGGGCGAATACGATGTAGCTGCTCATGTGTTTCAGCAGGGCAGACAACACTCTGGCCAACACGTTTGAGAACATTGGCTGTGACATCCCTGATGCCATGGCCACAGTAGTTTGGAAGGAACCACTT
The DNA here is from genome assembly GCF_031143425.1 of Pleurodeles waltl. NCBI lineage: Eukaryota > Metazoa > Chordata > Amphibia > Caudata > Salamandridae > Pleurodeles > Pleurodeles waltl. Next base: position 844,628,507 of record NC_090440.1, on the reverse strand, counting down.
GCCAGGAAATGGAGCACTGACAAGACTTGCACTAGAGGGGGGATACCTGTGGGCTGGCGGATAGCTGACATCAGGTCTGGCTCCAATTGGGCACACAGTTCTTGGATCGTGGCCCGATCATGTCTGTATGTAATGATAATGTGTCAGTCCTCAATTGTCGCAAGGTCTACCAGGGGTCTGTACACTGGAGGATGTCTCCATTTCATATTCATCCTCAGTGGTCATAGCCTATGGAGGAAAACGGTGAGCAGAGGGTCATAATCACACATCTATTGCAATAATGATGCATTTCTACATTTACAGAACCAGTATGTGAATCTGTGAGTCAGTTGCTGTGCCAATGCCTGCTGTGATGCAGTTAGGTGCTTGCCCTGTGTCCCCCTGAAATGGCAGCTGCCTGGCCTGTGAGGAAGGACAAGTGGAAATGAGATAATTCTGCTGGCGTTGTGCGTCGTTGCGGTAGGCAGTCGACGACCACTGCGCAACTTCGCATTCGTTAACATTGGGCCCTATGAGTTCCAGGAGCCAATGGTGATGTACGCCGGCGGTGACGGTATGCACCGCCGGAGACGTCACCGCCATTTTCTATCTATTCACTCACTTGCTACCTGACCTTCAACAGGAGGGGACCTACACTGCAAGTGCTGCTGTGACCTGTGTCTGGAAGCGACAATGGCTCATGTGTCTGGGGAAAGGGCCCCTGCCTTCATTGCAGAGGAGTTGGAGAAACTGGTGGATGGGGTCCTACCCCAGTACACATTACTCTACGGTCCTCCAGACAAACAGGTGAGTACACTGTGAGCATGATGCGTGGACCATGAATGTATTGAGTGCTGTATGTGTAAGCCACATGTAGGGGGGGCTGAGGGGCCCTGGCCAGTGTGCTGCATGCATGGTGGTCAATGTATGTGCGTCAGGGGATGGGAGGGATCTGGTGGGCCATGAGTGTGACGATCCGGACGGTTGACTAATTCCCTTTTCTGCTGTCTTTTTCAGGCAGGTCAGCGCCCACCAGAAAAAAGGTATTTGGCGTGCCATCGCCAAGTAGGTGCGGACTCTGGCGGTCTTTGACAGGCAGAGCACCCACTGCCCAAACGGTGGGAGGACCTGCACCGCTGGGCAAGGAAGACGGCGGAGGCCCAGCTGGGGCTGGCCTCCCAACATGGAAAGGGGGCCCATCGTACCTTGACCCACCTGATGTTCCGCAATCTGGTTGTGGACTATCCGCAGTTGGATGGGCACTTGAAGGCATCACAGCAGCCACAAGGGGGTGAGTACAGATTCTGAATCATTACTTTGCGCACGCTAAGATTGTACCTGGGTGAGGAATGTGGGCTGTGGGTGCCCCTAGGCCAGGGTGAACTGTCAGGGTAGGTCCCCTGTTGGGCAGGCTCTGAAGCACTCCTACCCCAATAGTGTTAGTGGGCAACTACTACTGGGCAGGGTCCTGTGGGTTTCAGGTGTGCAGCTAATGGTGCTAGGCATTGAACCCCATGGGCTGGTGACTATCTTAGTAACAGGTAGTGCATGGCCTAGTGCATAGGGTTGCTCCCTGTGTGTTGTGTACACCAACGGTAGTGGGGTTGCTGGCATTGACCAAGTGTATTATCTGTCTCTCCCCCCGTTTTGTTTTGTCACCCTGTCCGTGTGTCAATTAGTATCATCTGGGGGAGGAGCAGAGGCACCGCCGACGGAGGGAGCAGCACCCCACATGGGCTTGGAGGCCGAATCCACCAACGGTGAGGGCACAAGTGAGACGGAGGGCGAGGGGAGCACCACGACGGGGACAGGAGGGAAGACCACAGACAGCAACTCCTCCTGCGATGGAAGCTCCCTGGCGGTGGCAGACACCTCTGTGCCCACCCCAACAACAGGTATAGCCGCCACCCCCCTACCAGCACTGCCTCCCAGCAGCCCCTCAGCGTATTTCCCGTGCCCGCTCACCCAGGAGGGTGGGCATCTCCTTCGCCCCAGGCACCTCAGGCTCTGCCCCAGTCAGTCCTGCAGCCCTCAGTGAGGAGGATATTGACCTCCTGAGATCCCTCACTGTTGGGCAGTCAACTATTCTGAATGCCATCCAGGGTGTCGAGAGGCATTTGCAACAAACAAATGCATACCTTTTAGGGCCTTTATTCTGGCGTGGTGGCCCAGAAGAGAGCATTTCAGGCTCTGGCCTCAGCACTGATGGCAGCCCTAGTCCCTGTCTGCAGCCTCCCCCCTCCAACTTCCTCTACCCAGTCCCAATCCCCTCAACCACAGCCTATCCCAAGCACACCTTCAGACCAGCATTCACCCAAATCAACGCACAAAAGTGGCTCAGGCAAACACAAGCACCACACTTAATCACACAGGCATTCACACAAGCACCATCCCCATGCAGACACACCAACTGTTACGACTCAGTCGTCCCATTTCCAGGGGGCGCTGTAAGGGGACTGTCAGAAGCCTGGGAATCACCTTGAACACCTATCTAGAGTCCCTTGCTGACTCCTGTTTGTTTCTCTTTTCTCCATGGTACACTTGTGTAGGACTACATTTGCTTCTTGGGACTGCAAATCCCATAATGCACAGCTTGGTAGTCAGGAAAACCCGGATTCTGTTTCCCATTGTTTTCAATGGGAGAAGTCCAGTTGCTCCTTTTCACTGGATCCTCTCCTCCAGGACTTGCAAGTGTCCGAAACCACACACACCTGAAACCTCTCCTGTGCAGCCCAGCTTGGAACTGCTTATAAGCAGCCATTTCCTCAAGCTCCCCGTTGTGCATCGGACTTCAATTCCTTTGTGTTACAGACCCCTTGTCGGATGGTGTCCAGTTTTGTTCCTGTTCTGTTCCAGCCTGATCCTGTTTCCTGTTTCTCTGCCCTGCTCCTGAGTCTGCTCCCTATTTCTTAACCTTGTACCTGTCGTTTCTTCCAAAGCCTGCTCCCTGTTTCTCTGCCCTGCTCCTGCCTTGTTTCAGCCTGAACCTTCTCTCTGTTTCCCAGTCCTGTTTACTGCTCATTTCCTACTCCCTGTATTCCAGTCCTGTCCTTGCCTGTTCCAGCCAGAGCCTGTTCTCAGTTTCCCAGTCCTGTCTCTGTCTGTCCCAGCCAGAAGTTTGCGCCCTGTTTTCAAGTCCTAGACCCGCCTTTGCTTCAGCCTGAGCCTGTTCCTAGTTCTTGCCTCTGCCTCTTTGTTTGACACTTCTGTTTCTGTTTCTTCTTGGTTCTTTGTGTCTGGTAAGTGTTCTATCAGTCTTCACCAGTGTATACGTGTCCTCCTGTGTACTGGGGTTGGCTCCTGGTTTCCAGGAGGCAATTCCAGCCCCCATCCTTGTCCAGTGTTATACGTTGTATTTCGTGCCTAACAGTGACAGTGTGCTATTGCTGTTTTCTCGGGAATCGCCACTGTGTTTCGAGCTGGACCCACAAGAGCGTGTCCTGTGTATGTAAGTACTATCCTTGTTTGTGCTCTAGGGTCCAGAGACAGAATCACTTCTGCTGCCTCCTTTCTATGGGGCTGGCAGGGTGACTATCTGTAAGAGCAAACTGCACAGAGGCATTGAGATTCCCTGTCACTGTGGGAGGTTCTGCGCCTTACTCTGTGTACAACCCCACCGTATTTGTCCACTGGTAATCCGTTTCCTGTTTGTTCACACAAGGGTTGCTCTGCTTTTACTTTCCTGTTTCCTGTGCCTATCCATAGCTGTCCTTTCCGTGTATGCCTTTAGCTGCTCCTCTGCCCCAGTGTACTACCTCTTTAGGATATTCGGTGACCTCAAGGGGTGTCCCAACCAAAGTCCTGATCAGACCCGCCCGAAACCGTGACACCAACATCCCCTGTATCCCCTTCCTCCTCGTCTTCCGCCTCCCTCCCAGTAGCTTCTCCACTCACTCCTGCATGCACTACATCCTCATCCACTACCTCCATCACCAGCACGCCCATCACAACACAGCCCTCACTGGCAGTCACCACCCCCACATCCATGCACACATCCCATGTGTCCTCACCAAGTGTGTCTGTGACCCCTCCTCCCAAAGTACACAAACGCAAGCACCCACCCACCCAACAGCCATCCACCTCACAACAGCATCCAGCCCATGCACCTGCACCCAAAGTCAGCAGACAGACACCTCCTACAACCACTCCCCCTTCCTCCACTCCCAAACCCTCTCCCTCTTCCTGCCCCAGTGTCCCTAAGAAGCTTTTCCTGGCCAACTTTGACCACTTCCCTACCCCTCCCCCAGCCCTTCCCCTCGGGCCAGGGTGGCCAGAACCCAGCCCAGCACCTCAGTCACCAAATCGCCGTCCAATGTGGTTCCTGCATCTATCAAAGGCTCAAAGGGGGCTCCCATCTGCCCAACCAGTGTGCCACCAACCCCTGTAAAGGCCAAAACCATTCCGCCACCTGGCAAGGTGAAGAGAGGGACAGGGTGCAGCAAGGAGAAGGAGCCACAACCATCCAGCAAGGTCACCTCAAAGACTCCAGATTCCAGACCCAAGGTGACACCACCATCTGCCAAGGTGAGGAAGGGGCACAAAACACCAGGCAAGGCACTTCAGCCGTCCGAGGCTGCAGGTGAAGGTCTGGTGGCTACCAGCACAACCGCCAGCACCGACACCTGCACCGCGGCCAGCACCGACAGCAGGCCCGCCGCTAGCACCGCCGCAAGCACCGCCACAAGCACCGCTGCAAGCACCACCACCTGCCCTGCCGCAAGCACCACTGCTGTCAGCAGCAGCCCCAGTGGGCAGCCGTCCGAGGCTGCAGGAGAAGGGCTGGAGCCTCCCGCCACCACTGGCAGCACCGGCATCTGCTACGCGGCCATCACCGCCACCTGCATCGCCGCAAGCACCACCACCTGCACCGCTGACAGTAGCACCACTGCCAGCAGCAGCAGCCCCAGTGGACAGCCGTCCAAGGCTGCAGTAGAAGGGCTGGAGCCTCCCTCCACCACTGCCACCCCCCCTGAGCACCGACACTACCACCAGTTTGCAGCCATAGCTGCCACCGGATGGAGTCTAGCCCTGCCTCCATGGACTATCATGCAACCTGGTCCTTGCAAATCTCGTTCCTCACACACCCCAAGTGTTGCATCACTGGGCACAAAGCCCCCTCCAGAACCAGTGGAGAAATGCATCCACTCACCCTATCCTTGGCAGGATGAAGCAGAGTGGGCACAAAGCCCCCTCCAGAAACAGTGGAGAAAGGCATTCACTCACCCTATCCTTGGCAGGATGAAGCAGACTGGGCACAAAGCCCCCTCCAGAACCAGTGGAGAAAGGCATCCACTCACCCTTTCCTTGGCAGGATGAAGCAGACTGGGCACAAAGCCCCAGCCAGAACCAGTGGAGAAAGGCATCCACTCACCCTATCCTTGGCAGGATGAAGCAGACTGGGCACAAAGCCCCCTCCAGAGCCAGTGGAGAAGCCATCCACTTGAGGGACTGTGGCCTTGCATGCCCCAGGACCAAGCAGTGGGCAACCCACCCACTTGAGAGACTGTGGCTGTGCCCTCCCCAGGATGAAGTAGTGGGCAAACCACCCACTTGAGAGACTTGATAGACTGTGGCCCTGCACTCCACAGGACCAAGGAGTGGGCAAACCACCCACTTGAGAGACTTGAGAGACTGTGGCTTTGCAGTCCCCAGAACCAAGGATTGGGCAAACCACCCACTTGAGAGACTGTGGCTTTATACTCCCCAGGACCAAGCAGTGGGCAAACCACCCACTTGAGAGACTGTGGCCTTGTACTCCCAGGACATCTCTGTGGGCTTGGAGCCCCCTCCAGGAGCAGTGGCATTAGTCCATCTTCCGGCTGAGGTGCCCCCTTCCCCTTCCTCCTGAGGTGCCTGTGTGTTTTCGACATGATGCCCCTGCAGTGTTCTCTCTGTATTGAGGCAGGAGTAAAGTGTGGGCTTGGCCTATGCGTTTTGGGCCAGTGACATTTTGAGTTTTGAGATATTTTGGTGGTCCCAATGCCATCAAAAGCACAGCGGAAACAGTCTTTGGAAGGGAAACCACTTACCTCTCGAGACTCAACGAAGAACCAGGACGCCATGGAGCCCGAACTATAGGTCCTGCCCATGTTGCTGTATCTATTAATAAACCACGAAGTGGAAAGAAGGCGGCGACGACCACGGTGAGTACTGCACCTAGCACACAGGGGAGGGGAGGAGGGAAAAGAGAGTGACACTGACATGCAAAACGCAACACCCCCACCCACAACAACACACACATATCCAATAACATCACAGATACACCCTGTCACCCCCTGGAAGAACACAAGGACCAAACAAAATGAGTTTAACTAGTGTAATATCCGAACAATCAGATAGCCCAAGAGAACAGCAAATAAGCTGTATACACAAATATTTACAGCAAGTACACAAGTTCGTACACTGTCCCATGAAATGTCCGTGGACCAGTAGTCCCAAAAAGCATGTGCGAAGCCCACACATGACACCTGCCTCAAAACGGAGAGAACACTGGAGGGGCATCAGGTCGATAAAAAAACAGGCACCTCAGGGGGAGGAGGGCACCTCAGTCGGGTGATGGTACCACAGTCTCACAAGTCTCTCAAGTGGGTGGTTTGCCCACTGCTTGCTCCTGGGGAGTGCAAAGCCACAGTCTCACAAGTCTCTCAAGTGGCTGGTTTGCCCACTGCTTGGTCCTGGGGAGTGCAAAGGCAGTCTTTCAAGTCCCTCAAGTGGGTGGTTTTCCCACTGCTTGGTCCTGGGGAGTGCAAAGCCACAGTCTCCCAAGTATCTCAAGTGGGTGGTTTGCCCACTGCTTGGTCCAGGGGAGTGCAAAGCCACAGTCTCTCAAGTCTCTCAAATGGGTGGCTTGCCCACTGCTTGGTCCTTGGGAGTGCAAAGCCACAGTCACTCAAGTCGGTGACATGTTCCACCGGTTCTGGAGGGGGCTTTGTGCCCAGAGTGCTTCATCCTGCCAAGGACTGTGTTAGTGGATGTTTTTCTCCACTGGTTCTGGAGGGGGATTTGTGCCCAGAGTGCTTCACCCTGCCAAGGACTGTGTTAGTGGATGCTTTTCTCCACTGGTTCTGGAGGAGGCTTTGTGCCCAGAGTGCCTCATCCTGCCAAGGACTGTGTTAGTGGATGCTTTTCTCCACTGGTTCGGGGGGGGGGGGTGTTGTGCCCAGAGTGCTTCATCCCGTCAAGGTCTATGTTAGTGAATGCTTTTCTCCACTGGTTCTGGAGGGGGCTTTGTGCCCAGTGATGCTGCACCTGGGGTGGGGCATGTTGACTTCGTCTCACCTGGGTGTCACAGCCACGCGATGTACCCGGAACAGGTAGCATGATACTTCATGGAGGCAGACCCACACTTCATCCTGTGGTGACTTAGGCTGCCAATTGCTGGTTTGTGTCAGTGCTGGAGGTGGTGTCTCAAGTGGCGGGTCCAGGGTCCAGGACGTCACCTGCAGACTTTGAAGGCTGCACACTGGGGATGGGGCTGACGTACGACAGAGTGGCATCGGCTGTGCACGTGGCAGTGCTGATGGTGGTGCAGGCTACGGTGGCTGCGGCGGAGATGCTGCCAGCGCTGGCCATGGTGCAAGTGACTGTTGGGGTGGGTGGAGACACCATACCATCTCCGGGAGCCTCGGATGGCTGATCCTTTGGGAGGATGCTGCAGACTGACATTGTGGCAGCGGCGGTGCAGGTGGTGGTGCAAGTGGCGGTCGGAGCGGCGGTGGAGACTGTGGTGCATGTGGCTGCCATCCCTGATAATTTGGTGGTCACCAGCCCCTCCCCAGGTGACATCGTGCCCAGAGGTGATGTGCCCTTTGGCTTGTGGCCCTTCCCCATCTTGACAGTCACTGCAGGGACCTTGGCACTGTCCACTCTGTGTTTGTGCGAGGCCTTGCTGGGTGGGTAGTGTGTCTGTCCCCTGCTGGAAGCCGGTCCCTTTTTGAGCTTTGCAGGTGGTGGAATAGGGTGGTCCTTCTTTTCTGTCGGTGGCATACTGGCAGCTCTGATGGGTGCTCCCTTTGACCGTACTTGAGTAGCAAATGCAGATTGGGTGGCTGAGGTGCTGGGCTGGGATCTAGACATCCTGGCCCTAGGAGAAGGACAGGGGTGGGGGGTGTAGGCAAGAGGTTCAGGTTAACTAGGTAAATATTTTTTGACACTCTAGGACAGGAAGATGGAGGGGGTTTGGGAGTGGAGGAAGAGGTAGTGGTTGTAGGAGGTGTACGTCTGCTGAGGTTGGGTGAAGGTGCATTGGTTGGAGGCTGTTGAGAGGTGGATGGGTGTTGAGTGGGTGTGTGCCTATGTTTGTGTACTTTGGGAGGAGGGCTCACAGACACACTGGGAGAAGACACAGGGGACGTGTGAATGGTAGTGGGGGTGGTGATTGCACCTGAGCGGTATGTAGTGATGGGTGTGCTGGTGATGGAGGTAGTGGCTGAGGATGTAGTGCATGCAGGTGTGAGTGGAGATGAGACTGGGAGGGAGGTGGAGTACGCGGAGGAGGGGGACACAGTGGAGGCAGTGGATGTTGGTGTGCCTGCATGGGTGTGCTGCTTGTGTAAGTGCCTGTGGGATGTGTTGCCTATGTTTTCCTGAGCCACTTTTGTGTGTTGATGTGTGTGCATGCTGGTCTGATGGTGTGCTTGGGATAGGCTGAGGTAGAGGGCATTGGGTCTGGGTAGTGGAAGCTGGAGGGGGGAGGCTGAACACAGGGACAATGGCTGCCATCAGTGCTGAGGCCAGAACCTGAAATGCTCTCTGTTGGGGCGCCACGCCAGAATGAATGCCCTCCAGGTATGCATTTGTTTGCTGCAAATGCCTCTCGACACCCTGGATGGCATTCAGAACGGTTGACTGCCCAACAGTGAAGGATCTTAGGAGGTCAATAGCCTCCTCATTGAGGGCAGCAGGACTGACTGTGGCAGGGCCTGAGGTGCCTGGGGCAAAGGAGATGCCCACCCTCCTGGGTGAGCGGGCACGGGAAATACGCTGAGGGGCTGCTGGGAGGGCTGTGCTGGTAGGGGGGGTGGCGGCTGTACCTGTTGTTGCGGTGTGCTCAGAGGTGCCTGCCACCGCAAAGGAGATCCCATCAGAGAAAGAGTTGTGGAGCTCCCCTCGCCCTCCGTCCCACTTGTGCCTTCACCCTCCATCGATTCACCCTCCTGGGCCATGTGGGATGCAGCTCCCCCTGTCCCCAGTGCCTCTGCTCCTCCCCCAGATGATACTAATGCACAGAAGGACAGGGTGACCAAACAAAAAGGTGGCGAAAGACAGAGGAGACACATAGTCAATGCCAGCAACAGCACTACCATTGGCGGACACAACACACAGGGAGCAGCCCCATGCACTAGGCCATGCACTAGTAGTTAGTATGAAAATCTCCTGCCCATGGGGGACTATGCCTAACACCATTTGCTGCACACCTGGAACCCACAGGAGCCTGACTAGTTGTAGATGCCCACTAACACTGCTGGGGTTGGAGTGCCTCAGAGCCTGCCTAACAAGGGACCTACCCTACCAAGTTCGCCCTGGTCCAGGGGAACCCACAGTCCAAATCCCCCAAACAGACTGGTAAAGTGCGCAGAGTCAGCTGAATGAGACTGTACTCACCCCCTTGTGGCTGCTGTGATGCCCTCAAGCGTCCATCCAAATCCGGATATGCCACAGCCAGGATCCGGAACATCAGAGGGGTCATGGTGCGACGGGCACCCTGTAGTGAATCCTAGTTTGTTTTAATGGGATAGCAGGACTTAGCTTAGCTGTAGGCTTGTAAACTCGTGCCCCTGTCACCTAGTGACTTTTAACCTACTTAGCTTGCTCTGTCTTAGCTCATTTAATTATTTATTTCCTCTAAGATGGCTGCCTTGTTTATAGTTAAGCCACTTTTTATGAGTTTTATTATCAGTGTCACTGCGCCAAGGCGTCCAGATCAAGCGCGAAAGACAAACAAACAGTAGGTGTTCACACTTAGGGATTTTCTCTCTCTATACTTTCGAGGGATTGTTGATATTAATTGCCGTCCCAAGCATGCCTGTTATCTATTGTTTTGGAATACACCTACGTCAGGTGACCTTGTAGATCTGTATAAATACATCACACTTTTAGACAGATAATCAGAGGGATTCCGACCAGAGGGCATCGCCACCATCGCTGATACCGATGCTGCAGTCATCTTGACGCTGACCCAGTCTTCGTGTCCCTGCGGAGTCTGAGATAGAGACCTCATTCCAAGGTAACGAGGGTTGGGGGCTCCTCTCATGGACACAGCTTTGGCAGATTAGGTTTAGCAAACCCAGCTCTCCTTTAGGTAGGAGGTTAGGCCTATTCTCATTAGGGTATTAGGGCATATTCCACCTTATACATATATATATATATATATATATATATATATATATATATATATATATATATATATATATATTTCTTTCATATATTGCAAAATGGTGGGGGTCTTTATAACAATGACTCTCTTCTTCACAATACTGTTGCTTGGTATATTCATTATCCTAATCATTGCAGTTCATGCAACTTATCGCAAATTGCAGTTATGTTCAATAAAAACTATTATAACTCCACTGCATCTGTGTTATTGCCTTTGTTTGTATGAGACATAATATATCTGTGAGAAAAGGGTAATTTCCGTTTAACCACGACAACCCTGAGATATCTTTCTTTGCGTCCATGCGTAAGTGACTGCCACAAATCACCTTTTACTATTGTGTTTCTGGTGAGGTACTGCTAGTGAGCCGGTAAGGTTTGGACAACAGTTGCAACTAGTTGTAGGAAAAGACTTAGGGGGTCATTATGACCTCAGCGGTCTTTTCAAAATACCGCCGAGGCCGCGGGAGACAGAATACCACCATTGCCTGCGGTATTTCTGTCTCCCTATCATGACATTTCCGCTGGGCCCGCGGACGGTAACAGTGTTACCGTCCGCTGGCCCAGCGGAAATGTCACATTAACATTGCAGCCGGCTAGTAATAGAGCCGGCGGCAATGCTGATGTGCAGCGGGAGCAGTAGCACCTGTCGCGCACTTCACTGCCCGAAATTCGGGCAGTGAAATGCGGGATGGGGCTATGCCTGGGGGCCCCTGCACTGCCCATGCCAAGTGCATGGGCAGTGCAGGGGCACCCCCAGTCCCCTTACCGCCGGCCTTTCCATGGTGGTGTGTACCGCCATGGACAGGCCGGCGGTCAGGGACTCATAATCCCCAGGGCAGCGGTGCTTGCACCGCTGCCCTGGGGATTATGACCGCCAGGCGGAATCCTGGCGGGAAAGTGGAGGGGCCGGCGGTATGGCCGTGGCAATTCCGCCACGGTCATAATTGCTGGCGGAACACCGCCAGCCTGTTGGCGGTGTTACCGCTGGCCGCCAAGGGTCGTAATGACCCCCTTAGTCACCTACAAACGAAAGTACTGTCATCCTGAGACCAGCAGTCTTGCTCAGAGCAAGAGTCCAAACTACGACATGGCGCCACCAACGATGGTGTTTAGGCACTAATTTACTGATACCCTGACTATCACTGTCTCATAGACAACAGGTACCCTAAGTACCATTATACGGAGACGTCCGTGGTCTTTGGGAGAATCCTCCTCAGCTGAACAGGTAACACCTAATTAAGCTGTAGGTTGTTCGAGCTCGAACTCATAAAAAGGAAAAAACGTCCCCTATTTTGGTGTTCCGTTTCTCTAAACAACTATGGCTGATACCATAGACATTCCTGCGAATGCTAGACATGCACTTACACAACATTTATTAGCGCATGGCCTTACAGAAGAGGGCGGGGACTGAAACATACCAAACAGAGACTTTTTACTGTTGGGTCACCTTTCCTGAGGCTGACCAAAGAACACATACATTTCACACATATGAAATTGCGAACGTACCTGTAAGATAAAAAGCATACCAGTATCATGAAATATCGCTCACATGTCAAGAGCATCAGAACTGGTTTGAAGGCGCCCTACCACATGTACTACGACGAGTGAGGCTAGGTCCTTTAAGTAATGAGGGACCTACATGGCCTATGTTTGTCACATATACACCTCACCCAGGCATACAGACCATGCCGATCGCAGATTTACGAGTATTATATAATGAATTAGTGGCATTATATAGACGATTGGTTCAGTTCGTAATGCGGACATTGAACACTACACCAGCGCGTCCAGCACCACCAGTAGCTGGTGGTTATCAATTGGCTACTGGGATTAATCCACAAACAGTGCATACTATTATGGGTAAAGTGCCCACGGAACGGGAAAAAATACCGTTCTGGATAGCCCAGAAAACTAATCAGCTGGAAGCTATGTTTCCCCATAGGGGACTGCAGGAAAAACATAGACTGCTCACTATGTGCTTGCCGTTTGGGATGGTTCCCTCAGTGGATGACTGTGCCACATGGGGTACAGTCTTCGCTGCCGTTTATACTACCACACATGGTACCCCGACACTTGCCAATTTACCGGAAGTGTTAAAACAAATATAAAATGAACATGGGGCTGCACCGGCCCTGGATCTGGGGATGAAATTGATGTGTAACTTTGACGCGGTCTCCTCGATAATACTAAGTAATATTAAAGGGGAAGCGGTGGCACTGGCAATACGCCAGCGTCTCCGGGAAACTCCAAATATGGAACAAGAGAGACAGCTACCGAAAATAATTTCAGATACCTATACTAGTATAGGACGGGATAGTTTGGGAGCCAAACCTAAAAAATTGGAATTACCAAGTACCACCCAAAAGGAAGGTACAATGCAGGCACAAGATGGCTCTAAAAAGCGGTGGGACAAACAAAAAGATTTCAAAGACAGGAGAAATAAGAGAGCTGATTCTCCACATCCGGAGTACTCCGAAAGGAGGTATAATCTCAGAAATTGGGAGCACATTAGGACTCCAGACAGATATACTGATTCACATCCCTCTCGTTCCTTTCAGGACGCAACGGATAAACGTAGCGAGAGAGGGGGCCGTCAAGATCGACGTCCGGACTACGTGAAAGAAAAAAAAGACTCACCACAGTCTGCCATTAAAAAAGAAGAAAAGACTCCTCAGCAAAAGCCGCAGTTGAAAAAGATGAAGGTGGCAGCACTGACAGTTAAAAATGCCAGTAGTATTGAGAACACTGTTGAGGAACAAGAAGTGGGCCGTGACTCTGTTGGACAGCGCGGCAGAGGCCATGATATGTCGCCAGAGTCTGAAAGATCATCTGGATGCAACAGCAACTAGCGATTACATCGCAGTTGAGACTGCGGATGGCCGCGTTCTCCCACCCGATAGGGTTTATGATTTAACAATTCAGATAGAGGGAGACGTGGAACGAATTATTTGTGTAATATTTTGGGATGAACTTACTAGTGATATCCTATTGGCCGAGAGAGACTGGCCACCTGAACACGTCCGCAAGCTCCTGCATGGGGAAGATGTCATTTTGCCTTCTTTTTCCGATCTTGTTCCGGAAGCAGACAAAAAAGCCTATGCTGCTGAATGGGCTTCAGCGCAGGCACCTGCACTATACCGTAATCATGTAGGATGGGACATGGACTCTCCTTGTCATGTTATTCCCGTTAGGTCTACACCCCAACTGCAGCCACAATACCCTGTTAAGCATGAAGCGAAAGCTCCGGTGACGAAGATACTGTCACAACTTGAGTACCAGGGAGTGATTGAGCCCTGTACATCGGCAATGAATAATCCACTATTCCCCGTTGCAAAGCCAGATCATTCATATAGAATAGTGGTTGATTATAGACACTTAAATAGTCATACACGCAGGTATGGTATACAAAATTCATACAGCACGGCACTGATAAACAATATAGTGCGTAAGAAATATACAACAACATTGGATATATTGAATGGATTTTTCTGCCAGAATTTAGCACATGAAAGTAGGGACCTAAGTGCATTTTCGTTTGGCTCTCAGAAGTGCTTTTGTCGTTTACCTCAAGGTTATAAAAATAGCCCAGGCCTCTTTTCAGCCCGTGTAACATCAATTTTGCACGAGCTTGATTCCGATGCATTGTCCTATGTGGATGATATCTATCTCACTGACGATGCCCTCGACATTCATCTTGCGAGGGTTGATCGGATCATTTTGGGATTTGCAGACCTCGGTTATAAATTAAATTTTAAGAAAAGCTAGATAGCCTTTCTTAGAGTCTTGTTCCTGGGATATGAGCTATCAAACGAGGGGAAGAGCCTGGCCCCACACTTCCTAGAAAAGTGTGCTCAATTACAGCCTCCAAATACACTTAAGAAATTACAGTCATTACTGGGTTTCTTCAATTTTGGCAGAACATACATTCCAGATTATGCAGAACGCATCAAACCACTTTATGATTTAATTAAGCCTAATTTTTGTAGCAGACGTTGGACGATTGAACACACACACATCCTTAGGGACATGCAACGGACATGCTAGAAGCTAAACACTTACACACGAGACAACAAAACAAATTTGGTCATCAGAATAATTGCTGGTGCCCTTGGATTTACTTATGTCACCTTTAATGAGGGTGACACAGTGCCGATAGCATATAAATCACACTTATACTCAAATGCTGAAAAACGTTTTGCACCTACAGAAAAGATTATGACAGCAATTCAGATGGCCGTCATAAAAGAGGGGCAACTTGCCGAGGGGAAACGCATTATTGTTGTCTCCCCGGTGCCGGCCTTAGAGGCTGTCACTAAAGCAAGCGTTCCAAACGCTAAGGCATTACATCCATGCTGGATTCAATGGGCAACGTCTCTGACCACCACTGATGTTGATTATGTATTTGACCCAAGACTTCAGACACAAGAATTTCTCCAGTATGAACAGGAGTACCCGCTCCTCTAAATATCTTGCCACTACACAGTTATAATACTATCATTTATACTGACGGTTCGGCTCAACCGGCTGTAGGTACTAAACATCAATACTCAGCAGCTTCTGCAGCCGTGTGCGGGGTAATGGAAGACGGATTTTTCCATCCTCACAATACCTACACGCAGACTTTAGGGGACTGTACAGCCCAGTTGGCCGAGCTTAAGGCTCTTCTTCTAGCGCTCGAACATACTGAGGCAGGGAGCCAGACTTTGATAGTCTGTGATTCATATTACTCCGTCCAGTCATACAATGAATATCTCGGTCATTGGAAACTGAACGGGTTTAGGGATTCTAAAGGGAACACCATTAAGCACAAAATGTTTTGTGGAAGGGTGGCTGATCTTAAGGATAAGCTACCATGTGTCCATGCAGTTCATACATTAGGACACCAACGTGCAGGAATACACGTTACCGGCAATACGTTGACTGATGAAGCGGCCAAAGCATCAGTAGCTACGGCTTCTGTGGCTGCAGTGACTCGTTCTCGGACGAGGTTGGATAATAAAATACTGATTGCCGTTAAAGCTTCGGCTGCAGGCAAGACCCTTCCGAAAGGATACCCTACAAACTATACTTACCATATCAGTGCACAGAATGTTGCTTATACAACAATTTCTGGGGTTGGAGATCGAGTGATCCCCAATGAAGACCAGAGATTAGAGCTGATTACAGCAGCACATGAGGGTGTCGCTTCTGCACATGCTGGTATACAGACCACAATAACAATTCTACAGCAACGATACTGGTGGCCTGGTCTATGCAGACGGACTAAACAGTATGTCCTTTGCTGTGACATTTGTCAGCAAATTAAGGGCTCTAATATCAAACGCCCTCCGCAGACATCCCTCTTAGTGTCAGACAAGCCACTCCAGTGTGTGTACCTAGACCATTGTGGTCCCTTACAGCCTGATGGTGCATACAAATACATTTTAGTGGCTGTGGATTCCTGTTCTAGATTCCTGTGGGTATGGCCACAGCGGTCGGCTGACGCCCGGACTGTTATAAAAGATTTGCTGATCTTTATCGGTACATATGCGGTTGCAGCATTCCATTCAGACCAGGGCCCTGCATTTGCCTCTAAGGCATTCAGGGACACCATGGGGACGATGGGTGTTGAACTCCATTACTCCTCACCATACCATCCCGAGGGAAATTCGGTCGCGGAGAGGCGGAATCGTGATCTAAAGCAGTCCTTAACAGCTCGAGTATTAGGTTCAGGCCGCAGTTGGTTACACCACCTATATGAGGTCCAGAGAGCACTGAATAATCTGCCAAGACGGTCTTTGGGGGGAAAGTCTCCATATGAGGTTCTCTTTGGGATACCTATGTATGTCCCCGATCTTGATGCCCCTGGTATGGTGGCAGCAGAAACACCATTTGACATAAAGGAACGTCTCACTGTTTTACAGGAGCTTCAACAATTTTGTGATTATAAATCATCTGCAAGTGCTGCCACCTTAGGAATAAGGGACTTGGCGAAAACTTCGACTGGCTGGATTCCTAACGTTGGGGATCTGGTTCGTGAGAAGATCGCTGTGAAAAAGGAGTTCGGTCCATCATACAGAGCACCTGTACCGGTCTTGGGAATAAAAAGCACCAGGACTGTCATCCTACCACCACTGTCCGGTTCTAAATCGAATAGATTCATCTCCATTGATGACATCAAACTACACCATGTGGCCGATTCTTCACAGTAGACCAGGAGGTCCCTTGGGTGGTTCCCGATCCCCTCTCACTACCCAACAGGACATCCATCTACAAAGTAGGATGAACATCACTGCTACTGACTATGCAACTATGTCAACTGCTGTTCCAGACACTTCCTCGACCATGGGGAGGGCGGAAAATGAACTTTTGTTGGTTCCAGTCACATCTTCGGTGACCACCCCACTTCAAGATTTGGCTGTATTTTATACAAACACTTCCACGGCTAATGACGTTGTCTATCAAGAACCTCCACGAGTAGTGGATCAAAATTCAGCGGGTCCTGTGTTTGCAGAGACTTCCTCTGGCTATTTCGTAGACATTGATGATTTTTCTTCGGATTCATCCTCAACTGCGACTAACGAACTTTCAAAGACTAGTAAGCTGTATTGATGGCTTAAAAGAAACTATTAGATCTATCCATGGAACTATCTATGGTTCTGTTTGACATTTATTGCATTATTTGTATGGATTGGTTTTGTGACTGTTTACTTTTTGCTGATTAATGGTCACTATATTCCTGATCGCTCCTCTGTGGAGCCTGTTGATGAAATTTTAACACCACATCATTCTTCCCATAAGGTCCGACGAGATTTGTCCCCTGTAAATATCACAGCTATACCAATTACTGATGGGATTGTGTGGGACAAAGTTCCATTCGATATATATGGGCCTACAGAGATTATTCAAATACCATACGTGTTCAGAATTTCAATGTCTGATGTTATTACACCTAATGTTGTCTCTGATGATTGGGATGTCCAAACAGTTGATTCCATGCTAGCTGAAATGATGGACTATTACACTTTTGGACGTGATGATGTATACCATTATACAATGAATTATGGGGAAATGTTCTGCAAAACAATTGGGGACATCACTACCTACACCGTGCAACTAGATATAGGCCTCTCTTGAACTACACACAGTGGGAACACTGTTCGGCACCACAGGTGGGGAGTCCAAAGTATTACAGCAATAAATTTACATACTTTTCTGGGCATGATACAAAGAAAGCAGAGTTGTATTATTTTAAAATACCTTTGGCACAAATTAGAAAACTTTTGCTAACAGATACAAAACTGATTTATTCAGATCCCTTTGTTTCCCGGCTCTCGCTTGAGGGTTACGAATATTGGAAAGATACTATTGATTTGAAAAGTGTATGGGGGACACAAGATTGGCAGATACAGGGTAGGGAGGCTTTGTTTTGAGCATGCCTGATTCCTGTGCAAATGATTTTCTTAAATGACACTATTGAGCAGACATCCTGTCTGGGGTTAGCAAAAATTAAAGACCTAAACACGCCCAGTATCCCTACTCCGACTAAATTTAAAGATTGGCAACACTTTCTTAATGTCTCAGAAGACAAGCTAGATGCAATGGTTAGGGCTGGTACCTATAATTCTTCACTTTCCCGTCCCGGCGGGTGGTTGGTATGGCCCACCG
Organism: Pleurodeles waltl; assembly: GCF_031143425.1. NCBI lineage: Eukaryota > Metazoa > Chordata > Amphibia > Caudata > Salamandridae > Pleurodeles > Pleurodeles waltl. Next base: position 844,610,507 of record NC_090440.1, on the reverse strand, counting down.
ACACTGATGAGTGTTTCTTGAACTCTTCAGGGGGTTTTTCCATTCACAGGCCTGACCCTCGCTTTCTATCAGGTCAACATACAGGTATAATTACAACATACAGTGTGGGTAAGCTGTGCCAGCAATGGGTGCAGACAAACACGTTGACAGTGGTTAAAAAAACACCTGAACACTCTTTCTGACAGTATAGACTTACATGATTTCCTGTTAGGTCCTAGGAAACAACGCTTGAAACGTTTTTTATATGCTATGTACAATTAAATTTGGAAACTTTTACAGATTGAGGCTGCTGCAGTTTAAGGCAACTAGATAAGGAGAATTTGGAAAAAACATTAGTAGTTGTCGACAATGGCATGAACAAGCTGTCCAACAGGATTTATTCACTATCAAATATAGTGTCGTCTGCTATTGATATCACTCAGACTGACTTGTCCAAGTTATATCATGGGCAAACACAGCTATGTTCCATCATGCAGCTGGGTTGGACATTACAGACACTGAAAAATGGCCACATTCCATGGAGGTACATTAATGGGAGTGAACTATTCACTGCTTTTAATTTTTCCAGGGAACAAGAGACAATGGCTAAAAGGGAGGCTCGTTTCACCCTGCTTCAAGTAGAGAAATCAGATAAGTTGCCCTTCACGGTAGCAGAGAGTCCTTCAACTATCTGGCTCTTGCACGGCATTATTAATTTACCGATTTCGACCTTTCGTTTCTCGAGCTGCCTGAAACATCTTGCAGTGGGACGATATGAGCAGCTAGGAGATAGCTTTATTAAAGAAGAGTGGGAGTTGCCCTTTGACTATAGATGTCTGAATGGTGAACAGGAGGTCTTTCTTAGCGGAAGTGAATGTGAGACTGCTGTTCCTCATTCTATGATATGCAAACAGGTGTCTCTTCACGGTCTTTGCAATGCGGGGGTCGCAAATTTGGCCTGTTTTCTGAAGGGTACTCCCGTCCCCTTGATTCGTCCAGTGTTTCATGTACTTTCCAGTGGAAGTTATGTTCTACTGAACGATGAAAGCTGTTGCGGCATGCGACCTGGAATTGCCTACACAATCTCAGTCACGAAGGTCGTTACGTGTTGTGGGCATGTTTTGTTTCCCCCCACACGAGAGATAAAAGTATCTGAAATGTGGCCCCACATAGATACTATTAATGTGAACTATGACAAGTTGAGAAGACTAAAGGCGCTATTGTTTCAGAAACAGGTCGCCTTGACATCCTCAAAAGAGACGTATGCTCTCCAGATTGCGAGATCGTCAGCCGAGATACAATCCCTTTTAAATACCGATTACCCCGGACACTTTGGAGAGTTGGTATCGAGAATATTTAATGCTTCAAGCACCACTGGGATTGTTCATTTCTTTAAGGCTATCGGGTCTGGTTTCGTGTCCATCTTTCAGACTGTCTTTGGAGTCATCCCATCAGCCATCCATTCTCTCTTTTCAAGTGTGTTTGGTGGCTTTCCAATTATTTTGGCTTTGATTGGCGGACTACTACTGCTATTTCTTCTGATTCGCGGTGGTTGTTTCTTTCCAGCAACGCAGAGCAATGGAGCCGCTCCCGCCAACTCCACTGTGCCGTGAGCGCATGGTTCGGATCTTAGGTACACCTTTGCTGGTGGAACTGGAGCTTGACTGGTCGTTGTCATTCCGGCCACTTCTCTGGTGTGTACAACCGGTCTTACGCTGCATATGGTGTCTCTTTGAGCATCTGCCTATGGTCTGTCTTGCTGTTGCACCGACATCTCCTGTGGACCACGAACTGCTGATGTCCCCGATGAGGGTTCATACACGGTCATGCCCCTTGAGACTGAGGTTGCTCCGCGAGGCCACCTATGAGCCTTCCGTTATAAGATCTAACATGGATGAGGACACTGCAGCAAGTATCGATCCACCAGTGAATATGAATCACTTCTGCTCTGTGGATCCGTTTGTCCGCCCAGCACTAGACTTCACTTCGGACGATGTTGACTCATTTTTGAGGTCCTTGACTGGTGACTTCGATTACATTCTTCAAGATCATGCGTATAACACATAATTTGATGAATTTGCTTACCATTCCCGATTCCAAATTATGCAATTCTAATAGACGTTTGCTGTACTTGTCATAGTTGATATTAACATCACTGTATGTGTTTTTTAGACAACCTTGTTTTAAGGTGTTTTCACACACAGCGATTTTTATTATTAGATTCTTTTATTAGCTTGTTTTTTGCCTTTGGCTTTTGGTTCTAAACAGTTTTTTTAGCATTTTGGGTTTCTGTACCTTCATCATACCTGTTACGGCAATGGGGAGGGTGTAGTGAATCCTAGTTTGTTTTAATGGGATAGCAGGAGTTAGCTTAGCCGTAGGCTTGTAAACTGGTGCCCCCGTCACCTAGTGACTTTTAACCTACTTAGCTTGCTCTGTCTTAGCTCATTTCATTATTTATTTCATCTAAAATGGCTGCCTTGTTTATAGGTAAGCCACTTGTTATGAGTTTTATTATCAGTGTCACTGTGCCAAGGCGTCCAGATCAAGCGCGAAAGACGCTGTCTATACTTTCGAGGGATTGTTGATATTTATTGCCGTCCCAAGCATGCCTGTTATCTATTGTTTTGGAATACACCTACGTCAGGGGACCTTGTAGATCTGTATAAATACATCACACTTTTAGACAGATAATCAGAGGGATTCTGACCAGAGGGCATCGCCACCATCGCTGATACCGATGCTGCAGTCATCTTGACGCTGACCCAGTCTTTGTGTCCCTGCGGAGTCTGAGATAGAGACCTCATTCCAAGGTAACGAGGGTTGGGGGCTCCTCTCATGGACACTGCTATGGCAGATTAGGTTTAGCAAACCCAGCTCTCCTTTAGGTAGGAGTTTAGGCCTATTCTCATTAGGGTATTAGGGCATATTCCACCTTATATATATATATATATATATATATTTCTTTCATATACTGCAAAATGGTGGGGGTCTTTATAACAACAACACTCTTCTTCACAATACTGTTGCTTGGTATATTCATTATCCTAATCATTGCAGTTCATGCAACTTATCGCAAATTGTAGTTATGTTAAATAAAAACTATTATAACTTCACTGCATCTGTGTTATTGCCTTTGTTTGTATGAGACATAATATATCTGTGAGAAAAGGGTAATTTCCGTTTAACCATGACAACCCTGAGATATCTTACTTTGAGTCCATGTGTAAGCAACTGCCACAAATCACCTTTTACTATTGTGTTTCTGGTGAGGTACTGCTAGTGAGCCGGTAAGGTTTGGACAACAGTTGCAACTAGTTGTAGGAAAAGACTTAGGGGGTCATTACAACATTGGCGGTATAAGGCGATTACCGCCGTGCAGAAGACCGCCAATACACCGCGGCGGCGGCAGTACACCGCCATAGCTATTATGACACACATCTCGGAATCCGCCGAAATTCAGACACCCACACAATCCCGCCACACCAAAGGTCAGCGATAAACATGCGGAAACAAATCCTCCACCTCCACGCCAACAGAAACACGCCCATGCAATTACGACCCACGAATCCAAGCGGCGGTCTTTCAACCGCCGTATTCTATTGGCGGTAAACACAGCTGCGCTCACAATACACACACAGCTCCAAAACACCGCCACATTGGACAATTACAAATACACACCCCTGATACACATACACACACCACTCCCACACATCCAATACAATATAAAACACACACCCACATGACCCACAAACCCCTACAACAAAAAATTCCGAGAGAAGGCGAGAGAGAGAGCACAGAATAGACAACCCCATCACACAGAGGCACACAACACCATCACCCACACAACATCCACGCACAAAACACCACCTACAACTACACTCACCACACTCATCAACACATACACCACCCCACACATCACACACAACACCCCATGTCACGCCAAAGACACCCCCGCTTCTCCGAGGAGGAGCTCAGGGTCATGGTGGAGAAAATCCTACGGGTAGAGCCACAGCTATTTGGCTCACAGGTACAGCACACATCCATAGCCAGGAAGATGGAGCTATGGCAAAGAATAGTGGACAGGGTCAACGCAGTGGGACAGCACCCAAGAAATAGGGAGGACATCAGGAAGAGGTGGAACGACCTACGGGGGAAGGTGCGTTCCACTGTCTCCAGGCACAACATTGCGGTACAGTGGACTGGCAGCGGACCCCAACCTCCTCCCCCTCAACTAACAACATGGGAGGAGCAAGTCTTGGCCATCTTGCATCCTGAGGGCCTCGGAGGAGTCGTTGGAGGAACGGACACTGGTAAGTCAAATCTTCACTATCATATCCCCCACCCTACCTGCATGCTATCACACACCCCCACCCTCACACCCTCCCCTATCACCCAAACTCCTCACTAATGTACCCATAACACCAACTACACATCCCAACCCCAAGACCTGCATGACACAACTAAGCATGGACACCCATCACTAAAGCATGCCCACTGCACATACCCAGAACACCCCCCAACCATCAGCACACAACCCCACACACAGGAATGCCTGCACTGGGGTTCACGCACACCCAACCATTGCACACCATTACACACACACATGCAATAATCATGTACTTATACCCCAACAGGAACCCGAAGGAACGTCACCACACCAGAGGGTCCAGACAACACCACTCCACCCCCAGAAGAGGCCCACAGTGACGACAGCAGCTCTGCCCTACTGGATCTTGATGACCAGCCCGGACCATCGTGGGCCTCAGGACAGTCGGTTCCCCTTGCCCAGCCACAGCCCAACACCGAGCTTCCACCCTCTGGTAACACCAGCACAGCACCCACCCAGCGGGCACAAACCTCCCTACCGAGGACAGGTCAATCAGCGGTGTGTCCACCACTACAGGGCACCCAGGGTAACCCAACACCCCAACAACAACAGGGACCTGGGGGCAGTGGTAGTGGGCACACGGTCCAGGGGACAGAGGCACAGGAACACAGGGGAACTGGGAGGGCTGCTGTGTGACAGAGGGAGGACAGGCCAAGGGAACCAACTCTCCACAAGGCCCTATCCTCCATCATGGGAGCATACCACCACTCCCAGGAGACGATGGCAACGGTCCTGGACAAGTTGCAGGAGACCCTGCGTCTGCAGGAGGAGCAGTATTTGGGGTTCAGGGAGGAGCTCAGGACCATCGGCTCCGCCCTGGGCACCATCGTAGGGGTGCTGACGGACATTCAAAAGACCTTGAGGGACACCGTGGCACTCCAAGGGGCCCCTGACACTAGTCAGGACGACGAACTGCCCACCACCTCCGCCGGCGCTAGTGGACAGGACGCCCCCCACAGGACCACCACACCAGCACTCCACCCCCTGCAGATGGACAACCACCACGCAAGCAGTCCCTGAGATCCAGGAACAGGACAGAGCAAGATGGCAAGACCCCCACCAGGAAATAAGACCACCCTGATTGTCCCCCCACTGTCCCACTTTGTTACCCTGTCCAAATCGGAAGTGCCCCAGCTCCACTTCCAATGGCCAGATGTACAATGTACCTGTGAGACTAATAGACTGGACTCTGCCATGGACATTCCTCCACCATCACCCATCCCCATTTCACAACCCCCCTTCATTTTTTAGCACTTAAATAAACACCCTTGAAACACTAAATAAAATGGAGTTAGTCTATGCTTTGTAATTTTGTATTATTCAATGACAGTGTCATAATGGGTTACCCATTGGAAGGCTAACATACCAATGTCACACATCACAACCCTTCAAGGATGCAAGCAGTTGACATGTAGGTTACCACTTTTGTGAAACTGAAATAGAAGGGGACAACTCAGTTAACAAATAGTGAGTGAAATGTCGGTACAGGATAGAGGTAGACGTGTGAAAGTTAATATAATGTTAAGCCTGAAAATGTACTCACCTGTGTTTCACTGGAAATATTGCTGTATGACTGACTCCCTGTTGTCGTTTTCTTCTTCCTCAGCTTCATCCTCATCACTGTCCACAGGCTCCACAGCTGCTACAACACCGTCATCTGGATCATCCTCCTGTAGAAAAGGCACCTGGCGTCGCAATGCCAAATTATGGAGCATGGAGCAGGCGATGATGATGTCGCACACCTTCTTCGGTGAGTAGAATAGGGACCCACCTGTCATATGGAGGCACCTGAACCTGGCCTTCAGGAGGCCGAAGGTGCGTTTGATCACCCTCCTAGTCCGCCCATGGGCCTCATTGTAGCGTTCCTCTGCCCTGGTCCTGGGGTTCCTCACTGGGGTCAGTAGCCAGGAAAGGTTGGGGTAACCAGAGTCCCCCAATAGCCATACACGGTGCCTCTGGAGTTGACCCATCATAACAGGGATGCTGCTATTGCGCAGGATGTAGGCGTCATGCACAGAGCCAGGGAACATAGCATTTACCTGCGAGATGTACTGGTCTGCCAAACAGACCATCTGGACATTCATCAAATGATAACTCTTCCTGTTCCTGTACACCTGTTCACTCCTGCGGGGGGGGACCAGAACTACATGGGTCCCATCAATGGCACCTATGACGTTGGGGATATGTCCAAGGGCACAGAAGTCACCTTTCACTGTAGGCAAATCCTCCACCTCAGGGAAAATGATGTATCTCCTTACGTGTTTCAGCAGGACAGCCAACACTCTGGACAAGACGTTGGAAAACATAGGCTGGGACATCCCTGATGCCATGGCCACAGTTGTCTGAAAAGACCAACTTGCAAGGAAATGGAGCACTGACAGCACCTGCACGTCAGGGGGGATTCCAGTCGGATGGCGGATTGGTGACATCAGGTCTGGCTCCAACTGGGTACATAGTTCATGGATAGTGGCACGGTCAAACCTGTAGGTGACGATTAAATGTCTCTCTTCCATTGTCAACAGGTCCACCAGCGGTCGGTACACCGGAGGATTCCGCCATCTTCTCATATGTCCCAGCTGACGGTGCCTAAGAAGGACAACAGCGAATAAACAGTCACTATTCCTCCAGGTATGTACCCACAGTCACACACAAGACTACACCAGACAATAAACCCTTCCTGGATGTGTGTTGAGTGTAGGCCTCGGTATGTGTGACGCAGTAGTAAATAAAGCCATGTGGGCCCCTGAAATGGCGGCTGCCTGACCTCTAAACTGGGACAATGGGATTGTGGGGTAACAGCGCTGGCGTTGCACACCGTCGCGGTAGGCGGTCATAGACCGTTGCGCAATGCTGCATTGGTTAACATTGGACCCTATGGGTCCCAGGAGCCAATGAACAGGTGCGCCGGCGGTGATGATGCGCACCGCTGCGCACGTCACCGCCACGGACGTCACCGCCATTTTCTATCTGTTCAATCACTAGATACCTGACCTTCGACAGGAGAGGACCTACACTGCTAGTGCTGCTGTGACCTCGGTCTGGAAGCGACAATGGCTGCTGCGTCTGGGGAAAGGGCCCCTGCCTTCACTGCACAGGAGTTGGAAAAACTTGTGGATGGGGTCCTCCCCCAATACATGCTACTCTACGGTCCTCCAGACCAACAGGTTAGTACACAGGGAGCACGTTGTATGGGCTAGGCCGGGGTGGACAGGGCTGGGTGTAAGAGGGAAGGGGGCAGAGTTGATACTACAGTAAAGCATGGGAATAAAAGGCCCACATGGCCAGAGTAGGGAGGGGGCCACTCACAACGACGGTGCAGTTGGTAATGACTGTTCCTCTTTCCTTGTGCATGTCATGTAGGTCAGCGCCCACCAGAAGAGGGACATTTGGCGTGCCATCGCCAAGGAGGTCCGGACCTTGGGGGCCCACCAGTGACGGGGCACCCACTGCCGTAAGAGATGGGAGGACATTCGCCGCTGCAGCAAGAAGACGGCGGAGGCTCAGCTGGGGATGGCCTCCCAACGTGGGAGGGGTGCCCGTCGCACCATGACCCCCCTGATGTTCCGGATCCTGGTGGTGGCCTACCCGGAGTTGGATGGGCGCTTAAGGACATCACAGCAGACACAAGGGGGTGAGTACAACCTCATTCTGCGGACTTTGCGTGCAGTGGAGGGGTCTGGGTGGGGGAGTTGGGCTGTGTGTGTCCCTAGGCCAGGTCGAGTTAGGTAGGCAAGGCCCCTCCGTAATGTGTGCCATGTGGCACTCTACCCCACCTCAGAAGAGTGCCAAGTTGAGGTATAGTTGCCTCTGTGGCATCCATGTGCGCAGATTTCCACCATTGCCATGTAGGCCATATCCCTGAAATTGCATGTGAAGAGGCCAGGAGCACGGCGTAATGCATGGGGCTGCTGTGTCTGTCTTGTCCGCCAACGTTAGCGGTATGCCATGCACTAAAACTCTCTTTGTTCTGTCTCCCCCCCCCCCCTTTTCCTGCTCTCCCTGTCCTTTTGTACATCAGCATCATCAGGCAGAGGTACAGTGGCACCGGAGCACGAGGAAGCTGCATCCCACATGGCCATGGAGGGCCACACCACAGACTCTGAATGCACCAGTGGGACGGAGGGTGAGGGGAGCTTCACGTCGGCCACCGGATCACCAACCAGCAACACAGACTTGTCCGCCGATGGAAGCTCCCCAGTAGTGGCGGCACCATCTGTGCGCCCCACTTCTACAGGTACAGCCGCCACCTCCCCTACCAGCCATTGACCTCCTCAGGTCACTCACTGTTGGGCAGTCTACCATTGTGAATGCCATCCAGGGTGTAGAACGAGAGTTGCAACACGGTAATGCATTCCTGGAGGGCATTCATTCTGGTCAGGCTGCCCTTCAGCGAACCCTGCAATCTCTGGCCTCAGCTCTGATGGCAGCGATTGTCCCTGTGTCCAGCCTCCCCCCTCCAACTTCCTCCACCCAGACCCAATCACCTGTACCCCAGCCCATCCCAAGCACACCTACAGACCAGCATGCACACAAGTCAACACACACAAGTAGCTCAAGCAAACATAGGCACCACACACACCACAGGCACTCACGCAAGCCTCACCCACATACAGACACAGCAACATCCACTGTCTCCACTGTGTCCCCCTCCTCCTCTTCTCCCTCCTCCCTCCCAGTCTCGTCTACACACACACCTGCATGCACCACATCTACAGGCACTAGGACTCGCACCAGGACACCCAGCACCACAAGCCGCTTACCTGCACTCACCACCTCCACTGCCATTTACACGTCCCCTGTGTCCTCTCCCAGTGTGTCTGTGACGCCCCCTCCCAAAGTACACAAACGCCGGCAATCACTCACCCAACATCCATCCACCTCACGACAGCCTCCAGTACCTGCACCCAAAACACCTAAAGTGACACCTCCTACAACCACCTCCTCTTCCTCCACTCCCAGAGCCCCTCCAGCAACCCATCCCAGTGTCCGTCAGAAACTGTCCCTATGTCAAATTGACCTTTTTGCCCCCACCCCCCCCCTCCAATTCATCAGTCCCGTCGTAGCGCCTCAGCCAAAAAGCCTCCAGTATCAGTGGTGCGTGTTCCAGGTTTTTGGAGTGCACCGTCCACCAGGACAGGCAGTAGGACCCGGAGCCAAGGCACTGGCAGCCCACCCCCTGTAAAGGCTCTGAAATTGGGGAGTGGACGACGGGACCGTCAAGACTCCTGGTGGGACAACAAGTGAAATGGGATCCAAGGCGATTGGTGAGTCAGCTGTAACTCCAAAGAAGGTGGGGAAGGTCCAGAGGAAGTCTCCCCAGCCTATTGTGAGTGTCACGGCGGAGAAGTGCGCCATCATTTCCGGCGGTTCAGACACAACCGCCAGCACCGTCGTCACTGGTCCAGAGACCACCGCCGGAGTCAGTGCCCAGGAGGGCCCAAGTATCGTCACTGGTCAGGAGACCACCGCCGGAGTCAGTGCCCAGGAGAGCCCAAGTATCGTCACTGGTCAGGAGACCACCGCCAGAGTCACAGCCCAGGAGGGCCCAAGTATCGTCACTGGTCAGGAGACCACCGCCACCGCCAGAGTCACAGCCCAGGAGGGCCCAAGTATCGTCACTGGTCAGGAGACCACAGCCAGAGTCACAGCCCAGGAGGGCCCGAGTATCGTCACTGGTCAGGAGACCACTGCCGGAGTCACAGCCCAGGAGGGCCCAAGTATCGTCACTGGTCAGGAGACCACCGCCACCGCCAGAGTCACAGCCCAGGAGGGCCCAAGTATTGTCACTGGTCAGGAGACCACCGCCAGAGTCACAGCCCAGGAGGGCCCGAGTATCGTCAATGGTCAGGAGACCACTGCCGGAGCCACAGCCCAGGAGGGCCCAAGTATCGTCACTGGTCAGGAGACCACCACCACCGCCAGAGTCACAGCCCAGGAGGGCCCAAGTATTGTCACTGGTCAGGAGACCACCGCCAGAGTCACAGCCCAGGAGGGCCCGAGTATCGTCACTGGTCAGGAGACCACCGCCGGAGTCACAGCCCAGGAGGGCCCGAGTATCGTCACTGGTCAGGAGACCACCGCCGGAGTCACAGCCCAGGAGGGGACAGGATGTCACAGCCCCGCTGGCCAATGATGGAACGTCATGCCACACACCAATGTCCAGTATGGAGATCGTCATGCCACACACCAATGTCCAGTGTGGAGATCGTCATGCCACACACCAATGTCCAGTATGGAGATCGTCATGCCACACACCAATGTCCAGTGTGGAGATCGTCATGCCACACACCAATGTCCAGTATCAGAACCACCATGTCAAAGCACCGCTGAACAGTCCTGAACCGCCATGTCAAAGCACCGCTGAACAGGGCAAAGACCGCCATGTCAAAGCACCGCTGAACAGGGCAAAGACCGCCATGTCAAAGCACCGCTGAACAAGGCAGAGACTGCCATGTCAAAGCATCATTGAACAGTCCTGAACCGCCATGGCAAAGCACCGCTGAACAGTCCTGAACCGCCATGTCAAAGCACCGCTGAACAGGGCAGAGACCGCCATGTCAAAGCACCACTGAACAGTCCTGAACCGCCATGGCAAAGCACTGCTGAACAGGGCAAAGACCGCCATGGCAAAGCACGGCTGAACAGGGCAAAGACTGCCATGTCAAAGCACCACTGAACAGGGCAAAGACCGCCATGCCAAAGCACCGCTGAACAGGGCAGAGACCGCCATGTCAAAGCACCACTGAACATTCCTGAACCGCCATGGCAAAGCACAGCTGAACAGGGCAAAGACCGCCATGGCAAAGCACCGCTGAACAGGGCATGCACCGTGTAGGAATGAATGTACCGCCACATCAGGCATCCTTATCTCATGTGCAGCTGGGACAGTGACAGGACAGGAACTTTCACGGGGAGACTCATCCAGTCTGGGCACCAGTCCCCCTCCAGAACCAGTGGAGACCTGCATCTACTTGAGAGACTGTGGCTTTGCACTCCCCAGGATGGCACAGTGAGCAAACCACCCACTGTAGAGACTTGTGAGACTGTGGCTTTGCACTCCCCAGGATGGCACAGTGGGCAAACCACCCACTGTAGAGACTTGTGAGACTGTGGCTTTGCACTCCCCAGGATGGCACAGTGGGCAACCCACCCACTGTAGAGACTTGAGAGACTGTGGCTTTGCAGGTCCCCAGGATACATCAATGGGCATGGAGCCCCGTCGTGGATGTGGCTTTGCAGTCACCCGGCTGAGGTGCCCCCCCTTCCCTTCCCCCTGACGTGCCTGTAGTATTTCTATCTGATGCCCCGGCAGTGTTCTCTCGGATTTTGGTCAGGTGTCTATTGTGGGCCTCGCCATTGCATTTTTGGACTGTTGGTGCATGGACATTGTTGTGTACATATCTGCACTACTTCTTGTATTGTATATATAATTATGAGTGATTTAGAGATATATATCTGTATATTTTTGTATGACATGTATATTGGCACATTACAAGGTTTGACCGAAATTCGCATTGTCTTTGCATTCTTCCGGGGGGATTGTGGGTTGTTAATGTGATAGTTTTGATTGCATTGGTGTGTATGTTGTAATATGCGAGGGTGGGGGTGTTTGGTGGGTGTCCCCCTGACTTTTGCCGCCCCCCTCCCCCGTGTCGTAGATGCAGTACTCACCGGTATCTTCTGCGCCTACGTTGCTATTGGTCGTAAACGAGCAGAAAGACAAAGGCAGGTAGTATTTGGAGTTCCAGGTCCATGGAGTCGTCGTTCCTCATGGGATGTGTTGAGGTGAGCGTTTTCCCATAGCAAAAGCTGTTTCCGCCGTGTTTTTATCCACGGTGAATCCGCCCCGGAAAAGGTGGCGGATTGGCCTGTTATAATAGTGTGGGCTGTACATTGTCTCCCGCCTGTCTGTTGGCGGTAACCGCCGCGCTGCTTGTCTGTACCGCCGTGGCGGGTGGTGTGTCAAAGTGGCTGGCTTTGTTGGCGGTTTCCGCCAGGGTCATAATTCCATTTTTTTGTCCGCCGGCCTGTTTGCGGTATTACCGCACCTTTTCCACCATCCGCCAGGGTTGTAATGACCCCCTTAGTCACCTACAAATGAAAGTACTGTCATCCTGAGACCAGCAGTCTTGCTCAGAGCAAGAGTCCAAACTACAACAACCCCTTCCACGTTGGGAGGCCATCCCCAGCTGGGACTCCGCCATCTTCTTGCTCCAACGGCGAAGGTCCTCCCATCTCTTGCGGCAGTGGCTGCTCTGTCTATGATGGACCCCCAGGGTCCGGACGTTCTTGGCGATGGCACGGCAAATATCCTTCTTCTGGTGGGCGCTCACCTAGAGGAAAGGTACAGGATGAAAGGAATTGACTCTCCCGTCCGAACCATCATACTCATTGCCCACCAGTTCCCACCCATGCCCTGACGCACATACACTCACCATTCTCACATGCAGGCCTCAGCCCCCCCCACATGTATCTTCCATCCACACCCCTCCAAACATTCATGGCCCACGCATCATGCTCACAGTGTACTCACCTGTTTGTCTTGAGGACAGTAGAGTAGCGTGTACTGGGGGAGGACCCCATCCACCAGTTTGTCCAACTCCTCCGCGGTGAAGGCAGGGGCCCTTCCCCAGACACATGAGCCATTGTCGCTTCCAGACTGAGGTCACAGCAGCATTTGCAGTGTAGGTCCTCTCCTGTTGAAGGTCAGGTATTAAGTGAGTGAACAGATAGAAAATGGCAGTCACGTCGGCGGTAGTGCGTACCTTCACCACCGGCGTACATCGTCATTGGCTCCTGGAACCCATATGGCCCAATGATAACCAATACTAAATTGCGCGGTGGTCTTCGACCACCTACCGCGACGCTGCACAACCCCAGCGCAGTTACCTCTTTTCCCCTTGTCCCTCCTTACAGGTCAGGCAGCTGCCGTTTCAGGGGAGCACTTGGCATGGCACCTAACTGTGTCACAGCACATTTTGGCAGATATACGGACAAAGTACGCCACACACGGATTTACTCACATTACAGCAAAAACACTTGTGCAACCTATGTGGTACATAACTCTCTGCTCACCATTCTCCTCCAAAGGGCACATCCGCTGGGGCAGATGATGAGATGGCATCATCCTCCGGTGTACAGACCCCTGGTGGACCTGTCGACAATGGAAGACAGAGTCTTATTTCCTGGAGGGGGTCTTGGCAATGTTCTCTGTCTTCTGCCTGGATCGCAGGGACCGTTGTGGGGTGGTTCTCATTCTGCAGGGGGTGGATGCTGGTGGCCTGTTGGTCCTGTGGCGGAACCTCCTGTCCACTAGCGGCAGCGGAGGTGGAGGGCAGTTCAGTAGTCTGGCTAGTGGCAGGGGCCCGCTGGCGGACGTGGAAAGCTGTTCATCGTTTGGGCTGGTGTCAGTGGCCCAGTGGTATGCCACTGTCTCCTTCATGGTGTTGGCCATGTCTGCCAGCACCCCTGCAATGGTGACCAGGATGGTGTTAATGGACTTCAAGTCCTCCCTGATCCCCAGGTACGGTCCCTTCTGCAGCCGCTGGGTCTCCTGAAAATTGGCCAGTACCGTGCCCATGGTCTCCTGGGAATGGTGGTATGCTCCCATGATGTTTGATAGTGCCTCATGGAGGGTTGGCTCCCTGGGCCTGTCCTCACCCTGTCGCACAGCAGCCCTCCCAGCTTGCCTGTTATCCTGTGCCTCTGTCCCCTGCACCGTGTACCCACTGCCCCCAGGTCCCTGATTTGCTTGGGTTAGTGGACTTGCCTGGGGTCCCTGTAGTGGTAGACACACTGGTGATTGATGTGTCCTGGGGACAGTGGCATGGGCCCACTGGGTGAGTGCTGTGGTGGTGTTTCCTGAGGGGGGGGGTTCTGTGGTGGGCTGGGACTGTGGCAGGGGAACCGACTGTCCAGAGGTCCCTGATGGGCCAGGCTGGTCATCTTGATCCAGGCGTGCAGAGCTGCTGTCATCACTGTGGGCCTCTTCTGTGGGGGGACTGGATATGGCTGGCACCTCCTGTCCGATGATGTTGTGTAGGGGTCCTGTTGGGGTGTAAATGCATTGTTATTGTATCTGTGTGTGCCATCTTGTGCAATGGGTGTGTTTCCCTCTATTACTGTGCTTGCAATATTGCCTGGGCCCCTTTGTGAGTGGTGATTGTGTGCCCTGGGTGAGTCTCTCCCTTGGACATGCTTTGGTGATGGGTGTCCATGCAGGCCTGTGATGGGTGTCCATGCATTGGTGTAACATGCAGGGCTTGGTACTGGGATGGGTGGGTTGTGATAGTGGGGTATATGTGAGGTGGTGGAGTGATGGGTGTGAGGGTAGGGGTAGGTGTTTGTGGTGGCATGCAGGTAGGGTGGGGGATATAGTAGTAAAGATTTGCCTTACCAGAGTCCAGTCCTCCTGCTACTCCTGCGAGGCCCTCAGGATGATTAATTGCCAAGACTTGCTCCTCCCATGTTGTTAGTTGTGGGGGAGGAGGTGGGGATCCACCGTCAGTCCTCTGCACGGCTACCTGGTGTCTGGATACCAAGGAACGTACCTTCCCCCGTAGGTCGTTCCACCTCTTCCTGATGTCATCCCATGTTCTTGGATGGTGTCCCACTGCGTTGACCCTGTCGACAATTCTCTGCCATAGCTCTATCTTCCTAGCAATGGATGTCTGCTGCACCTGTGATCCGAATAGATGTGGCTCTACCCGTATGATTTCCTCCACTATGACCCTGAGCTCCTCCTCAGAAACCTGGGGTGTCTTTGAGGTGCCATGATGTAGCGTCAGTGATGTGTGATGTGATGTGTGGGGTGATGTTTTGGGGTGTGTGGTGTTTTGTGCGTGGATGGTGTATGAGTGATGGTGTTATGTGCCTATGGATGCTGGTGTGGTCTTTGCTGTTCTGTCTCTCTGCTTCTTCAAAGATTTTCATTGTAAGGGGTTGTGGGTAATGTGGGTGTGTGTTTTATATTGGATTGGGTGTGTGGGTGTGGTGTGGGTGTCAGGTGTGTGTATTTTGAATTGTCCAATGTGGTTGTGTTTGTGTTTTGTAAGTGTGTGTGTATTTTGAGTGCAGCGGTGTGTACCACCAATGGTTTACCGCGTTTGAATGACCGCTGCGTTGATTCGTATGTCGTGATAGTGTGGGCATATTCCTGTTGGCGTAGCGGTGTGGGTTGCGGTACCGCCAATTTATCACTGACCTTTGGTGTGGCGGACTTGTGAGGGTGTCTGTATTGTGAAGGATTTCTAAGTGTGGGTCAGAATACCCGTAGCGGATTTCTGCCGTGGACACGGTATGTTGGCGGCCGTCAGCACGGCGGTCAGCGGACGTTACAGCCAGGGTTGTAATGAGGGCCTAAGTTCTCTAGGCAGAGTTGCTAGCTGCTTCTCTGGTCCTAGTGTTAAATCCTCATTCTTAGTCCTCTTGGACAGTGGTTCCCAACCTTTTGACTTCTGTGGAACCCCACTTTATCATTATTGGAACCCGGGCCCCCCACTGAATCATTATTGGAATCCAGGGACCCCCTCCCCACTGAGTCACTACTGGAAGCCAGGGACCCTAGCCTAAACATTGTTGCTGATTTGAAACGCAAAACAATACACCAAAAATACAGAAACAAGCATTCATCAAACACATACACAAATGATACCACATTTTATTTAATTTGCAAACAAATTTACATAACAAATAACAAATTTAGGCCCTCAATACAACCCTGGCGGTTGGTGATAAAGTGCCGGTGATACCGCCATGGGGCTGGCGGTAATTACCACCAAATTATGACCATGGTGGAAACCGCTCAGATAGAGAGCCACTTTATCACACCGACTGCCAGGGCGGAAACAACAGCCACCACAGTGGTAGCCGCCTACAGCCAGGCGGAAGACAATGTTTTGCCCACTGTATTATGACAGCCCAAGCCGCCCAAGCCACTACATTTTCTGGGGAGGTACCAACGACATCAAAAGCCTGGCGGAACACTTGCAGAAGGGAAATGACTCACCATTGTAGACCAAGGGAACAACCACGCCACCATGGAGCCCGAGCTGCAGATCTTTCTGATGCTCCTCTATGTTCTGCTCCATCATGAACACCAACGACGGTGCAGACTACCACGGTGACTACAGCCTCCTAGCACAACGGGTAGGGAGGGAGGAAAAAGAGAGTGACACACACACACAACACCTTCACCCCCACCCACCATACACACAATCAGATGCAGTAAGAAAACATATTGACCCCATACCCTTCAGGAATAATGCAAGGACAACACGAATAGATAAAAGGGAGTGTAATAATATAAATACAGTAGAAATACATACATCCAATCTAAAATTATATACATATGTGCAATTCAAGGGACACTGCCCAGTCCTCAATGTATGTGGGCCACAGGTCCACATGACAAAGTCCAAGGCCCCACTTGTCTCCTGCAACAACATGGAGAGAACACTGCAGGGGCATCAGTTCGAAAATAGGCAGGCACCTCAGGGGGACAGGGGACGGGGGGCACCTCAGCCGGCGGATGGAACAATTCCACGGGTTCTGGAGGGGGCAACATGCCATGTGCTTGGTCCTGGGGAGTCCAAGGCCACAGTCTCTCAAGTGGGTGACATGCCCACATGCTATGGAGGAGGCAACATGCCCTGTGCTTGGTCCTGGGGAGTGTAAGGCCACAGTCTCTCAAGTGGGTGACATGCCCACGTGCTCTGGAGGGGGCAACATGCCCTGTGCTTGGTCCTGGGGAGTGCAAGGCCACAGTCTTTCAAGTGAGTAACATGCCCACAGGCTCTGGAGGGGGCATCGTGCCCTGTGATCTTCATCCTGGGGAGGATGGGGTGAGTGGGTGGCTTCCCCACTGGTTCTGGAGGGGGCATTGTGCCTTTTGATCTTCATCCTGGGGAGGATGGGATGACCAGGTGTCATCCCGTCTGGTTCTGGAGGGGCATCATGCCCTGTGATCTTCATCCTGGGGAGTGCAAGGGCACAGTCTCTCAGGTGGATGTCATACCCACTGGATTTGCAGGGGGCAGACCGCACAACAGCCCATGGAGGCAGGACTACAGACGGTCTGCCGGCGGTGACGGCTGTTCAGCTGTAGCAGTGGTGGTGGTTGTGCTGCTGCTGGTAGTGGTGAGGGGAAGCTCCTGCCCATCCCCTGCATCCTCGGACGGCTTCCCACTGATGGTGGTGGTGCTGCTGCTGCTGGTAATGGTGGGGGAATCTCCTGCCCATCCCCTGCAGCCTTTGACGGCTGCCCACTGATGGTACTGCTGCTGCTGCTAGTAGTGGTGGGAGGAAGCTCCTGCCCATCCCCTGCAGCCTCGGATGGTTGCTCAACCATGGGTGGTGGTGGGGGCTCCAACTAAGTCCCAGCACCAGGCCCCTTGCTCTTCCTGCCTGCTGGTGCAGGCCCCTTGTCCTTTCTGGCAGCAGCTGGGGATGGCTCCTTGCTCTTCTTGGCAGCACTTGGGGCAAGCACCTTGCCCTTCCTGACAGCATCTGGGGATGGCTCCTTGCCCTTCCTGGCAGCGCGTGAGGCAGCCTGGTGCCCTGGATCCTTTCCCACCACGAGTGGGTGTGAAGACTACTTGGCCCGTGGACTGGGTGGCTGATGTATTTGCCTGTGTTTTAGCCACCCTGGCCAGATGTGAAGGATGGTGCGGAGGGGTAGGGAAGAGGTCAATGGTGGAGAGAAAAAGATTTTTAGGGGCATCGGGCGGGAAGAGGGAGAAGGTATGGGAGTGGAGGAAGAGGGAGTGGTTGTGGGAGGTGTCTGTCTGCTGATTTTGGGTGGAGGTGCATGGGCTGGATGCTGTTGTGAGGTGGATGGGTGTTGGGTGTCTGAGTGCTTGTGTTTGTGTACTTTAGGAGGAGGGGGGACAGACACAGTGGAAGAGGACACAGGGGACATGTGTTCTGATAGGTGTGGTGGTGATGGCGGTAATGGATGTGGATGTAGTGCATGCAGGTGTGAGTGTAGACGGAACTGGGAGGGAAATGGAGGAGGAGGAGGGGCACACAGTGGAGGCAGTGGATGTTGGTATGTATGCATCTGGATGGTGTTTGTGTGAGTGCCTGTGGGATGAAGTGTGGTTCTTGTGTTTGCCTGTGCCACTCTTGTGTGTTGACATGTGTGCATGCTGATCTGCCTGTGTGCTTGGGATAGGTTAGGGTTGAGGGGAATGGGACTGGGAAGTGGAAATTGGAGGGGGGAGGGTGGAAACAGGGATAATGGCTGCCATCAGAGAGAAGACAGAGCCTGGATTGATCTCTGTTGGGCTGCCAAGCCAGTGTGAATGCCCTCCAGAAATGCATTGGTCTGTCGCATTTGAGCTGCCAGCCCCTGGATGGCATTCACAATGGTTGACTGCCCTACAGAGATGGATCACAGGAGGTCAATAGCTTCCTCACTCAGGGCAGCAGGGTTCACTGGGGCATGGCCTGAGGTGCCTGGGGCGAAGGAGATGCCCACCCTCCTGGGTGAGCAGGCATGGGCAACACAATGAGGGGCTGCTGGGAGGAAGGTGCTGGTATGGGGGGTGGCGGCTGTACCTGTAGCTGGGGTGGGCACAGAGGTGTCCGCCACCACCAGGGAGCTTCCAACGGAAGAGGTATCTGTGTCCGAACTGTCCCCTCCAGTCTCCGCCGTCGTGCTCCCCTCACCCTCCATCCAGCTGGTACCCTCAGCGTCGGTGGACTCTGCCTCCTGGGTCCTGTGGAATGTAGCTCCCTCCATCGCTGATGCCTCTGCTCCTCCGCCAGATGATGCTAATGCAGATAAGGACAGGATGACAAAAAAAAAAGGGGGGGAGACAAAGGATACACTTGGTCAATGACTGCACCAACACCACCATTGGCGTACACAGCACACTCACACACAGGGAACAGTCCTACGCACTATGCAATGCACTGCCAGTAACAATGGTAGTCACCAGGGCATGGGGAGGGACACATACTGCCCACTGCAACATACCTGGGACCCACACAGCCCTGCCCAGTAGTGGATGCCTACAAGCTAGGTAGGAGGACTATCACATCAGAACCCTGGCCAACATGGGACCTACTCTGCAATGTCAGGCCTGGGCTAGGGGCACCCACAGACACACATCGCCCACCCGGATAAAGTAGTAATGATGGGCACTGTACTCACCCCCTTGTGGCTGCTGTGATGCCCTCAAGCGCCCATCCAGCTCTGGATAGGCCACCACCAGTATGCGGGCCATCAGGGGGGTCAGGGTTCGACGGGCACCCCTTCCTCATTGGGAGGCCATCCCCAGCTGGGCCTCTGCCGTCTTCCATGCCCAGCATCTCAGGTCCTCCCACCGTTTCTGACAGTGGGTGCTCCGTCTGCCGTAGACCCAGTGCTTAATTTGTGCTTGTTGTTTCTAGTGCTTAGCATCGGCACTTATTTTTTAGGGCCGGGGCTTATTCTTCTGTCTCAAGCATTTGCTGCAAGCAAAAGACACATATGGGAAAGACGGAAGAAGGGAAAAATTAAAAAACGTCACAAAGAGAGAAAGTAGAAAGCTGCAAGAGTGAGCTGAAGAGGCAGGGAGTGGCTTTATATGGATTGAAGAGGCCCGAGATGGCTTCAGGATTACGCTGCCTCGTGTTCCCACATTTAATTGCAGCAGCCACATTTTTAAAAGGAGGGCTTTGGGCACCGGCATGTTTTTATTTACAAATTAAGCACTGCACGCCATGTACCCTTCTTTTGATGGGCGCTGACCTGCAGAGGAAATACACACAGGGAAAGTGTCAGACAGACAGTCCTGCGTGTTACACTCATGGCCCACCATACCACTTCCCATCCCCATTAGCACAGACCTGGCCCAGCACACAAGCTGCACACCGCCCAGTGGACATCTACCAACCCCCTCCTACACAAAGGCCTTCACACACACCACTCCGTGCATTCATGCCCCATGCATCGTGCTCACAGTGTACTCACCTGTTGGTCTGGAGGCCCATACAGCATTCGGTACTTGTGTAGGACCCCATCCACCAGTCTCTCCAACTCTGCTGAGGTGAAGGCAGGCGCCCTTTCCATAGTCACACGGGCCATGGTTGTTCCAGACACAGGTCACAGCAACAAATGCAGTGTAGGTCCTCTCCTGTTGAAGGTCAGGTAGCAAGTGAGTGAACAAATAGAAAACGGTGGTAATGTCCGCGGCGGTAAATACCGTCACCACCGGCATACATCACCATCGGCCACTGTACCCCATAGGGTCAAATATTATCCAATGATGCGTTGCACAGCGGTTCCCGACCGCCTCCCGCAACAATGCACAACGTCAGTGGAATTACCTCACTTCCACCTGTCCCTCTATACAGGAAAGGCGGATGGCATTTCAGGAGGGGGGCAGGCCCTGGATTATAACTGCGTCGCACTTCACAATTGTACCTACAAGACAGATGCCACTTAAACATTTCAAATTGACATCATGCATTGTATTGTTGTGACTCCAATTTACAGTTTGTGACCGGCTCCTCACTCTTTTGCCCTCTAGATTGCTACCGCTGCGGATGAATAGGAGATGGAGACAAACCCCCGTGTGCAGACCACTGGTAGACTTGGCAACAATGGAGGACAGGCACATTATCCTCATCTACAGACTTGACAGGGCCACAATCACGGAGCTGTGTGGCCAACTGGAGCCTGACCTAAAATCTGCTATCCGTCACCCCACTGGGATCCCCGCTCTTGTGCAAGTCCTATCTGTGCTCCATTTCTTGGCAACTGGTTCTTTCCAAGTGACAGTGGGCTTGGCAGCAGGAATGTCACAGCCAATGTTCTCAGCAGTGCTGAACAGAGTGCTGGATGCCCTGATTAAACACATGTGCAGCTACATTGTTTTCCCCCACATGGAGGATTTGGCCACAGTGAAGGCTGACGTCTATGCAATGGGACATATCCCCAACACCATTGGGGAAATTGATGGAACTCATATTGCATTTATCCCCCCCGTCAGAATGAACAGGTGTTCAGAAATCGAAAGAGTTTTCAGTCCATGAATGTCCAGATGGTGTGCCTGGTGGACCAGTACATCTCCCACGTCAATGCAAAGCATCCTAGGTCTGTGCATAATACCATCATCCTGAAGAATAGCAGCATCCCAAATGTGTGCTTTCCCACTTCTATGCCCTCTCACTGTACCCTTTGGCAATTCTTTTTGTAGATGTTGGTGCCCCACTATCACTCCTGGTGTGTTCACTGCAGCCAACTACAGGGCTATCCTATGTGCACATTACTGTACAGTTGGTTTGCAATGTTTGAACCTTGTGAAACAAATACATACTTCAATCATTTGACATAATCCATACTTGTATTTTTTCAAAGTGTGTTTTTTGAAGTGCTATGAAGAAAAGGGGGAAGTGCAATGGGCTGGGGTGATGAGGGAGGAAAGTCCAGGATATTGTTCCAGTCTATTGGTAGCACAGGTACATTGTCCAAGGGGACATAGAAAGGGGAGCAATGGCAGTTCAAGTGGACAGGGTGACAGAGTGGGCCACAAGGGTGACAATCAGGAGAGTCTTATTTCCTGGAAGGGTCTTGGCAATAGTCTCTGGCATCTGCCTGGATTGCAGGGAACGTTTGTGGGGTGGTTCACCTTCTGCAGGGGGAGGGGTGCTGGTGGCCTGTTGGTCCTGTGGCGGGGCCTCCGGTCCACTAGCGGCAGCGGAGGTGGAGGGCAGTTCAGTAGTCTGGCTAGTGGCAGGGCCCCACTGTTGTAAAACTGACTCCCTCATAATGTTGGCCATATCTGCCAGCACCCCTGCAATGGAGACCAGGGTGGTGTTAATGGCCTTCAAGTCCTCCCTGATCCCCTGGTATGGTACCTCCTGCAACCACATGTTCTCCTGCACGTTGTCCAGGATCTGGCCCAGCATATCCTGGGAATGTTGGTATGCTCCCAGGATTTCAGGGAGTACCTCCTGGAGAGTCGGTTCCCTGTGCCTGTTCTCCCCCTGGCGCACAGCAGTCCTTCCAGTGTCCCTGTTGTTCTGTGCCTTTGTCCCCTGAACGGTGTGCCCACTGCCGCTGACCCCAGGTCCCTGATTGTCTTGGGTGCGAGGTGTGCCCTGAAGTGGTGGACACACAGCTGATTGGTGTGTCCTGGGACAGAGATATGGGTACGCTGGGCTGGTGCTGTGGTGGTGTTTCCTGAGGGGGGAGGCTCTGTGGTTGTCTGTGACTGTGCCTGAGTAACCGACTGTCCAGAGGTCCCTGATCCAGATCGAGGTGACCAGAGTTGCTGTCATCACTGTGGGCCTCTTCTGTGGGGGGACTGGAAATGGCTGGCACCTCTTCTCCGCTGACATTGGCTTGGATACCTGTGGGGATGTAAATGCAGTGTTATTGTTTCTGTGTGTGGCATTTTGTGCATCAGTGGGATGCCCTCTTTCGTTGTATTCACCCTGGTAGGTTTCACTTGTGTGAGTTGGTATGTGGTGGGCTAGGTGATTCTCTCTACTGTGCATGCTTTAGTAATAGGTGTCCATGCAGGTCTGTGAGTGGTGTCCATGCATTGGTATGGCATGTAGGGCTTGGCATTGTGATGAGTGAGATATGATGGTGGGGTGTATGGAAAGTGGTGGAGTGGTGGGAGTGAGGATGGGAGTATGTGATGGCATGCAGGTAGGGGAATAATAGTAGTATAGAGTTGACTTACCAGAGTCCAGTCCTCCTGCTACTCCTGCCAGGCCCTCAGGATGCATAATTGCCAAGAATTGCTCCTCCCATGTTGTTAGTTGTGGGGGGGGAGGTGGGGGTCCTCCTCCAGTATCTGTACAGAGAGTTGGTGCCTTCCTGAAATGGAACGTATCTTCCCCCGTAGGTCGTTCCACCTCTTTCTGATGTCATCCCTTGTTCTTGAGTGCTGCCCCATGGCGCTGACCCTGTCCTTCAACCTCCGCCATAGCTCCATCTTCCTAGCAATGGACAGCTGCTGCACCTGTGCTCCAAATAGCTGTGGCTCTACCCTGATGATAAATCCACCATGACCCTTAGCTCCTCCTCAGAGAATTTGGGGTGTCGTTGTGGTGCCGTAGGTGCTGTGTGAGTAGTGTGGGTGTGTAGGGTGATGTGTTGGGGTGTGTGTTGTGAGGTGCGTGGGTGGTGTATAGGTGATGGTGGTGTGTGGCTCTGGTCTTGTCTGTGGTCGTGGTGTCTGTCACGTGCCAATGATTTGTTTTCGTACCGGGCTGTGGGTGTGTGTTTTATAGTGGTGTGGTGTGTGTATATATGTCAGGTGTGTGTAGTTTAAATTGTCCAATGTGATGCTGTTTTTTATGTGTGTGTGTATTTTGAGCCCGGCGGTATGTGCCGCCAATGGTTTACTGCCATTGAATGTCCTCCGTGGTGATTCGTGGGTCATAATGTGGTGGGTGTAGTTCTGTTGGTGTAACATTGTGGGTTTTGCTACCGCCAGTTTATCACTCACCTTTAGTGTGGCGGACTTGTGACCGTGGCTGAACAGTGACGAATTGGTATGTGTGTGTCATAATATGGTGAACAGATATCTGCCGCGGCGTCGGTATGTTGGCGGCTGTCAGTGTGGCGGTAAGTGGGATTTACCATATGAGGGCCTTAATGTTAGAAGAAAGGTTGAAGTTTTTCTAAACTCAATTGAAGCCACACATCGTCCATACTATATTCTGTTTGATGCACCTGCACTGTTCCCACAAATAAATCTGAGGATATTAATTTCATTTTCAGCCTCCAATTACAAATTCCTTGCCATTTACAGTATGTTTAAAAAATTTCAATTGTACATGTATCCATTTTATCTACATGAACTTTATTATTATGTTAATATTATCTAATTCTCAAAGCAGGCATGGACCCCCTGAGAAGGCTTCACAGACCCCCAGAGGTCTCCGGACCACAGGTTGGAACCCACTGCTCTAGGACATGCTGCTAGCTGCTTCTCTGGTCCTGTTGGTAATTCCTCATTCTAAGTTCTCTAGACAATGCTTCAAGCTGCTTCTCTGGTGCTGTTAGTAATTCCTCATTCTAAATCCTCCAGAAAATGATGCAAGTTGCTTATCTGGTCCCATCGGCAATTCCTCATTCTAAGTCCTCTAGGCAGTGCTGCAAGCTGCTTCCCTAGTCCCATCGGAAATTCCTCATTTTAAGTCCTCTAGACAATGCTGTACGCTGCTTCTTTGGTCTCAATGGTAATTTCTCATTCTACATCCTCTACACAGTGCTGCAGCTGCCTCTCTGGTCCCAGTGGTAATTCCTCATTCTAAGTCCTCTAGGCAGTGCTGCAGCTGCTTCTTTGCTCCCAGTGGTAATTCCTTACTCTTTGTCCTCTAAGAAGTGATGCAAGCTGCTTCTCTAGTCCCGTCTGTAATTCCTAATTCTAAGTCTTCTAGACAGTGCTGCTCGATGCTTCTCTGGCCCCAGTGGTCATTCCTCATTCTTAGTTCTCTAGGAAGTGCTGCTAACTGCTTCCCTGGTCCCGCCGGTAATTCCTTAATCTAAATCTTCTAGCCAGGGCTGGTAGCTGCTTCTCTGGTCCCAGTGGTAATTCATCATTCTTAGTCCTATGGACAATGCTACAGATGCTTCTCTGGCCCCATTGTTAATTCTAAGTACAGTAGACAGTGCTGCTAGCTTATTCTCTGGTCCCAGTGGTAATTCCTCATTCTTAGTCCTGTGGGCAATGCTGCAGCTACTTCTCTGATCCCAGTGGCAATTCCTCATTCTAAGACCTCTAGATAGTCCTGCAGCTGCTTCTCTGATTCCAATGGTAATTCGTCATTCTTAGTCCTTTAGACAAAGATGCTGGAGCGTCTCTGGTCCTAGTGGTAATTCCTTATTCTACTTCCTGTATATAGTGCTCAGCTGCTTCTTTGGTCTCAGTGGTGATTCGTCATTCTTTGTCCTCTAAGAAGTGCTGCAAGCTGATACTGTGCTCCTGTCAGTGATTCCTTATTCTAAGTCCTGTAGACAAAGCTGCAAGCTGCTTCTCCGGTCCCGTTGGTAATTCCTCATTCTTAGTACTGTATGCGGTGCTGCGAGCTGCCTCTCTGGTCCCAGCGGTAATTCTTCATTCTAAATCCTCTGGACAATGGTACAAGCTGTTTCCCTGGTCCCATTAGTAATTCCTCATTCTAAGTCCTCTAGACCAGTGGTTCCCAACCTTTTGACTTCTGTGGACCCCCACTTTATCATTTCTAGAACCCGGGGACCCCCACCGAATCGTTATTGAAATTCAGGGACCCCCACTGAGTCATTAATGGGAGCCGGTGACCTAGGCCTATAAATTGTTGATAATTTGAACACCAAAATAATACACAAAAAGTACAGAAACAAACATTCCATCAAACACATACACAAATGATAACACATTTTATTTAATTTGCATACAAATGAAATAAAAATCTAAATTTTAAATGTAATAGGAAGGTTGGAACTTTCCTAAATTCATTGAAGCCACCCATCGTCCATAGTATATTCTGTTTTGATGCACCTGCACTGCTCCCACAAATCAGTGATAGGAAAAATTAAAAAAATGTGCCTCCAAATTCAAATTCCTTTACATTTACATTATGTTTTAAATTTTTCAATTGTACATTTATCCACTTTATTTATTTCCAATTTATTAATTTGTTAGTGTTAGTTCATTTTCTAAGCAGTCAATGACCCCCTGAGGAGGCTTTGCGCACCCCCAGGGGTCCCCGGACCACACGTTGGAAACCACTGCTCTAGACAATGCTGCACGTTGCCTCTTTGGTCCCATCAGTAATTTCTCATTCTAAGTCCTTTAGGTAGTGCTAATAACTGCCTAGAGGACTTAGAATGAGGAATTACCACTGGGACCAGAGAGGCAGCTGCAGCACTGTCTAGAGGCCTTGTAACGAGGAATTGCCACTGGGACCAGAGAAGCAGCATTGTCTACATGACTAAGATTGGGGACTTACCACTGAGACCAGAGAAGCAGCTAGCAGCACTGCTTAAAGGACTTAGAATGAGAAATTATCGATGGGACCAAAGAAGCAGCATTCAGAATTGTCTAGAGCAGTGGTTCCCAACCTGTGGTCCAAGGACCCCTGGGGGTCCTCAAACTCTCCTCAGTGGGTCCTTGACTGCTTAGAAACTTAACTAACATTAACAGATTAATAAAGTGGATTTAAATAAAGTGGATACATGTACAACTGAAAAATGTAAAACATAATGTAAATGTCAAGGAATTTGAAATTGGAGGCTAAAAATTAAGTTAGTATCCTCAGATTGATTTGTCAGAGCAGTGCAGGTGCATCAAACAGAATATACTATGGACAATGGGTGCCTTCAAATGAATTTAGAAAAGCTCCAACCTTCCTATTACATTTAAAATTTAGATTTTTATTTTATTATGTTTGCAAAGATTAAATAAAATGTGTTATCATTTGTGTATGTGTTTGATGGAATGCTTGTTTCTGTACTTTTTGTGTATTATTTTGGTGTTCAAATCATCTTCCATTAATGACTCATTGGGGGTCCCTGAATTACAATAATGATTCAGTGGTGGTCCCCGGGTTCCAAAAATTAGAAGTCTGAAGGTTGGGAACCAGAGGTCAGGAGGACTTTAAATAAGGAATTACTATGGGGCCAGGGACGCAGCTTGCACCATTGTCCAGAGGATTTAGAATGAGGAATTACCAACAGGACCAGAGAAGCAGCTAGCAGCACTTCCTAGAAGCTTAAAATGAGGAATTACCACTGGGACCAGAGAAGCAGCTTGTAGCACTGCCTAGAAGACTTAGAATGAGGAATTACCCACAGGACCAGATAAGCAACTTGCATCATTTCTTGGAGGATTTAGAATGAGGAATTACCAACAGGACTAGAGAAGCAAGTTGCAGCACTTCTTAGACAACAAGAAATGAGGAATTACCACTGGGACCAGAGAAGGAGTTGCTGCACTGTCTATAGGAGTTAGAATGAGGAATTACCACTGGGGCCAGAGAACCAGCTTGCAGCACTGCCTATAAGTGTAAGAATGAGGAATTACCACTGGGACCAGAGAATCAGCTGCAGTACTGTCTTTAGGACTTAGAATGAGCAAATACCACTGGGAACAGAGATGCACTGCATCATTGTCTACAGGAATAAGAATGAGGAATTACATCTGGGACAAGAGAAGCAGGTAGCAGCACTATCTAGAATACTTAGAATGAGGAATTACCATTGGGACCAGAGAAGCACCTAGAAGCACTGCCTAGAGTACCCGACGGGACCAGAGAAGCAGCTTGATGCTTTTTCTAGAGGACTTAGGATGAGGAATTGCCAACTGGGCCCAGAGAATCAGCTAGCATCACTTTTTAGAGGGCTATGAATGAGGAATTACCACTGAGACCTAAGAAGCAGCTGCAGCACTGTCTAGAGGAGTTAGAATAAGGATTTACCACTGGGACCAGTGAAGCAGCTATCAGAACTGTCTAGAGTACTTAGAATGAGGAATTACCACTAAGTACACTAGACAGTGCTGCTAGCTGCTTCTTTGGTCCCAGTGGTAATTCCTCAATCTTAGTCCTGTAGACAATGCTGTTTGCCTGGTCCCAGTGGTAATTTCTTGTTCTAAGACCGCTACACAGTGTTGCAGCTGCTTCCCTGGTCCCAGTGGTAATTCCTCATTCTAAGTCCTCTAGGCAGTACTGCAGCTGTTTCTTTGCTCCCAGTGGTAATTCCTCACTCGTTGTCCTCTAAGAAGTGATGCAAGCTGCTTCTCTGGTCCCGTCTGTAAATCCTCATTCCAAGTCCTTTAGACAATGTTGTAAGCTGCTTCTCTGGTCCCAGTGATAATTCCTAATTCCAAGTCTTCTAGGCAGTGCTGCTAGCTGCTTCTCTGGTCCCAGTGGTAATTCCTCATTCTTAGTCTTGTAGACAATGCAGCATTTGCTTCTCTGGACGCAATGGTGACTCCTCATTCTACATCCTCTACACAATGCTGCAGTTGCTTCTCTGATCCCTGTGGTAATTCCTCATTCGTAGTCCTCGTGGAAGTGCTGCTAGCTGCTTCTCTTGTCCCTTTGGTAATTTCTCATTATAAGTGTTTTAGACAATGCTGCTAGCTGATTCTCTGGTCCCATCGGTAATTCCTCATTGTTAGTCCTCTAAACAATGGTGCAACTGCTTCTCTGATTCCAGTGGTAATTCATCATTCTCAGTCCTCTAGACAGTGCTGCAAATGCATCCCTGGCACAAGTGATAATTCCTGATTCTTAGTCCTCTAGGAAGTGCTGCTAACTGCTTCTCTGGTCCTGTCAGCAATTCCTCATTGTAAGTCCTCTAAAAAAAGAGGCAAGCTGCTTCTCTGGTCTCGTTGTAAATTCCTCATTCTACGTACTTTAGACAGTGCTGCAAGCTGCTTCTTGGGTCCCAGTGGTAATTCCTCATTCTTAGTCCTATAGACAGTGCAGCAGCTGCTTCTCTGGTCCCAGTGGCAATTCCCCATTGGTAGTCCTCTATGAAATGCTGCTAGCTGCTTCTCTGGTTCTGTCAGTAATTCCTCATTGTAAGTCCTCTAGACAATGCTGCAAGCTTCTTCTCTGGTCCTGTTGGTAATTCCTCATTCTAAGTGCTCTAGGTAGTGCTGCTAGTTGTGTCTCTGTTCCCAGTGGTAATTCATCATTCTACGTCCTCAAGACATTGTTCCCAGCTGCTTCTCTCGCCTCACTGGTAATTCCTCATTCTTAGTCCTATAGATAATGCTGCAGCTGCTTTCTGCATTCAGTGGTAATTCCTCATTCTAAGTCCTCTACGGAGTACTGCTAGCTGCTTCTCTGGTCCTGTTGGTAATACCTCATTCTAAGTCCTCTAGGCAATGCTGAAAGTTGCTTCTCAGATCTCCTAGGTAACTCCTCATTCTAAATCGTCTAGACAATACTTCAAGCTGCTTATCTGGTCCCATCGGTAGTTCCTCATTCTAAATCCACTAGACAATGCTGCTAGATGCTTCTCTGGCCCCAATGGTAATTCCTCATTCTTAGTTCTCTAGGACGTGCTGCTAGCTGCTTCCCTGGTCTTGTCGGTAATTCCTCATTCTAAGTCCTCTAGACAGGGCTGCTAGTGGCTTCTCTGGTCTCAGTGGTAATTCATCATTCTTAATCCTCTGGACAATACTGCAGGTTCTTCTCTGGCCCCAGTGGTAATTCATATTTCTAAGTACACTAGACAGTGCTACCAGCTGCTTCTCTGGTCCCAGTGGAAATTCCTCATTGTTAGTCCTGTGGACAATGCTGCAGCAGCTTCTCTGGTCCGAGTGGTAATTCATCATTCTTTGTGCTGTAAAAAGTGCTGCAAACTGCTTCTCTGTTTCCATCGGTAATTCCTCAATCTAAGTCCTTTGGAAGCTGCTTCTCTGGACCCATCGGTTATTGCTCATTCTAAGTCCTCTAGGCAGTGCTGCTAGCTGCTTCTCTGGTCCTAGTGGTAATTCATCATTCTAAGTCTTCTAGACAGTACTCCTAGCCGCTTTTTTGGTCCTAGTGGTAATTCCTCATTCTAAGTCCTATAGAGAGTGCTGCAGCTGCTTCTCTGGTCTCAGTGCTGAATCATCATTCTTAGTCCTTTAGAAAGTGCTGCTAGCTGCTTCTCTGCTGCCACTGGTAATTCCTCATTCGAAGGCCCTCATTACAACCCTGGCGGTAAATGCCACCTACCGCCGTGCTGACGGCCACCAACATACCGTGAGCGTGGCGGTTATCCGCCATGGGGATTATGCCCCACACATAGAATTCCACCTCAATACAGACACCCACACAAGTCAGCCAGACCAAAGGTCAGTGATAAACTGGCGATATCAAAACCCACACAGTTATGCCAACAGGAATATGCCCATAGTATCACGAATCACCGCGGCGGTCATTCAATTGCGGTAAACCATTGGCGGTACATACCGCTGCACTCAAAATACACACATACTTACAAAACTACACCACATTGGACAATTCAAACTACACACACTTGACACACATACACACACCACACCCACACACCCAATCCAATATAAAACACCCATATTACCCACAAACCCTTACAGGGAAAAAAAAGATAGCAAGCAGAGAGAGACAAGCAAAGGAGCACCCACTCAATCAGAGGCACAGAACACCCTCACCCATACACCATTCACGCACATCACATTATACACCACAAAACATCACCCCACACATCACCCCACACATCCTCACACATTCTCACACATATCACTCACACCACATCCATGGCACCCCAAGGACACCCCAGGTTTTCAGAGGAAGAGCTAAGGGTCATGGTGGAGGTAATCATCCAGGTAGAGCCACAGATATTCGGATCACAGGTGCAGCAGACCTCCATTGCAAGGAATATGGAGCTATGGCGGAAAATCGTGGACAGGGTCAACGCCGTGGGATAGCCCCCAGACCTAGGGATGACATCAGGAAGAGGTGGAACGACCTACAGGGGAAGGTGCATTCCGTGTTTGCAAGACACCAGATTGCTATACAGGGGACTGGCGGTGGCCCCCCACCTCCTCTCCCACAACTAACAACATGGGAGGAGCAGGTCTTGGAAATAATGCATCCTGAGGGCCTCGCAGGAGTAGCAGGAGGACTGGACTCTGGTAAGTCTAATCTTTACTACTACATCCCCCACCCTACCTGCATGCCATTAAATACCCCCACCCTTACCCTGACTTCCATCACTCCATCACCTCACATATACCCCACCATCACAACCCACCCATCCCAATACCAAGCCCTGCATGCAACACCAATGCATGGACACCACTCACAGACCTGCATGGACACCCATCACCAAAGCATGCCCAGTAGGGAGACTTAGTCCGCCCACAAATTCACCACCCACACAAGGCCAAGCTAATAGGGAAAGCACAATCATACAGGGAAACACACCCATGTACAAGATGGCACACGCAGATACATTAACAATGCCTTTGCATCCCAACAGGACCCCTACTCAACGCCACCGGAGAGGAGGTGGAAGCTACATCCAGTCTTCCCCCCCTCCCGGAAGAGGCCCACAGTGACGACAGCAGCTCTGTGTAGGAAGTTGGCTCTGTATGTGCTATTTCAAAGTAAGGAATAGCATGCACAGAGTCCAAGGGTTCCCCTTAGAGGTAAGATAGTGGCAAAAAGAGATAATACTAATGCTCTATTTTGTGGTAGTGTGGTTGAGCAGTAGGCTTATTCAAGGAGTAGTGTTAAGCATTTGTTGTACATACACACAGGCAATAAATGAGGAACACACACTCAGAGACAAATCGAGCCAATAGGTTTTGTTATAGAAAAATATCTTTTCTTAGTTTATTTTAAGAACCACAGGTTCAAATTCTACATGTAATATCTAATTTGAAAGGTATTGCAGGTAAGTACTTTAGGAACTTTGAATCATTTCATTAGCATGTATACTTTTTACATAAAACACAATAAGCTGTTTTAAAAGTGAACACAGTGCAATTTTCACAGTTCCTGGGGGAAGTAAAGTATTGTTAGGTTTCACAGGTAAGTAAGTCGCTTACAGGTTTCAGTTTTGGGTCCAAGGTAGCCCACCGTTGGGGGTTCAGAGCAACCCCAAAGTTATCACACCAGCAGCTCAGGGCCGGTCAGGTGCAAAGGTCAAAACACATAGGCTTCAATGGAGAGAAGGGGGTGCCCCGGTTCCAGTCTGCCAGCAGGTAAGTACCCGCGTCTTCGGAGGGCAGACCAGGGGGGTTTTGTAGGGCACCGGGGGGGACACAAGTCAGCACAAAAAGTACACCCTCAGCAGCGCGGGGGCGGCCGGGTGCAGTGTGCAAACACGGGTCAGGTTTACAATGGTTTTCAATGAGAGATCAAGGGATCTCTTCAGCGTTGCAGGCAGGCAAGGGGGGGGCTCCTCGGGGTAGCCACCACCTGGACAAGGGAGAGGGCCTCCTGGGGGTCACTCCTGCACAGGAGTTCCGTTCCTTTAGGTGCTGGGGGCTGCGGGTGCAGGGTCTTTTCCAGCCGTCGGGAAATGGAGTTCAGGCAGTCGCGGTCAGGGGGAGCCTCGGGATTCCCTCTGCAGGCGTCGCTGTGGGGGCTCAAGGGGGACAACTTTGGTTACTCACAGTCTTGGAGTCGCCGGAGGGTCCTCCCTGAGGTGTTGGTTCTCCACCAGTCGAGTCGGGGTCGCCGGGTGCAGTGTTGCAAGTCTCACGCTTCTTGCGGGGAGTTGCAGGGGTCTTTAAATCTGCTACTTGAAACAAAGTTGCAGTTCTTTTGGAGCAGGGCCGCTGTCCTCGGAAGTTTCTTGTCTTTCTCGAAGCAGGGCAGTCCTCAGAGGATTCAGAGGTCGCTGGTCCCTTGGAAAGCGTTGCTGGAGCAGGTTTCTTTTGGAAGGCAGGAGACAGGCCGGTAAGTCTGGGGCCAAAGCAGTTGGTGCCTTCTGTTCTTCCTCTGCAGGGGTTTTTCAGCTCAGCAGTCCTCTTCTTCTTGTAGTTTCAGGAATCTACCTTCTTAGGTTCAGGGGAACCCTTAAATACTAAATTTAAGGGCGTGTTTAGGTCTGGGGGGTTAGTAGCCAATGGCTACTAGCCCTGAGGGTGGGTACACCCTCTTTGTGCCTCCTCCCAAGGGGAGGGGGTTACATTCCTATCCCTATTGGGGGAATCCTCCTTCTACAAGATGGAGGATTTCTAAAAGTCAGAGTCACATCAGCTCAGGACACCTTAGGGGCTGTCCTGACTGGCCAGTGACTCCTCCTTGTTATTCTCATTATTTCTCCTGGACTTGCCGCCAAAAGTGGGGGCTGTGTCCAGGGGGCGGGCATCTCCACTAGCTGGAGTGCCCTGGGGCATTGTAACACGAAGCTTGAGCCTTTGAAGCTCACTGCTAGGTGTTACAGTTCCTGCAGGGGGGAGGTGTGAAGCACCTCCACCCAGAGCAGGCTTTGTTTCTGTCCTCAGAGAGCACAAAGGCTCTCACCGCATGAGGTCAGACACTCGTCTCTCAGCAGCAGGCTGGCACAGACCAGTCAGTCCTGCACTGAACAATTGGGTAAAATACAGGGGGTATCTCTAAGATGCCCTCTGTGTGCATTTTTTAATAAATCCAACACTGGCATCAGTGTGGGTTTATTATTCTGAGAAGTTTGATACAAAACTTCCCAGTATTCAGTGTAGCCATTATGGAGCTGTGGAGTTCGTTTTTGACAGACTCCCAGCCCATATACTCTTATGGCTACCCTGCACTTACAATGTCTAAGGTTTTGCTTAGATACTGTAGGGGCATAGTGCTCATGCACATATGCCCTCACCTGTGGTATAGTGCACCCTGCCTTAGGGCTGTAAGGCCTACTAGAGGGGTGACTTACCTATGCCACAGGCAGTGGGAGGTTGGCATGGCACCCTGAGGGGAGTGCCATGTCGACTTAGTCATTTTCTCCCCATCAGCACACACAAGCTGGCAAGCAGTGTGTCTGTGCTGAGTGAGGGGTCCCTAGGGTGGCATAAGACATGCTGCAGCCCTTAGAGACCTTCCCTGGCATCAGGGCCCTTGGTACCAGGGGTACCAGTTACAAGGGACTTACCTAGGTGCCAGGGTTGTGCCAATTGTGGAAACAATGGTACATTTTAGGTGAAAGAACACTGGTGCTGGGGCCTGGTTAGCAGGGTCCCAGCACACTTCTCAGTCAAGCCAGCATCAGTATCAGGCCAAAAGTGGGGGGTAACTGCAACAGGGAGCCATTTCTTTACACAAGCCCCCCCCAGCCCACAGGCCAGGAGACTCAGCCAAAGCTGGGAGAGTCTTCCTAGTCTGTCAGGCGAGGAAGAGTAGAGGAAATAGGCTGGTTTGTTGCAGGGCCTACTCTGCCTTACATCCTCCTGTCCAGGTCATTCCCTCTGGGGAACTGACCCACTTCCACAGTGATAGGACCTAATCTGAACTGCCTCTTGTCTGTGCTTTTTATGTCTCCACCCATTCTCTCTATTTTGGGGTTAGAGGTATCCACCTCTGCTAATCTTATCTTAGCCAGGGTCACCCCTAGCTTACCCAAAGAGGTTACCCAGAGCTGGAGTAACCCCACCATGACCAACAGGGTCAGGGGGCCTAACTTGCTATTTGGCATGGGGTCAGACCACCATGCCAAGGATAGTGCAGCCATAAAGGCTAACACCCAGCAGAGGCCACTGACAGCTGTCAGTGCCCAGAACCACACCTTTAGCTCTTCACCTACAAGGGAAGGGGCTAAGTTACAGGCTTCTTTGGGTTCAGGGTGCCTGTCTGCTGTATTAGAGTGGGGGGTTACCACATCTTGTAGTAAACACCCTTCTTCCACTCTTTCTTCTGTTAGCTGAGGGGCCACCCACTCAGAATTAACAGTTGCCTGACTAGCCAGGACTTCTTGTGGGTCAGGTTGGACTTTAACAGTGCCATTTTTGGGGTTCTCCCCTACTGGAGCAGAATCTCCCTGGCTTGCTGGAACCTTGGCTAAAGGTTGTCCACCTTTCCTACTCTGTTTTCCTTTCTTTTTCTTCTGGGGCCTACTTGCAGTTACTGCAGGGGTAGTACCTCCAGAGTCCTTGGGAGAGGACTGGCACTGGACCAGTTCCTCTCTTGGGCTCTGACTAACCTCTGGGTAGTCATTTCCAAGGAGACAATCAAGGGGGAGGTCTGTACTGACTACCACCCTTCTCCAGCTAAACGTCCCACCCACTTCTATGGGCACAAAAGCCACAGGCCTATCAGTGACCCTGTCTGGGCTAACTCTTTCTCTGGCCATCTCACCTGGGATGTACTGGTTTGAGAACACCAGCCTGTCATGCACAATAGTGTGACTGGCACAAGTGTCTCTCAGGGCAGTGGCTGGGATTCCATTCACCAGTAGGTGGTGGAAGTGTCTACTTCCCTCTGGAATCTCCAACTCACCTGTTGGGCCCTTTTTCCAGTTGAAGGCTATGAAGACCTCCTCATCTGAGGAGTCATCCCCAATGGCTACAGTGGTCACCCCTGGGATTTTGCTAGGGAGTTTGTTTTTGGGACAAGAAGTGTCCTTGGTGTGGTGCCCTGTCTGTTTACAGTTATGGCACCATGCCTTAGTGGCATCCCAGTTCTTACCCTGGTACCCACCTTTGTTTTGGGTTGTGTCTCGGGGCCCACCCACCTGGTCTGGTTTTTGGGGGCCTACAGAGGACTCTTTTTCTTTGTTTCTAGTGTCACCCACTTTCTCCTGAGGAGGTTTTGTAACCCCTTTCTTTTGGTCACCCCCAGTGGAAGTTTTGGTTACCCTAGTCTTGACCCAGTGGTCTGCCTTCTTTCCCAATTCTTGGGGAGAAATTGGACCTAGGTCTACCAGATACTGATGCAACTTTTCATTGAAGCAGTTACTTAAAATGTGTTCTTTCATAAACAAATTATAAAGCCCAACATAGTCATGCACTTCATTTCCAGTTACCCAACCATCCAGTGTTTTCACTGAGTAGTCTACAAAATCAACCCAGGTCTGGCTCGAGGATTTTTGAGCCCCCCTGAATCTAATCCTATACTCCTCAGTGGAGAATCCAAAGCCCTCAATCAGGGTACCCTTCATGAGGTCATAAGATTCTGCATCTTTTCCAGAGAGTGTGAGGAGTCTATCCCTACACTTTCCAGTGAACATTTCCCAAAGGAGAGCACCCCAGTGAGATTTGTTCACTTTTCTGGTTACACAAGCCCTCTCAAAAGCTGTGAACCATTTGGCGATGTCATCACCAGCTTCATATTTATTCACAATCCCTTTAGGGATTTTTAACATGTCAGGATAATCTCTGACCCTAGTTATGTTGCTGCCACCATTGATGGCTCCTAGGCCCATCTCTTGTCTTTCCCTTTCTATGGCTAGGATCTGTCTTTCCAAAGCCAATCTTTTGGCCATCCTGGCTAACTGGATGTCCTCTTCACTGGAGTTATCCTCAGTGATTTCAGAGGTGTTGGTCCCTCCTGTGAGGGAGCCAGCATCTCTGACTATTATGTTTGGAGTCAGGGCTTGAGAGGCCCTGTTCTCCCTAAATAGTACTGGTAGGGGGGAATCACCCTCCAAGTCACTATCATCATCCTCTGTGTTGCCATCCTCAGAGGGGTTGGCCTTTTCAAACTCTGCCAACAGCTCCTGGAGCTGTAGTTTGGAAGGTCTGGGGCCCATTGCTATTTTCTTTATTTTACAGAGTGACCTTAGCTCCCTCATCTTAAGATGGAGGTAAGGTGTGGTGTCGAGTTCCACCACATTCACATCTGTACTAGACATTATGCTTCTAAAAGTTGGAATACTTTTTAAGAATCTAAAAACTAGTTCTAGAATCTAATTCAAACTTTTACCAAACTTTTAAACTCTAAAAGCAATGCTAACAGGGACTAACACAAGGCCCTAGCAGGACTTTAAAGAATTTAGAAAAATAGTTCAAATTGCAAAAAATCAATTTCTAATGACAATTTTTGGAATTTGTCGTGTGATCAGGTATTGGCTGAGTAGTCCAGCAAATGCAAAGTCTTGTACCCCACCGCTGATCCACCAATGTAGGAAGTTGGCTCTGTATGTGCTATTTCAAAGTAAGGAATAGCATGCACAGAGTCCAAGGGTTCCCCTTAGAGGTAAGATAGTGGCAAAAAGAGATAATACTAATGCTCTCTTTTGTGGTAGTGTGGTCGAGCAGTAGGCTTATCCAAGGAGTAGTGTTAAGCATTTGTTGTACATACACACAGACAATAAATGAGGAACACACACTCAGAGACAAATCCAGCCAATAGGTTTTGTTATAGAAAAATATCTTTTCTTAGTTTATTTTAAGAACCACAGGTTCAAATTCTACATGTAATATCTCATTTGAAAGGTATTGCAGGTAAGTACTTTAGGAACTTTGAATCATTTCATTAGC
Organism: Pleurodeles waltl; assembly: GCF_031143425.1. Lineage (NCBI taxonomy): Eukaryota > Metazoa > Chordata > Amphibia > Caudata > Salamandridae > Pleurodeles > Pleurodeles waltl. The sequence goes on along the minus strand of NC_090440.1, from coordinate 844,573,268 downwards.
ATGTATACTTTTTACATAAAACACAATAAGCTGTTTTAAAAGTGGACACAGTGCAATTTTCACAGTTCCTGGGGGAAGTAAAGTATTGTTAGGTTTCACAGGTAAGTAAGTCACTTACAGGTTTCAGTTTTGGGTCCAAAGTAGCCCACCGTTGGGGGTTCAGAGCAACCCCAAAGTTATCACACCAGCAGCTCAGGGCCGGTCAGGTGCAAAGGTCAAAGAGGTGCCCAAAACACATAGGCTTCAATGGAGAGAAGGGGGTGCCCCGATTCCAGTCTGCCAGCAGGTAAGTACCCGCGTCTTCGGAGGGCAGACCAGGGGGGTTTTGTAGGGCACCGGGGGGACACAAGTCAGCACAAAAAGTACACCCTCAGCAGCGCGGGGGCGGCCGGGTGCAGTGTGCAAACACGCGTCGGGTTTACAATGGTTTTCAATGAGAGATCAAGGGATCTCTTCAGCGTTGCAGGCAGGCAAGGGGGGGGCTCCTCGGGGTAGCCACCACCTGGACAAGGGAGAGGGCCTCCTGGGGGTCACTCCTGCACAGGAGTTCCGTTCCTTTAGGTGCTGGGGGCTGCGGGTGCAGGGTCTTTTCCAGCCGTCGGGAAATGGAGTTCAGGCAGTCGCGGTCAGGGGGAGCCTCGGGATTCCCTCTGCAGGCGTCGCTGTGGGGGATCAGGGGGGACAACTTTGGTTACTCACAGTCTTGGAGTCGCCGGAGGGTCCTCCCTGAGGTGTTGGTTCTCCACCAGTCGAGTCGGGGTCGCCGGGTGCAGTGTTGCAAGTCTCACGCTTCTTGCGGGGAGTTGCAGGGGTCTTTAAATCTGCTACTTGAAACAAAGTTGCAGTTCTTTTGGAGCAGGGCCGCTGTCCTCTGCAGTTTCTTGTCTTTCTCGAAGCAGGGCAGTCCTCAGAGGATTCAGAGGTCGCTGGTCCCTTGGAAAGCGTCGCTGGAGCAGGTTTCTTTTGGAAGGCAGGAGAGAGGCTGGTAAGTCTGGGGCCAAAGCAGTTGGTGTCTTCTGTTCTTCCTCTGCAGGGGTTTTTCAGCTCAGCAGTCCTCTTCTTCTTGTAGTTTCAGGAATCTACCTTCTTAGGTTCAGGGGAGCCCTTAAATACTAAATTTAAGGGCGTGTTTAGGTCTGGGGGGTTAGTAGCCAATGGCTACTAGCCCTGAGGGTGGGTACACCCTCTTTGTGCCTCCTCCTAAGGGGAGGGGGTCACATTCCTATCCCTATTGGGGGAATCCTCCTTCTACAAGATGGAGGATTTCTAAAAGTCAGAGTCACCTCAGCTCAGGACACCTTAGGGGCTGTCCATACTGGCCAGTGACTCCTCCTTGTTATTCTCATTATTTCTCCTGGACTTGCCGCCAAAAGTGGGGGCTGTGTCCAGGGGGCAGGCATCTCCACTAGCTGGAGTGCCCTGGGGCATTGTAACACGAAGCTTGAGCCTTCGAAGCTCACTGCTAGGTGTTACAGTTCCTGCAGGGGGGAGGTGTGAAGCACCTCCACCCAGAGCAGGCTTTGTTTCTGTCCTCAGAGAGCACAAAGGCTCTCACCGCATGAGGTCAGACACTCGTCTCTCAGCAGCAGGCTGGCACAGACCAGTCAGTCCTGCACTGAACAATTGGGTAAAATACAGGGGGTATCTCTAAGATGCCCTCTGTGTGCATTTTTTAATAAATCCAACACTGGCATCAGTGTGGGTTTATTAATCTGAGAAGTTTGATACTAAACTTCCCAGTATTCAGTGTAGCCATTATGGAGCTGTGGAGTTCGTTTTTGACAGACTCCCAGCCCATATACTCTTATGGCTACCCTGCACTTACAATGTCTAAGGTTTTGCTTAGATACTGTAGGGGCATAGTGCTCATGCACATATGCCCTCACCTGTGGTATAGTGCACCCTGCCTTAGGGCTGTAAGGCCTACTAGAGGGGTGACTTACCTATGCCACAGGCAGTGGGAGGTTGGCATGGCACCCTGAGGGGAGTGCCATGTCGACTTAGTCATTTTCTCCCCATCAGCACACACAAGCTGACAAGCAGTGTGTCTGTGCTGAGTGAGGGGTCCCTAGGGTGGCATAAGACATGCTGCAGCCCTTAGAGACCTTCCCTGGCATCAGGGCCCTTGGTACCAGGGGTACCAGTTACAAGGGACTTACCTAGGTGCCAGGGTTGTGCCAATTGTGGAAACAATGGTACATTTTAGGTGAAAGAACACTGGTGCTGGGGCCTGGTTAGCAGGGTCCCAGCACACTTCTCAGTCAAGCCAGCATCAGTATCAGGCAAAAAGTGGGGGGTAACTGCAACAGGGAGCCATTTCTTTACACTCTGCACGCCTGGATCAGGATAACCAACCTAGCCCATCAGTGGCCTCTGGACAGTCGGTTCCCCTGCCACAGTCCCATCCCACCACAGAGCCACCCCCCTCAGGAAACACCGGCACAGTACCCACCCAGTGGGCCCATGCCACTGTCCCTAGGACATGTCAATCAGCAGTTTGTCCACCACTACACAGACCCCAGGCAACCCCACAAACACAGGACGATCAGGGACCTGGTGTCAGTGGCAGTGGGCATACGGTTCAGGGGACAGAGGCACAGGACAACAGGGAAGCTGGGAGGACTGTTGTGCAACATGGGGAGGACAGGCCCAGGGAACCCACTCTCCCTGAGGCTCTCTCCAACATCCTGGGAGCATACCACCATTCCCAGTAGACCATGGGCCAGGTACTGACCAAGTTGCAGGAGACCCAGCAGCTGCAGGAAGGACCGTACCTGGGGACCAGGGAGGACCTAACAAAAATCTACACCATCCTGGTCACCATTGCAGGGGTTCTGGCTGACATGGGCAAGACCATGATGAAGGCAGTGGCACAACAAAGGGAGCCTAACATCAGCCAAACCGAGGAACAGCCTTCCACTTCCACCGGCGCTAGTGGACAGGACGCACCACCACAGGAACAGTAGGCCACCAGCACCCCACCCCCTGCAGAAGGAGAACCACCCCACAAGAGGTCCCTGCGATCCAGGCAGAAGACAGAGAACATTGCCAAGACCCCTGCCAGTAAATAGGACTCTCCTGATGGTCACCCTTCTGTCCCACTCTGTTACCCAGTCTACCTTGAACTGCCATTGCTCCCCTTCCTATGCCTCCTTGGACAATGCACCTGTGATACCAAGAGACTGGTCTCTACCATGGACATTCCTCCACCATCACCACAGCCCCTTGCACACACCCCTATACTTATTGGCACATAAATAAACACCCTTGAAACAAATACCATACTGGAGTCAGTGTAATGAATCTCAAATGTATTTGTACAACATTCTCAAAGCAATGCAACATATATGTACAGTGAAATATACTACAGGATGACGTTTGGTGGGCAGCAGTACATATAGCAGGAGCCAGAATGGGCACACGGATCTGAAAATAGAGAATCCAAAGGGAACAGTCAGTGGCCATAGACATAGGGTAAGAGGCTGCCATGTACAATGTCCAACAGATTACTGAAAAGTTAAGTGATGTTACAGTGTCTTACCTGTGTGTCACTGGAAGTACTGCTGTATTATATTTGTTTTGTTTTTAACATCTTCTTCCTCTGCCTCCTCTTCATCACTGTCCACAGGCTCCACCACTGCCACAAGACCATCTCCAGGCACATCCTTCTGCAGAAAAGGCACCTGGCGTCTCAAGGACAGGTTGTCCAACATGCAACATGCAACATGCAACGATGATCTGGCACACCTTCTTGGGTGAGTAGTATAGGGAACCACCTGTCAGATGGAGGCACCGTAACCTGGCCTTCAGGAGGCCGAAGGTTCTCTCATTTATCCTTCTTGTACGCCCATGTGCCTCATTGTAACATTCCTCTGCCCTTGTCCTGGCATTCCTCACTTGGGTCAGTAGCCATGAGAGGTTGGGGTAACCAGAGACACTTGCGAATATAGGGTGACAACCGTTAGATACACACTAACCCTTAGGAGCAATCCCATACCCAGACACCAACTTATACTCTGTGGGGTCCTTTGGCTCACCTATTAGCCACACCCGGTACTTCTGGAGTTGGCCCATCACATATGGGATGCTGCTATTTCTCAATATAAATGCGTTATGCACAGAGCCAGGATATTTGGCATTCACATGGGAGATGTACTGGTCCGCCAAATACACCATCTGCACATTCATCGAGTGATAGCTTTTTCTATTCCTGTAAACCTGTTCATTTCTCCGGGGGGGGGGAATAAATGCTACATGTGTACCATCAATGGCACCAATGATATTGAGGATATGTCCCAGGACATAAAAGTCATCCTTCACTGTGGCCAATTCATCCACCTGGGGGAACACGATGTAGCTGCGAATGTGTTTCAGTAGTGCAGACAACACTCTGGTCAACACGTTGGAGAACATGGGCTGAGACATCCCTGATGCCATGGCCACTGTAGTTTGAAAGGAACCACTTGCCAGGAAATGGAGCACTGACAGGACCTGCACTAGAGGGGGGATTCCTGCGGGCTGGCGGATAGCTGACATCAGGTCTGGCTCCAATTGGGCACACAGTTCTTGGATTGTCACGATCAAGTCTGTATGTGATGATAATGTGTCTGTCCTCCATTGTCGACAGGTCCACCAGGGGTCTGTACACCGGACGATGCCGCCACCTCATAATCTGCCTCAGCGGTTGTAGTCTATGGAAGAGAAGGGTGAGCAGAGGGTCAGATTTCCACATTTATTGCACTAATGTTGCTGAATTTACTTTATAGAAGCAGTATGTGAAGTCGAGAGTCAGTTGATGTGCCAATGTCTGCTGTGACGCAGTTAGGTGCCATGCCCTGTGCCCCCCTGAAATGGCAGCTGCCTGAGCTGTGAGGAGGGACAAGTGGAAATGAGGTAAGTGTGCTGGCGTTGTGCATCACCGCGGTAGGCGGTCGATGACCGCCGTGCAGTTTCGCATTGGTTATTATTGGGCTCTATGGGTCCCAGGAGCCAATGGCGATGTATGCCGGCGGTGACGGTACGCACCGCCGCGGACGTCACCGCCGTTTTCTACCTATTCACTCACTTGCTGCCTGACCTTCAACAGGAGAGGACCTACACTGCAAGTGCTGCTGTGACCTGTGTCTGGAAGCGACAATGGCTCATGTGTCTGGGGAAAGGGTCCCTGCCTTCACTGCGGAGGAGTTGGAAAAACTGGTGGATGGGGTCCTACCCCAGTACGCATTACTCTACGGTCCTCCAGACAAACAGGTGAGTACACTGTCAGCATGATGTGTGGGCAATGCGTGTTTGGAGTGGTGTGAATGTAAGCCACATATTGGAGGGGTGCTGAGGGGTCCTGGCCTGAGTGCTGCATGAGAGGTGGTCAGTGTATGTGCATCAGGGCATGGGTGTGAACTGGTGGGCAATGAGTATGACGGTCCGGACGGGTGAGTAATTTCCTTTTCTGCTGTCTTTTCCCTCCAGGTCAGAGCCCACCAGAAAAAGGATATTTGGTGTGCCATCGCCAAGGAGGTGCGGACCCTGGGGGTCTATCACAGGCGGAGCACCCCCTGCTGCAAGAGATGGGAGGACCTGCGCCGCTGGACCAAAAAAACGGCAGAGGCCCAGTTGGGGCTGGCCTCCCAATGTGGAAGGGGTGCCCTTCGCACCATGACCCCCCTTATGTTCTGCATCCTGGCGGTGGCCTAATCGGAGTTGGATGGGCGCTTGAGGGAATCACAGCAGCCACAAGGGGCTGGTTACAGATTCTGAAAGCTGACTTTGCGCGCTTTAGGAGGTAGCTCGGTGGGGGATGTGGGGTATGGGTGCCCCTAGGCCAGGGCGATCATAGCAGGGTAGGTCCATTGTTGTGCAGGCTCTGGCACACTCCTACCCCAATGGTGTAAGTGGCCATCTACTACTGTGCAGGGTCCTGTGGGCTTCAAGTGTTCAGATGCTGGCGTTAGGCATTGTACCCCATGGGCTGGTGACTGTCTCAGTAAATGGTTGGGCATGGCCTAGTGCATAGGGTGGCTCCCTGTGTGTTGTGTACGCCAACGGTAGTGATGTTGCTGGCATTGACCAGGTGTATCCTCTGTCTCTTCCCCCCCTTTTTGTTTGTCGCCCTGTTCTTGTGTGCATTAGCATCATTTGGCGGTGAGCAGAGGCACCGGCGACAGAGGGAGCTGCATCCCACATAGGCCTGGAGGCCGAATCCACCGAGGGTGAAGGCACCAGTGGGACGGAGGGCGAGGGGAGCTCCACGATGATGGAAGCTTCCTGGCAGTGGTGGACACCTCTGTGCTCACCCCAACAACAGGTACAGCCGCCACCCCCCCTCCCAGCACCGCCCTCCCAGCATCCCCTCAGCGTGTTTCCTGTGCCCGCTCACCCAGGAGGGTGGGCATCTCCTTCGCCCCAGGCACCTCAGGCCCTGCCCCAGTAGGCCCTGCTGTCCTCAGTGAGGAGGCTATTGACCTCCTGAGATCGCTCACTGTTGGGCAGTCAACCATTCTGAATGCCATCCAGGGTGTCGTGAGGCATTGCAACAAACAAATGCATACCTGGAGGGCATTCACTCTGGCGTGGCGGCCCAACAGACAGCATTTCAGGCTCTGGCCTCAGCACTGATGGCAGCCATTGTCCCTGTGTCTAGCCTCCCCCCTCCAACTTCCTCTACCCAGACCCAATCCCCTCTACCTCAGCCTATCCCAAGCACACCTTCAGACCACCATGCACCCAAATCACCACACAAAAGTGGCTCAGGCAAATATAAGCACCACACTTCATCTCACAGGCACTCACACAAGCACCATCCCCATGCAAACACACCAACATCCACTGCCCCCACCGTGTACCCCTCCTCCTCCTCGTCCACCTCCCTCGCAGTAGCATCTACACTCACACCTGCATGCACTGCATCTTCATCCACTACCTCCATCACCAGCACGCACATCACAACGCAGCCCTCACAAGCAGTCACCACCCCTACAACCATGCACACATCCCCTGTGTCCTCTCCCAGTGTGTCTGTGACCCCCTCCTCCCAAAGTACACAAACGCAAGCACCCACCCACCCAACAGCCATCCACCTCACAACAGCATCCAGCCCATTCACCTTCACCCAAACTCAGCAGACGTACACCTCCTACAACCACTCCCTCTTCCTCCACTCCCAAACCCTCTCCATCTTCTCGTCCCAGTGTGTCTAAAAACCTTTTCCTGGCAAACATTGACCTCTTCCCTACGCCTCCCCCTGTCCTTCCCCTCGGCCCAGGGTGTCCAGATCCCAGGCCAGCACCTCAGCCACCAAGTTGGCAGATGCTGTGGTACCTGCAAGTCCCAGAGGATCAAAGGGGGGGCACCCATCAGGGCAGCCAGTGTGCCACCGACACCTGCAAAGGACCAACCTATTCCCCACCTGCCAAGGTGAAGAAGGGATCAGCATGCAGCACGGCCAAGGAGCACAACCCACCCAGCAAGGCTTCCTCCAAAACTCAAGCTGCCAGTGCCAAGTTCCCAGCAGCATCTGCCAAGGTAGGGAAGGGGAAGAAAACACGAGGCAAGGCACTTCAGGCCTCGAAGGCTCCAGGTGAGGGACTGATGCCCACCATCACTACCGACAGCCCCACAACCTGTACTGCAGCAAGCACCACCGCAGGCACCGCCACCTGCACCACCATCTGCACCGCCACCTGCACTGCCACCTGCACCGCCGCTGCCACATCAACTGTCAGCAGCAGCATCCCCAGTGGGCAGCCGTCCGAGGCTGCAGGAGACAGCCTGGTGTCTCCCTCCACCACTACCGGCACCTGCACCATGGCCAGCACCGGCTGCATCCCCGCCGCAGGCACTGCCGCAAGCACCACCACCTGCACCCCCATCTGCACCGCCACATGCCCAGCCGGTGCCACAACAACTGTCAGAAGCAGCATCCCCAGTGGGCAGACGTTCGAGGCTGCAGGAGACGGCCTGGTGTCTCCCTCCACCACTACTAGCACCATGCACCACGGCCAGCACCGGCAGCATCCCCGCCGCAGGCACCGCCGCAAGCACCGCCATCTGCACCGCCACATGCCTAGTCGGTGCCACAACAACTGTCAGCAGCAGCATCCCCAGTGGGCAGCCGTCCGAGGCTGCAGGAGATGGCCTGGAGCCTCCCACCACCACTTGAAGCACCCCCACCAGCACCGGCACTACCACCAGTTTGCAGCCTTAGTCGCCGCAGGATGGAGTCTGGCCCTGCCTCCATGGAGTATCATGCTACCTATTCCCTACAAATCTTGTGCCTCAGACACCCAGGTGAGGGAATGTGAGCTGCCACATCCCAAGTGTAGCATCACTGGGCACAAGGCCCCCTCCAGAACCAGTGGGGAAATGCATCCACTCACCCTATCCTTGGCAGGATGAAGCAGACTGGGCACAAGGCTCCTCTAGAACCCGTGGAGAAATGCATCCACTCACCCTATCCTTGGCAGGATGAAGCAGACTAGGCACAAGGCCCCCTCCAGAACCAGTAGAGAAATGCATCCACTATCACTATCCTTGGCAGGATGAAGCAGACTGGGCACAAGGCCCCCTCCAGAACCAGTGGAGAAATGCATCCACTCACCCTATCCTTGGCAGGACGAAGCAGACTGGGCACAAGACCCCCTCCAGAACCAGTGGAGAAATGCATCCACTATCACTATCCTTGGCAGGATGAAGCAGACTGGGCACAAGGCCCCCTCCAGAACCAGTGGAGAAATGCATCCACTCTCACTATCCTTGGCAGGATGAAGCAGACTGGGCATAAGGCCCCTTCCACAACCAGTGGAGAAAGAAATGCATCCACTCACCCTATCCTTGGCAGGATGAAGCAGACTGGGCACAAGGCCCCCTCCAGAACCAGTGGAGAAGTGCATCCACCCACCCTATCCTTGGCAGGATGAAGCAGACTGGGCACAAGGCCCCCTCCAGAACCAGTGGAGAAATGCATCCACTCACCCTATCCGTGGCAGGATGAAGTAGACTGGGCAAAATGCCCCCTCCAGAACCAGTGGAGAAATGTATTCACTATCACTATCCTTGGCAGGATGAAGCAGACTGGGCACAAGGCCCCCTCCAGAACCAGTGGAGAAATGCATCCACTCACCCTATCCTTGGAAGGATGAAGCAGACTGGGCACAAGGCCCCCTCCAGAACCAGTGGAGAAATGCATCCACTCACCCTATCCTTGGCAGAGTGAAGCAGACTGGGCACAAGGCCCCCTCCAGAACCAGTGGAAAAGCCATCCACTTAGCCCCTCCTTGCCAGGATGAAGCACACTGGGCACAAGGCCCCCTCCAGAACCAGTGGAGAAGCCATCCACTAGAGAGACGGTGGCTTTGCACTCCCAGGACCAAGCAGTGGGCAAACCGCCCACTTAAGAGACTTGAGAGATTGTGGCTTTGCAGTCCCCAGGACCAAGCAGTGGGCAAACCACCCACTTGAGAGACTGTGGCTTTGCACTCCCCAGGACATCGCTGTGGGCATGTAGCCCCCTCGAGGAGCAGTGGCGTAGTACCATCTTCCGGCTGAGGTGTCCCTCCATTCCCCGTCCCCCTGAGGTGCCTGTGTGTTTAGGACCTGATGCCCTGCAGTGTTCTCTCCGTTTTGAGGCAGGAGTCAAGTGTGGGCTTCGCCCATGAGTTTTTGGCCCAGTGGGCCATGGACATTTGCAAAGGACAGTGTACGGCCTTCTGTACATTTTGTAAATATTTGTATATACTGTTTTTCTAATCGTTAACTATATCTGCATATTTCAAAATATCACTGAACTCAATTGTTTTTGTCCTTGCGTTCTTCCAGGGGGTGACGAGGTGTATATGTACTGTTGATGCATGTTTTTGTGTGTATGGTGTTGTGGGTGAGGGTGGGTGTGTGGGTGGGTGTGTTGCGTGTTGCGTGTGTGGGTCACTCTCTTCCCCCCTCCCCGGTGCGCTAGGTGCAGTACTCACCATGGTCACCGCCACCACCTTTGATATCTGTCGTGTATGAGGAGGTAGACCAGCATAGGCAGGACCTGCAGCTCGGACTCCATAGCATCCTGGTTCTTTGGTGATTGTCGAGAGGTGAGTAGTTTCTCTTCCAAGTCCTGTTTCCGGTGACAATTCCTCATTCTATGTACTCTAGACAATGCAGATAGCTGCTTCGCTGGTTCCAGTGGTAATTCCTCATTCTTAGTCCTGTAGACAATGCTGCTTCTCTGGTCCCAGTGATAATTACTTATTCTAAGTCCTATAGATAGTGCTGCAGCTGCTTTTCTGGTCACTGTGGTAATGCCTCATTCTTAGTCCTCTACGAAGTGTTGCTAGCTGCTTCTTTGGTCCATGTCCCATGTGGCACAGTCATCCACAGAGGGAACCATCCCAAAAGGCAAGCACCTAGTGAGCAATCTATGTTTTTCCTATGGTCCTGTATGGGGAAACACAGCTTCCAGCTGATTTGTTTTCTGGCCAATCCAGAGCGGTATTTTTTCCCGTTCCGTGGGCACTTTACCCATAATAGTATGCACTGTTTGTGGATTAATCCCAGTAGCCAATTGATAACCACCAGCTACTGGCGGTGCTGGACGCACCGGTGTTGTGTTCAATGTTCGCATTACGAACTGGACTAATCGTCTGTATAATGCCAATAATTCATTATATAAAACTCGTAAATCTGCTATGGGAATATTTAGTCAGCCTGGGTGAGGTGTATATGTGGCAAACATAGGCCATGTAGGTCCATCATTACTTAAGGGACCTAACCTCACTCTTTGTAGTACATGTGGTAGGGCGCCTTCAAACCAGTTCTGATGCTCTTGGTATGTGAGCGATATTTCATGATACTGGTATGCTTGGTACCGTAAAGGTAAGTGCGCAACTTCATATGTGTGAAATGTGTGCGTTCTTTCGTTAACCTCAGGAAAAGTCACCCAACAGTAAAATGTTTCTGTTTGGTATGCTTCAGTAGCATCTATTATCAGAGTAACATCCCCGCCCTCATCTGTAAGGCCATGCGTTAATAAATGTTGTGCTAGTGCATGTCAAGCATTTTCAGGAATGTCTATGGCATCAGCCATATTTGTTTAGAGAAATGGAACACCAGAAATGGGAAGTATATTCCTTTTATGAGTTCGAGCTCGAACAACCTACAGCTTAATTAGGTGTTACCTTTTCAGCTGAGGAGGATCCTCCCAAAGACCACGGATGTCTCCGTATAATGGTACTTAGGGTACCTGTTGTCTGTGAGACAGTGATAGTCAGGGTATCCGTAAACTAGTGCCTAAACACCATCGTTGGTGGTGCCATGTCGTAGTTTGGACTCTTTCTCTGAGCAAGACTGCTGGTTTAAGGATGACAGTTCTTTTGTTTGTAGGAGACTGCGTCTTTCCTACAACAAATCGCAACTGTTGTCCCAACCTTACCGGCTCACTAGCAGCACCTCACCAGAAACACAATAGTAAAAGGTGATTTATGCCAGCCGTTTACGCATGGACTCGAAAATAAGATATCTCAGGGAGTGTCATGGTTAAACGGAGATTACCCTTTTCTCACAGATATATTATGTCTCATACAAACACAGGCAGTGACACAGATGCAGTAAAGTTACAATAGTTTTTATTTAACATAACTGCAATTTGCGATAAGTTGCATGGGCTGCAATGATTAGGATAATGAATAAAGCAAGAAACAGTATTGTGAAAACGAGAGTCATTATTACAAAGACCCCCACCATCTTGCAATACATAGAAAAGATATATGAGATGTAATATACCCTAATACCCTAATGTGAAAAGGCCTAACCTCCTACCTAAAGGAAAGCTGGGTTTGTTAAACCTAGTTTGCCAATGCCATGTCCATGAGAGGAGCCCCTAACCCTTGTTACCTTGGAATGAGGTCTCTATCTCAGACTCCGCAGGGACACAAAGACTGGGTCAGTGTCAAGACGACTGCAGCATCGGTATCAGCGATGGTGGCGATGCCCTCTGGTCGGAATCCCTCTGATTATCTGTCTAAAGTGTGATGTATTTATACAGATCTACAAGGTCCCCTGACGTAGGTGTGTTCCAAAACAATAGATAACAGACATGCTTGGGACGGCAATTAATATCAACAATCCCTCGAAAGTATAGAGAGGGAAAATCCCTAAGTGTGAACACCTACTGTTTGTTTGTCTTTGGTGCTTGATTTTGACGCCTTGGTGTGGTGACACTGATAATGTTACCCATAACAAGTGGCCTAACTATAAACAAGGCAGCCATCTTAGAAGAGATAAATAATTAAATGGGCTAAGACAGAGCAAGCTAAGTAGGTTAAAAGTCACTAGGTGACGGGGGCACGAGTCTACAAGCCAGAGGCTAAGCTAACTCCTGTTATCCCATTAAAACGAACTAGGATTCACTACAGTAATTCCTCATTCTAAGTCCTTAAGACAATGCTGGAAGCTTCTTCTCTGGTCCCTTTGGTAATTCCTCATTCTAAGTGCTCTAGGCAGTGCTGCTAGTTGCGTCGCTGGTCCTAGTGGTAATTCCTCATTCTTAGTACCCTAGACAGTGTTGCTAGCTGCTTCTCTGGTCCCAGTAGTAATTCCTCATTCTTAGTCCTGTAGACAATGCTATAGCTGCTTCTCTGGTCCCAGTGGTAATTCCTCATTCTTACACCCCTAGACAGTGCTGCAGCTGCTTCTCTGGTCCCGTCAGTAACTCCTCCATTCTAAGGCCTCTAGGCAGTTCCTCAGCTGTGTCTCTGTTCCCAGTGGTAATTCCCCATTCTTAGCCTCAGGAGAATGCTGCTGCTATGCCTCTGTTCAAACATCCACTACACTCCAAATAGAAATACATAGGTAAAAGACACTGTTATTTACATCACCAATAGATCTAACTCTCATAAAAGTGAGACCTGTTGCATTGGAAATGCTTGTTATAGTTGTCTTGACTGCTGCTATTTATTAAAGTAAGTTTAGAGGCAGCATAATACTCTCCTCTGTGTCTTTGTTAAAATTAAGGTTGTATGCCAGGACCAGAGGCTCCGATTCTTCTTCTCTTGCTATGCTTTATTGTCACAGCAGCCAATCAGAAGAAAAGTTTAAAATACTATGCAGCCCATGAACATGTTAATGTCACATGACCCACCATAGAGATCCAGCCCTATATAAACTGAGAGAGACCCAGCCTCCTCTTTCTTTGGTGCCTCGCAGCCAGTTGTGTGACACATATACACTACTATGTAAATGCTTTGTAATTGTGTGTGATAGATATATATATATTTGCTATCAGCTTATTTACTCTCATTTGTGTGCTGTGACTACACAAATGCACTGGCCTATTAAGTGTTAAGTGGTTATTCTCCCCTTTTTGCGTTGCCTGTTTGCAGCCTGCGCAGAGATGTGATGCATGTATACGGGAACATTACCCTCCTGGCGAGGCGTCTGTTCGCCTCGTACTTTTGCCTGACCTGCGGAGCAGGAGAAAGGGGAGCACGAGTCAGTGCGGAGTTCTGCTGCGCTGTCCTCTTTCTATTATTGCCACTTGGGGACTCGGTGCATGGGCGAACCACTTGCTCTTGTCAGCCTGTTTTTTTTCAGTAAGCAGAACATGGAGTGATGCATGCTTTTTTCTTCTTTGCCGAGCCTTGGCCTCCCAGCCTACGCCCTGGGGAATTTCTCACCCAGGGTTTGAACAATCATTACTAGGATTTACCTGAATTGTTTGTCAGGTCTCCCTCCACGTCCTATTCCTTTGATTGCTTTTATGACCCCTCATGGTTCTGGTTTCACCTGCCTTGGGGCATGTCTCATAAAAATGTACCTCCACTTCAAGCGTAAAAAAACTCTGGCCTTTGGGATTGAGCACCCTTTGGTACTGTATTGCTCATCTTAAAACCCCATAATCATGGCTGAATATGAAGAAGAGACTGGAGAAGGCTACTATTATGTTGACAGAAATTAAAAGGAGGGCTTTTAAGTGGGAGGTTTCATAAAGAACATGATCCTGTGCACGATACTCCCATATAAATCGAAGAAAAACGTATGCACAGTTCCATAGAAATATTGATCTATATATGACCAATCTCCCATAGTCCAGGAGAGATCAGTAATGGTACCTAGGTACCTACGAATATCCCAAATCTGGAACAAGATTCCTCACTCACCAATTGGTGACATGCTTCATCATCGGGCTTTGCTCCTCGTCAGACCGGCAGTGCCATGTCTGACGGGCCCTTTGTGGGGACTCTTTGCCGGAGATCTTTTGAAGCGAATTGCCGGTGGTGAATGCAGAAATGTGGGATTGGATCCTCACACAAGGAAGTGCCCTCCTACCGAAAGATCCTCGCACAAGTAAGTGCCATTCTTTTATGGCATTCGGGGCCCTCTGAGATTACAATCCTTTCTATGTGGCTCAACCTTACGGCATGTTTTAGGATTACAGATGATACAAAATCATCCACATATCTATGATGAAAGTGCTGTTTTGCTTTGAGCTATACACCATAACGGCACCTTGGGACCTTGCATATTGTAATTACCGCACGATTACGACATCTTGATTACCCGATGACAGGTTTGTTTTGATACCTATGTTTTTAATATGTTGTTTGCCCTTTGGTGGGAGCTGTCATTTATTGTTCTATGGATCATTTAGTCTTGGGCATTATACCCATACGTTTCATATATTATTAATTAATACCTTGGTGGGAGCTGTCAACTATCGAATTATAGAAGATTTATACTTGTTGATAAGATTTACCTGCACCTCCTTAGGTCTGTAGGACACTACTATTATACTACCGCCATAATTTTGGAGTCATTACAATCTGATTCCTAATATACCCATGCATTATATGTATTATCTATACTGTGTGGTGATGATTTATGTCTCAATCTCCTATTGACCCTGACATACACGGGGGACAGCACTACATATGATTCAGTGCTAGATCCTAGGCTTTGTATATTTCTTTGATAGATCATGATATTTAAACAGAAGAATATTTTGATTACTTAAACTGTTCTATGAGGTTAACCATAGATATACTTTGACTGTATATTCTTCCTATACTCCAGACGTGCTGATTACTATATTGGCTGGATCACTTCTGCTCTCCGCTATCCCCTAAGGGGCCCATCCTTTAATTTGAGGGGGGGTAAGAAACAGAGCTTATTTCTATTTAGAAGTGTACACATGTCATCTAAGCACAATTAGGGATTTTCACTAGTGTTCCGCCACGGTCATAATATGGCTGGTTGGCACCGCCAGCCTGTTGGCGGGACTACCGCCACAGCCGGCGTGGCGGTCCGGGACCTCTGGGGTCATAAAGAGCCCCCTAGTGTATGCGCTGGATGCTGGAATGCGTTAGTCTGTGAATTTGGCACTGGTTAAAGAGAATTCAACCAATAAAACAGCATTTTATATGGGTTTGCTGAGCGACAAGGCTAGATACCTCCCACTTCGGGTGAAGATGAACCCTCGGCCTCTCAAGCCATCCTTGCTACTAAAGTTGACAGGAATCCCGATGTTCCTGATTTTGAGAAACTGGTGAGGTTGTTGGCTAAAGACCACAATTATAGAACCTCATTTAACACTCCGAAAACAGGCTCATAGATGACACAGACTCATCCTCTTCTCAGAATTCAGATCCTGCAGACGATCCACGCCCTACCAAGCGCAAAAAGAAGACATACCACTCCCAAGTGGCCCAACAACCCCCTACAGTCCTCACGTTGGAACCAGAGGATATTATCCACCCCAAGTCTACTTTGTGGACCCCACCTACTGAGGTCGCTGATTACATACACACCCACATTCGGCACGGTTTTGAGAAAGAGGTCAGATCTCAGATGAGATCCAAGTGCCGTATACCAGACCTCCCTAACAAGGTTACAGAGACTCCGGAGATAGACCCAACTCTGGTGACATTTTTTAAAACATTCTCTAAAGACCCCAAGAAAGGCATTGACCATGCCTGGCGAGGGTACCAGGACAAGTTGCTAGATGTCTTTGGCCCGTTGACAAAAATATTGGAATTAGGCTTCCATGCCAAGGAATCTGGCACCGCCATTGATCCAGGTGTCTTAGTAGGCTGGGCTCAGATGGCCATTTGCTTTTTAGGGAATGCAAACTGTGCCATCTTTGGTGAGCGATGCCGCTCTGTTCTCATTTAAATTGACCTTAAGCTAACTGATCTCGCTATTTCAGAATCTGGCCCCTTGGCACAGGGCCTGCTGTTTGTAACTCCTTTCCTCAAGGAACTCTCAAAATTTGCTGTGACTTATGCTAACCTGTATAAGGCTCAAGGTTCCATCAAAAAGGTTCTATGACCACTTTTTGGCAGGGCTGGACACTTTAGATGGTGAGCCTTTGCCGAAATTTCTACCAAGGTCATCAAAGGTTTCTATCAGCACAATAGGGGAGGGTATCATGACCCCTCCTCCTCTTCCACTATCTATCGTTTCCGCTCTCGAGGTGGACGGAATTGATTCGGAAAAGGAAGATTTAGAGGCACCCAAGCTTCATTGTAGGACTCTGGTTCTACAGGTAAGCTTAATCTCCATGTCAGAGGTTGTTTTGGGTGGCAGAACCAGGTTGTTTCTACACAACTGGCAGAAGTTAACTCAAGATTCCTGTGTGCTGTAGGCAATACAGGGTTACAAGTTGGAGTTTTATGGTTCCTTGGTTCAACATGTATTTTTTCCTACAAGATCGGGAGTTCATCTCCTCAGAAGTGCAAGAGCTTTTCTGCAAGGGTGCTATAGAGGAATCTCTTCTCCACCCAAAAGGTTTCCTTAGTTGCATTTTTCTGGTAGAAAAGGAGGGTGGGGGAATCCCGCCTGGTTCTGAATTTGAGAATTTGAAAGAATTCAATGGTTGGGTCATATATCGTCACTTTAAAACGGAGGGCATCCATTTGTTGAGGAACATCTTATGAGATGGAGACTGTATGGTCTGAA
The DNA here is from genome assembly GCF_031143425.1 of Pleurodeles waltl. Lineage (NCBI taxonomy): Eukaryota > Metazoa > Chordata > Amphibia > Caudata > Salamandridae > Pleurodeles > Pleurodeles waltl. The sequence continues at coordinate 844,556,336 of NC_090440.1, read as the reverse complement.
TAGATTTGAAAGACGCCTACTTGGCCATCCCTATCTTTCAGCCCCACCGGCAATTTCTTCAAATTCTTTGGCAATGACGTTACTTCGAGTACCAGGTCCTCCTCTTTGGCCTATTTTCAGCCCTGTGGTGATTCATTAAGGTGATGCGCCCTATAGCGGAGTCTCTTCGGGCGAGAGGTGTTCGTCTGATAATATACCTAGACAACATAATTATCATTGTGCAATGTCCACTTTTGACTCTTACCCACCTAGAATGTACAATCTTTTTCCTCCATGGTCTGAGCTTCATTATCAACTCTCCAAAGTCAGTTCTGATCCCATCTCAACTAATAGAATTTTTAAGGTTTCAAATGGACTTCCTTAGATCTCAATTAATACTTTCCCCTCAGAAGGTTTGCAACATCTGGAAAGAATTGAGATCGATGATGTGCAAACCGACTGTATCACTGAGATTGATAGCCCGCATGGTGAGCCTGTCGGCCTTGTCAATTCAGGACATTTTTCTGGGTCCCCTTCACTATCCAGCTCTCCAGCGGCTCAAAATTTCCCATCTCCAAAAGGGCCTCAGTTATTAGGAACAGATTCCTCTTTTGGGAGAAGCGAAGACAAAAATGCGCTGGTGGCTGGAGCATATAGAAGCCTGGAATGGTAGGGCAATCTTTGGCCCAGCTCCAGAAATTTTGATTGAATCCAACGTCAGTCATTGGGGTTGGGGAGCTTGATGCGGCCATATTTGCATGGAGGTCGCTGGTCCAAGAAGGAACTGGACCTTCATATCAATTGCTTGGAGCTTCTGGTGGACTCTTCGCAATTCGGAGCCAGACAAATTGTTGCATTCTTCTTCCTATGGACTATATTTCCGCAGTGAGATATGTGAACAAGCTGGGGATTTGGGGGTTGAGGCCCCACCTTTTAACGGAGACTGCTAAGAATTTCTGGCACTTTTTCATTCATCATTAAATTTCGGTGGTGGTGGAATATCTTCCGAGTCTGAACAACACAGTGGCAGATTGGCAGTTTCAATATCTTCATGGTTTCAGATATTGGAGTCTGAGCTGAGAGTCTTTCATCTTCTTCAATGCCTTTAGGGCCCTTACTGGATAGACCTGTTTGCCTTTCGTCTCATCCGCCAACTTTCAAAATGTTTCAGTTGGCGTCCGGATCTGGAAACCCTGGCTACGGATGCATTGCTGCAGGACTGGTCACCTTTGATGGGTTACGCTTTTCCCGCGTTTATGATGATTCCCAGAGTCTTGACCAAATCCTGTCACCAGAATGCGGAGTTGATTCTTGTGACTCCTCTTTGGCGAGCTCAGGCTTGGTTTCCGGCTGTCTTGGAAATGAGCTGTGCCTGTCCGATCCGGACTCCGTTTCAATGGAACCTCCTCCTGGATCCCATGGGACTTTCCCATCCTCTAATCCTATTGGAATGCCTCTCTCTAATAGTGTGGATAATTTCTAGGAAAGATGGAGTCTCCTGGGACTTTCGCAAGAATCTAATGATTTAATCTCAATGGCCTGGGCTTCCAGTATTCATAAACCCTACTCTTCTACTTGGAAGAGCTGGTGTGATTGGTGCTGTGAACTGAGTGCAGATCCCTCTTCAGAAGATTGTAGTTTGATCTTGAACTTCTTATCATCTTTGGCTTCCTCTGGAATGGCCTACAGGTCTGTGAACTATTATAAATCAGCCATATCAGCTGGGCGCTTGCCCATCGATGGTAAACCTGTTGAGGAGCTTCCCATTGTATGTAATCTTTTGAGAGGCATTCATATGGCCAAACCTCCGAAACCGAGATATTCTGTTCTATGGGATGTGAACGTGGTGTTACGTTTTTTAGGTTCTTGGCCTGCAAAGAAATATCTTTCTAGAAAACAGCTCTCTGCTAAGCTTACCATTCTCTTTTGTTTCATTTCTTGTAAGCGTGTATCTGATGTTAGAGTTCTGGATTTGGTATGTAGAGTTTTTTCTCCTGAAGGAGTAACTTTTTCCATCTCCCATGATACCAAGTGTAATTCTAGGTCGGTGTCCTATCCTAGCTTTCCAGATAATCCTAAACTGTGCGTGATGCGAGGTGAGTACTGCAGAGTTTCGTACTGATATGGGGGGGGGCAATAGTTGATTGCATTGCAGAAACCCTTTCGTCCTGTTATGTTGGCTACTTTAGTCAGATGGATGCGTTGGCTTTTGGAGGAAGCAGGTATTGATACCTCTAAGTTTCGTTCCCATTCTTCAAGGGGAGCCATGGCATCTAAATCCTTTTTCTTAAGTTCTTGTCTTGACGACATTCTGAAGGCGCCTCATTGGTCATCAGAATCTACGTTTACATCATTTTATTATAAACCTATTGTGGCTATTGCTTCAGTTGTGGTGTCTCAGCTTTAAACAAGCATAATCAGAGCCTTCAGTCCTGACATAGAATACAAAAACTTCTAGCATTCGTGCCAAGAACTTTTCAATTCCATTAAGAACACAGAGGCAAGGATTATCCCACGCATTTAATCGTTTTTAAAATATTTTCTTTGTTTTATGTACTTAAAAGTGTATCATCTGTGATGTATGTTCAAACTGCTGAAGTTATCTTCAAATGTTATTTTCTTTAGTTCTCTCCCTGATGACTATATGTTTGTTCTTATTCAAGCTTTTAACAGACTAGTGTTTATGACTTCAGTTTTATTTTTTTTCCTTAGTGAATGATGACAAGTGAACCTGGTATTTCTTCTTTGGTGGTATCCTGAAGAGCTTCGTTTTTCCTCTCTCCGGTTCGCGGAGTCTGATCCAGCCTACTGTTGTGGTCATAAATCTTCAGGATCTGGAATCTGAGGTCTTTATGCTAGGCTCCCATTGGAGTTTGAGTTTCCGTTGGGTTGGTTCAATCCTGTCTGCAGAGTTTTGTCTGTTTAACTGTTACTTGTACTTGTGCAAAGAAAGAGGAGGCTGAAGTGTCCCTTTCAGGTTATATAGGGCTGGGTCTCTATGGTTGGTCATGTGATATTAATATGTTCATGAAATAGGTAGGGTAGTGGTTCCCAACCTGTGCTCCGGGGACATCTTGGGGTCCACGAAGCCTTCTCAGGGTGTATGCGACTGCTTAGAAAATTAAATATTATTAACACATTAGGTCCCACGCTTTCAGTAATGACTCAGGGGGGGGGTCCCCAGATTCCAATAATGATTCAGTGGGGGTCCCCGGGTTCCATTAATGATAATGTGGGGGTCCACGGAAGTCAAAAGGTTGGGAATCAATGAGGTAGGGTTTAAAACTGTTCTTCTGATTGGCTGCTGTGAAAATAAAGCATAGAAAGTGAAGCATAACCCTCGCCTTCCTGTCCTTAATAGAATAGAAAAATTAATGACGTAAACGCTAGGAATTTGTTTACTCTTCTTCATAAATTACTAAGAAAATGCATAGTCTGCGTTCATATGTAGGGTATCGCTTTGTCCATGTGCTCTTACTTCAGCGTCCATTTTGAAATACTGAATCTTATTTCTATGTCTACAGCCTTTGTTCGATCTTTTCGTAAGTGGTCCTTTTTCTATACCCATAACTGTGTTCAGTTTGACTGTGTGCGCTTGCGCAGTAGGCCCACTGCGGACGGGCTGTGTGCATAGGAGGGACCGATGATAGGCAGCAAGGAGGCGGGGCATTAGCTCCCGCCATTTTGTTTCTTTCTCTTCACTGTTCAGTGCTTAGCTGAGACTCCTGAGAAGCAGCGGGGACGGAAGGGGTTTGGTGATACCGACCTTCTGGCAGAAGAAGAAAGCAGGAACATTGGTAAGTGCCGGCAAGGCGTTGCAAAAGGGTGCTTGCGGTGGGGTGGGTTCTGATTGGCCGAGGTGACACCGGCCCGTGCGTGTGATTGGTGCGGTAGGCGGGAGCGCGAGGTCATTGGAGGAAAGAGTGTGGGGGAGTTGGAGGGAGAGGATTTGGGTGAAGTACCCTACTGTTGGGGTGTGTGAGGTGTAGAGGGCCCATGAAGGAGTAACTGAAGTGGATGTTGTGGGCCGGAGGAGAAGGTGATATGGAGGAGACACTATTACTGGGAGTCCGCCTTCAGGTTTCAGCTTTGGGGTTTATTGAGGAATTTGTCTTTTTGTTAGAAATGCTGCCTTTGGTTGTATTGAGACCACCATAGGTTCAGTGCAGATCCGTGTGATCTAGTAAGGGCACGTAGACGAAGGGTAACGACGACAGATGCTTGTGTGAATTGAGAACCCATAGTTGAGGGACTACTTATACATATTTTACTATAGCCTATTATGTGACTGCATTCTCCTGTGGTGAGGAGCCATTGTTGGTCACGTGCCTTGTAGACGAGCGTTTGATGGGCCCTAGATGGAGTGGGAGGTTTCAGACTCTTTGGGTGTAAGGTAGGTTGTGTGGCACCGGGGTGGCTGGTTGTCCCTTGTTCCCCTAATAGTGCATGAAGATATCACTAAAATTGCATGTCAGTGGGGAAATTACGTTTCACTGTGAAATATGCTGTCTGTCAATGACAGTGCACCATCACATCACGCTTTAGTAATCTCTTTGACAGTGCTACAAAATGCACCACCGGTTACATAACGCAACCTTACCACTCTTCTGCATAGACATGGCTCATTTGTTATACTTTTTTTGTATTGCTTGGATTTTTTGTAAATCCGTTGACTTAAGTGATGTAACATTGCCGACAAGACACCCATTTCCCCCCCCCTCTACAAATTAATCCAGCTCTACTGGTTCTAAGAGCCAGAGTTGCAATCAGCCAATAAAATAGCAGGGCACACAAGTTTTCGGCCCATGTTACTGTGCTATTATCATTGGCTGATTAAAATGAGGGAAATACAGCCCGAGACAAAGTGCGCACTGCTTTTTCCAGTGCCTGAATGTGGTATCTCAGTGCTCTGTCCAGGACTCAGTAGCAGCGTAACAATGCATTTGGATTTTGGTCGACCTTAGCAAGCGTTTCACCCTTACTTCTTAGCTGTGGCAAAGAATCGTAACACATCAGCTGCCTTGGAAGCTAATCTGTCTGAGTCGCTGCCTTGTCATTCCAAGTTCTCAGACTGACATAGCATGACATGCCTGAAGCACACTCTGTAGTGTATATATTTAAAAGATAGAAGAACATCACCAACATCATACTATATTACTTTATTGGGAGGTATTAAAAGCACACTTGAAAATATTCCTGCCTCCCCTGCCCTCATAATTCAAAAAGGGTCTGTGTACAACCAGAGCCCACAGAACCTCACTGAAAGGACCAATGTTCTGCTCAACTGTTCATACTGAAAAACGAGGTGGTCAACAGAATGCTTGAATTAATCTCAACCACTGGCAAACTCTCGGGCCGCATCTCAATCCATCGTTCCACTGGTCCCAGGATCCTTGCCTGTATCCGGTCCAGAAAGGACCTGACCTGGCAGGTCAGGCTGTACTGTTCCCATGGGGAGCAGGGTCAAGACTGATTTAATGTATGGCTGGGTCCCCGTCCTCAAAGCCTCCCATCTCTTGGTCCTGTCTTTCTTTCAACTGGATCAGGGTGTATAGTGTATTATGAAGGATCTTCCTGTAGGTCAGGGACGTGACTTGCCTGGGCAATAGACCATCTAGCAGTCTTGTCTTCTAGGGGCGAGGCATCTGGTACATCAGTGTCTCTAGGCAGGACCGGTCGTGGTGCATGACAATTTTGCATATATCTGTATACCTCGACAGGAGATAGTCGGTATTCTTGCCTGAGGTCTTCCAAAGGTGGGCTGTCTCCTTGCATCCCGATCCTCAACCCCAAATTTTTAAGGTTGAGAAAGTAAAGTGTATTTTCTAGTTGGAGAGTAAAAAGTCAGTGTTCACCCATGATCAAGGGCAGTAGTAAAGCAACCACATCCTCTACTGAAGCATCTCCTTTGCACCTGCGAGTATCTCATGTCTGTGAAAAATTAATGACCCCTGAGCAAGCATTTAGGAAGCCACAAGATGTCTCGTTTAAAAGGCATTGGCTGACCTTTTGGCTTTGCCACTCTTGAACAGCATCAGCAAACAATGGGGGAAATAGTCAGGTGCAGATGGTAAATACCATCTGCAAAAAAAAAAAAAAGCCCAAAATGGTTGCTGCAGCACGATGGTGCATGCACACGTATATGTTATGACACTGAGGCAGCCCTTTTTATTTTCTTTATTTTAATTTAACATTTCAGGAGGGTGTTCGTCATTCTTGGAGCAGTAAATTAAAAAAATAATAATAAAGGGTGCGTGTAGGAAGCTGGCCCTCTATGTGCTATGTCAGTACTATGCAAATAGTCCAGGGGTTCCCCCAGTGAGTGGACAGGGCTTTCTATGCAGTTCCAAAGCGCTCTTAATTGGAGGTTGTGTGGTCAAACCTTAGGCTTAACAAAGAGGAGTGCAAGGCACACGCTGTGCTCAATAAATGAGACACACAACTTAAAGGAGAGCCACACCAATTTATAAAGATAGCATGTAACTTTAAACATGTGTAAGCATCAGGGAAAAACATTCAGGTAAGTATGTTTTTAAATCGGTATTCTTTCCACTTTAAAAAGTAGACACAGTGCAATTTCTGCAATGTCCTCCTACGGGAGGAAAAACAAGTTCTGCAAACAGGCAGAGTACAGTGACTTACCAGACCAATCTCCGGGAGTTAAGGTGAATAGTGGGAAAGGGACAAAGCAGCACCAGTGTCACGTGGTGGCTGGGTGCATGGTGCAAAACAGTGTTGGGTGCATGGTGCGTTTCAGTGGCGACCGGTCACCCCAAAGGGAGGCTGCCGGCTCAGGCCAGGAGGTCAGTCGGACTGAACCAACAGCACAGCTCAGGCCTTATAATGCTCAGGCACAGGTAGGCACCTATTCTTCACAGCTCAGGGGTGACTGGGGCAGAGGTAATTATAATTGGGCAATTTTTAAGCGCAAACTGTCACTCCAAAAGGAGTATTCTGGTGTTATAGCAGCAGGTCTTAGGTCCTGAGAGCAGGCGTGATTAGAGGCTTATAGAATCCGGGAGTAACAAAGTGAATTGGGGTCACCAAAAATCCACTTTTTTTTTTTTTTTTTTTTTTTTTTTTACTGTTTCCTAAATGTGGTTTCTAAATCTTAGTTGGGTGGGGAGATGGTTCCAGGCCTTGGTTCATAACACTGTGAAGGATTTGAGGATGAATGGAGGGTTCTGCTTGTAATGTAATGGGTGAGTTTTGATGTTAAGAATTTCAGTCCAGTTCCTTTGAAGGCCCTAATAGTCATCAGCGTGATTTTAAATAGAAACCTCTTGTGAACTGGAAGCCAGTGTACGAGTTTCAAAGCTGCAGAGGGCGGTGACCATCTTGGTAGTTTAAGGGCCAACCTGGCTGCTCCATGCTGGACAACCTGTAATTTTCCTAAGGTTTGTTTTGTACATCCAGGGTAGAGGCTGTTAGAATAATCCAGCCTAGAGGGAATAAGTGTATAGGCCACTGTATTCCTGGCTGTCAAAGGCAAGAAATCAAAAGGTTTCCTCAAAGACTTTATCAAGTAGAAGCATGTACCTGCAGCTGTCAAGGCATGAGGCTGAAAGGTCAATTGGGAATCAGATTTTATTCCCAGGTTCCTGACTACCTCAACAGTGGCTGGGGGGCAGGGACAGAGTCTGGCCACCATTGGGTTGTGTTTAATGAAATTTTCCCTCACTAACGGCATGACACTGTTTATTTATTTTTTTAGTGTTGCCTTTCAGGTGGTTATCGTGCATCCACTGAATAACAGCAGTCAAGCAGTTTTTTAAATTTAACTCTGATCCCAGTGATGTCATATCTAACGATAGTATTAACCTGGTGTCATCTGCATATGAGATGGTCATTATCCCAAATGATGAAATCAGACAAATTGGAGTGGCCAACTATATGTTAAAATGGACAGGGCTTAATGAGGACCCTGTGGCACTCCAGAGGTGACTATTGTTTCAGTGGCAACCTGGGTGTCTTCAGGTGTCATGTTTTTCTTACCAGAGCGGTAGCAGTAGAGGGGGGGGACTGCATCCAGGGGCTGCAGGCGTCTTCGGGAGTCGAGGAGGGGTGAAACAACAATGGACTCTGACTCTGTAGGGCTGGGGCACCTTGTTGGCACCAGTGGTCCACTTCAACTATGGTTGGAGGCGTTTGGTGTAGTGGTGACTTCTGGTGTCGGGTTTTGCCGGTTCTGGAGGCTTCAGGGTCCCTTATTTGGGATTTGCTTTGGAGCATACCCTCTGTTCATGAGAGGTCTTGAGTCTTTTAGTAAGGCAGGCAATCCACTCAGGTTTCTGGAGAGACAGCTGCTGGACGAGGTGACTTTGGTGCAGAGTTTTGACGAGGGGATGCAGACAAACCAGTGGAGTTGGTAATAGGTCAGCTGTTTCTTTTCTCCTCTTCTGCTTTCACTGCTCTTCAGGGTCCTTGGTCTTATTAGATCGTCAGGATCTGCTTCTCTGGAGCAAGGGGTGCCCCTAAATACCGAAATTAGGAATGTTGGGGGTGTGTAGTTAGCAGCCAATGGGCTACTGACCCATGGGGTCGCTACACCACCTATATGACCACTTCATGTGGGAAGCGAGCATAACCTTGCCCCAGAATTCCTATATATGCCATCTCAAAGATGGCTACCCCTAAAAACTGATCACCTCGGCTTAGTCCATCTTAAGGTGGTACTAGCCTAAGGTGGGCACGCCTACTTGGCTAGCTTATTTTTCCATCTGTCAATAGTGCCAAGGGGGTCGGCTTCCTCTCCTGTGAGGGGGACCCTATATTTGCATTTCAAAGGTGGCAGCCCTTTGAGGCTGCCACCTTAGGAAAGCTAATCAGCAAGTCACCCTGTGGGAGGGGGTGTTACACCCTCTTCCCGGATATGCTTTTGCTCTGGGGCTCCTGAAAGCAGAAGGCTCTCGCCCTAGGGGGCCAGAACTGTCTGGGGTGGCAGGCTGGCAGAAACTGGTCAGCAAGCACACCAGAGGCTGGTAGGTTTTCAGGGGGCACCTCTAAGGTGCCCTCTGGGTGCATGTATTGATAAATGGATCACTGGAATCAGGGTAGGTTTATCAAAACAAGATGTTTGATACCAAACATCCTTATCTTCAGTGAAGCTATCATCTAGCTGGGGAACTCGTATTGACCAGTGTTCAGCACACGCATCTAAAATGGCTACCTTGGCCACTTACTATGTCTGAGAATTGGCAAAGACATACCAGAGGCATAACTGCTCTTGCAGATATGCCCTTACATGTAATACTTGTTATAACAAATGAGGCAAACCCATATAACCCTTGGACCTGGGTCATTTAAACACAAATTAGGTCAACCTGGGGGAAGTATATGACTAAACTCCCATGGCATTTAGGAAAATATAGAAAGGTAAGAACTTAACTAATAAAAATATATATATGATGACCTCAAATTAATTTATATCACCATTTATTTAATCTAGTGAAAAGAGATCGCTTTTAATCATAAAACTTAATTATAGAATATGTGCTCCCAATGTTATACGATTCAGTGAAAGTATTAAAGTGATATGCGTGCCGATGTGTTACATACAATATATACAAATGTGGTTAACAACCTATAGGAAAAGAGCAAACTTCAATAAGACCCCTTTATTCCAGGTGTCTTGAAGTTGCTCATACATTATCCACATCTAATGTAGTCAGCGTTTCGACCCTATATCAAGACATAAATCATTGGTGGGTCATCCTCAGGACCGAATAATTCTTCTAGCCGGAATCACCTATTATTATCTTTATCATAAGTATCCTTTTGAGCGATTTCTAATGATTCATAGAATACGTCTTCTCACTTCTATAGTTCCTGATATCGGTAGCCTATAGCCTCTTTGACTGGGCAACCCTCTCTTAGTGTTTTTTTTTATCATTAAAGACATTCCTTTATTTTGCCCTGTAGGTAGAAGAGGAAGGGGAATCTGAACACGATCCGTCAGTGAATTCAACCTACTGTCAGGCCTGCTGTAGGCTTATATTGCATGCAGTGTTAGGGGGCATAGCACACTGGGATGTGCACTGTTGTGTTTTCATTTTTGTCTGCCCCAAGACGTGGCGTGCAATGGCAGCCTTTCATGTGCTTGGTGAGGGATCCCTTAGGGTGGCAAAATTTGTGCTGCAGCCCTTAGGGACCCTTTTTAGCACCTCAGGCCCTAAGTACAGAGGGTGCTGAAGGATTTGCCACATGGGGCAACATTTGTACAGTTTAGATAACGAGATCTGGCACTGTTGATCTGGTTAGCAGGAACCCAGTGCACTTGCAGTCAAAAGCACATCAGATCCAGGCAAAAAGTTGGGGGTAGCCGTGTCAGAGAGGCAATTTCCTACAGTGCGGCAAAGCATATTGTTGGAAAAGAAACAGCCTGGTGGCAAATTGCAGCTATTTGGTTGTATACAAAGATTAAAAATAGGAATTTATAAAAGTGGGAGTTGTGGAGGAGTCGGGAACAAAGCAATACAGTGGCAACCCTAGAGGAGCTGGAGAGTAACACAGGTAGTGTGGGATTGAGGAAAGCAGGACTGGTGGAGCAGGGCAACATAGAAAGTGAGTGCTAAGAAGCACACTACAGAAAGATCAAAAAAATGTGCACTCCCATTGAATATTAGGGGTGTGTGTGTGAAAAAGTATTTTCTGAATTTCAGCCATGTAATGATACAAAAACCCATTCAATCGGATGGTAAATAAACTGTGCTTCAGGGAAAGGGCAGCTCAAGAACAGGAAGGAAATCTATTGACAAAGAAGTAAACAAATGAAATTGACAAGAAATTCAACCAGTGAATTGCAGTGGGCTGGCCCAAAGCCGATTTGTAAGTATTACAATTCTTTTGACAACAGAGCTAAAACTTATCTTGAGGTGGGACTTGAAAATACAATACATTTTATCCTCTCAAGTTTACCTATACATTTGACTGTGGTTTATCTCATGTATTTGGCTGTTTAACTTTGTGTTTTAGATTAGTTCATTAGGTAGTACATGAGATACAGCCGAGTGTATGTGACTTGCAGGTCCTGGGTTTAATATTTGTAGGCGCCATCTCATCCTTTCCATGGTGAATAGTTTGGTGTGAGTTGGATATAACACCTAAGATTTAAGCAGCGAGAATGTGTAGTCTTTTTAGATTGTCAGTGTTAGATTCAGGGATAATCTTCATTCCTTTATGTATGGTTGCACAAATCTGCATCTTGCCTCCGCATCGTTGCACCAGTGCCTGCCCTTGTTAGAGCTCTGTACATGTCCTCTTTCATAAAATGTGTTTATACATCGCTCTGTGTTGGTCTGGCTCCATTGTACTTTTGGCTGACTAGTGGCAGTTCTAGCTGGTTCCAAAGGTTAATTGACTGTGTGCCCTTGGTGCCATTTCTAAATTGCTAAGGGCACTGGAGATTTCCCATACTTTCGCAGTGCGGACGTTGGGCATAGCTGTAGACGAATGGCTGCTTCTGGGATGTAAGCGCCTTAGTTGAATTTTAGTTGGTGCTGCAGTGGCTTCCTGACTTTAATATGCTAACTCCTTCGATGCAGGCCTATCTAACTATTTCGTCACTAAACTGCAAAAGATTCATACTTCTGCCACCCGTCTCCTCGCCATAAAACCTCTGAAACTGCTCTGACCTCAAATCAGATACTAGTTCAAATTCAAGATGTTCTGCTTAATCTACAGCAATTGATGGAACGGTTCCTTTCTAACCCCTAAGCATGATGCCGTGATCAATAAAACCCTTTCTTTGCTGTACGGACCAGACTACTGACCCCTTCATTTGAGGCTGCCCTGCTGCTTCAAACGAAGCAGGTACTGTTGGCACATCGTCACAAGTCGACTTTTGAAAGTCGTTCCCATGCTACTCGGAAGCGCTTGTGAAGTTCTAATAGTGGCAGCTTCTGGTTTTAAGCAGAAGTTATTAAAATATTTACACTTGCTGACCATTGAACAACACTCGTTATAAGAGTCTGAGCATACCACTTTACAACTTGTAGTGTATGCTTTAAAAATAATGTATTGAATAAATGGGTCTCTGGTATGTGTATTATGCAAAGGATGTTGTTTACTGTAACGCGTCTATCTGGGACTGAGGTAAATGTGCATTATGATTTATAGACACATGCCTTGAGGGACTGGTCTTGTAATCACTCAGTGCGATAACAGACCAAAAAATGAATGGAGCAGTCTTGTCACTACGTGGATTAAATTACCCCATGATGCTGCGTTTTGAGCGGACGTGCTCGGTGTCTGAAACACGTGTTGTGTGTTTGTTTTTGTGTCCCCATCCATTTAGGTTTTTTTGTGTGAGGTTGAAATTATGAAATGTTCTTGGTTAATTGTATTGGCCTTTGTGCCACTAGGAAGCTTTCTGTGTACATCACAAGGGCATTGATATTAATGTATTTATTGTTGCAATTTATAATAGCTGTGTTGAGCTTAACACGGACAGTCTCTAGCCAAGGGTGGAGGCTCTGTTCAGGCGCATTGTACATGGTGGCTCTTTAAGTACCTTCCCTTTTATAACTCAATGTTGATTGCGTACTGATTTTTTTCGCCCTTTGTAGTTGGTCCAGATTTTAGAACAGAGTACTGAAGCAGGGTATAACGGTAATAATGTCAGTGTGCCATGTTTAAGTGCTCACCGTTTTGACAGATTTCGTAAGAGCCCGTCTCTACTTATCCGTTGATTTTGCTTTAGAACACAGATTTCCCCTAGTGCCTCGACCTTTTTCCAGCTCGTAGCCCTGACCCCTGCGCACGGCTCAAGGTAACTTTCAAACAGGAAGTGTTTGGAAGGGAACGGCTGAGGTTGATGGCGGCCAATGGCGCCAGGGGTCCGTTCGCCTGCACCAATGAGTGGGCCGCGGGGGCGGTGCCGGGCGGCAGGCTAGGTTGCTGGCCTTGGGCTGTTAAAGTGGAAGCAGGCTCCAGGGCTCCTCTCCTTGCATATACTGCGTCCTGCGTGCTTGGCTCCCTTCGCGGCACCTAACAGGGGTCAACTGAAAGACAAAGGAAGATGGCGAAGATTTGGCGGAAAACCGGCTACAGGCAACTCTACCTGTCGCCGCCTTCGCTTCTTTTTTCCATTATGGACGAAGGGGATCAAATGCGGACAGCTTGGGGGCGTGTGGTGAGACCCCTCGCCCCCAATAGGCCGAAGGCCTGTGATCGACTCTTAAGAGAAATGGTAAGCTATTGCGGTCATCCGGTTTCTTTGAAAATGTGATTTCCTCTGACTGAGATCAGCGAAGTTTAGAGTCCCTCTGGAAAGAAAATGGCCCCTGCATTCCGAGCATTCCTTATCGCTTTACCTCCTGGGTTTTAGGTGTTGTGTGCTCGTCCTTCAAATGTAGCCCGGGATTATTTATATCTAATCCCAGAACAGTGATACGGAAGGGTTGTTGCTAAGCGAGTAAAATTTGTGGTCCTCTTTCCGACAACCGTTGCAGAATGCAATCTATTTTTTTTTTTTTTTGTGACTAACACTGCCTGTCATCCAATACGTAAACGGTGTTTGTTAGCGATAACGCTGCTTAACACCTGTTACTGTTTTATTACGCTGCGAAAACAAATTGTTTCTCCTGCTAGATGCATTGGATGTTATCAGTTTGAAGAGTGAATGTCTAAAGTGGCCCCACCCGTGTTCGGATTCGGGGGCCTGCCCGTTTGAAAATGTGCATTGCAGTAGGTGTGTATGCTACTTGATGGCTGGAAGCCCAGAAATCGGCGCGTACATCTGGAATGGTTGTGCCTATTGTAGGAGGTTGCGGGGTGAACGAAAGGAGGAGAGCAATCCTCAGTTGCCAGTTCTACGAAATATACTACAGTAGAAAGGGTGTTAGTGTGGCGAGGCAGGATCATGATTCTTCTGCTGCAGTGTTTTGTTCTCACGAAGAGAATGGAGTACTGTCAAGATCTTAGGATTTTAACCCTTTGTTTCCTGCGGCCACCTATTATGATTTTCCTGTCGAATGCAGTGAGATGACAGGACTAACTGAGGGGTGTAAAGTCCAACACACGATACATGAAAGTACCTTGCAACGTTTTATTACAACAACATGGAAGTATGTGTCTACACTCTGAAGCCCCACATTTGCTTCAGCCGGTTGCCTAACCAAGGAGGGGGGAAGGGCAGCTTAACATGCCATCTCCCTTGAATGTTGGACTCCAAATGTTTCAGGTCTTGGTTTATTGTTCGAACTAAAATGCTGCATACATCGCATGCAGCCCGACGGTTGTCTAACTTGGCATCTGTTTATGAACTATCGCAACAGACCAGGTTTGCTTCTGGATTATCCAAGTTTACTGCGTGTTTCCATTGCAAGCCTCACATTTTCCCCTAGTGATCGTCTAAATAGGCGGGTGGTTGTGGGAGTTAAGTGCCAGTTTTTAATCCAATTTGTACATACACACATGAGGTTAGACCAGTATGAACAGTGCTTGTTTTGATTTGCAAGCAAGGACTTTGAAGGTCATTTGGATGTGAATTCATGCAACCAAGCTGCATGTTGCATGCTGGGCCCTAAAGAACAGGACCCGATGTAAGTCTTCCCCATTGCTTTGGACACTTGTGCTTCCGTTGAGTCAGTAGGATTATGGTCTCTTCAGTCACGTGGGTAACCTTCAAGCACCCCTATGAGTTCATAAACGTTGACTTTGTGGCCGAGAGCGAATTTGGACCTTTCAACAATTTGTAACCTATGATACATTCAATATAGGTAATTAAATTATTTGTTTTTATGTACCGCCAGAATCCAAACTAAAACAACGTAATTGGTCTTTTCGCGTCTTTCATCTACCTTTTTTTTTTTTTGTCACAAAAAATCACTGACCATTTTAAATCCTTCATGGATTAGCACTTATTTTCAGTTCACCAATTGATCTCGATATGAGTGCATAATGCCGCCTTTCTCGTACCAGTTTTTTAGAATACTGCATACCATGAATATATTATGCACATCCTTTAGCGCCACACTTTCTTCTGCGTTGTGCTTTGGTATTGTTGAAAAGGTGCTCCAACTGTGGCAAAACATAGTAGACAAACACTGGAGCTTTTCTGAAAACTTCTTTCCTGCAGTGGGCATGACTATTCTCATTGATTTGTAACACATCGTCCTCAGCCCAATAATACATAGGCAAAAGCTGACCGCCCTTACAGTGTCACTAGACGTCAGAGGCCCTTGTACTACCACGGGAGTTAGTCCTCCAATCAACGAGATCGAGGATCCGCATTCTTGTTCGTACGGAGTCTCTTTATAGAGCGTCACTTCCTCAGCCAGCTCCTGTATTCATTTGTTGGGCCTCCTTTGGAATGCACGAAGAGTTTATTTGCACATCTGAGAATTATGCAATCATCCCTCACTTAATTCTATACCCACAGTATTTCTCTTGCCTTTGTCGGCGCTATAGTGTTTTTGTAAGCATCTTGAGTTTGGCAGTGCTTGTTGATAAATTGCAATACTTAGACAAAAGACAGAATGCCAATTAGGGGACCCCATTGGGCTTCTGCTGCCATGGCACCCAAATACTAAACCCTTATACCGAAATGATTGGAATCTGATTGGCATTCACTCTTCTTTCGGTACGATTTTTGTAGGCATGCAGTGGAGTTGAGTTACGTATCTCGGTAGTTTAGGTTAACATTCAGATGAAAAACAGATTGAAAAACTGGGTACATCCTCTGGCCCTTCGGGAGTCCTCAGTTGTCGAAACTCTGCACCCGAGTTTACCCATCCTGCATGATGCAGTGCCTCTTGACTGCCGCATGACCTTGCGCTGTGAAAGTCGTGGCTAATGGTCCGTGAAGTTCTGCTGTCATCTTGGTGGAACACGTGTAAAGTGACACGCTGTCTTATTACAAGAATACCTGCTTCCATGGTCAAGGAACTCGCCAAAGTAATGAGTACATGTTCTCATTGTTGGGTAGTACTGGTGCCCTTTCCCACAAGGTACAGTTGAACTATTCAGAGTATGCTACTATTTTTGCACACGAGTTGAGGTACTCCACATTTTTTCTTCCACGCTTATTTGAATAAATTGTTTTTTTGGGTCCTCAAACGCACAGAATACTCATACTGACCTCACTCCTGTATTTATTTCCATCTCGTTTCTAGTAAGTATTTTTCAAATGAAGACTATTCCCAAGACTCATCTATTTATGTTTGGTGTGTTAACTGTTCTTTATGATTCTGGAAATCACAATATTTGTTAAAGGTTAAATACATTTATTG
This sequence comes from Pleurodeles waltl, assembly GCF_031143425.1. Classification (NCBI taxonomy): domain Eukaryota; kingdom Metazoa; phylum Chordata; class Amphibia; order Caudata; family Salamandridae; genus Pleurodeles; species Pleurodeles waltl. The sequence continues at coordinate 844,540,125 of NC_090440.1, read as the reverse complement.
ACATTGTGTAATCCCCGAAAATGACGTCTGCATTAATGTGCATTCTTTATGCCCTCGAAGATCAGACCCAGCGTTCCCCATCAAATGTAGTAATTTACATTGAATTTAATAGTGGGTTTTCTTATTAGCCAACTCAGTGTCTTTTACAGTTGGAGACCTGCCTACGTGCAGACTGCTACTGTAGGTGTTCAACCCACTGAGCTATGCTTTACACAAACAAAATTAATCATTAAGTTAAACATTCAATTTTATAGGATCATTTATTGGAATAAACAATTAACAAGTCAGCCTTTTATTCATATTTAATTTCCGAGTTTTCCCCCAGCCTCTACCTGTTTATTTGCAACATTTCATGCTTCCCGACTCCTTTTGTAGGAGTTACACTTTTTGCTTGATTATTAAACTGTGTCTCATTTGGATAAGAACATTGAGGCATCACTGTCGGTAGCGAGGGTACTCTTGTGATAAACAGATCACATTTATATGAGGTACTTTTCAGTGGATATGGTTTATTTTTGGTAAGGGGCCGTAGACAGCTTGCTGTTAAGTCGTGAGAGTGGCCTGGGCTGCCAAGCTTTTATTGTCACCCTTTCTTTCTGAAACCCCAGATCATATATGTAGAGTTAGATTTGATTGGGGTGTGTATGCTGTCTATCTAGTATAGTTAGATGAAAATGTCACTTATAACAACATTTTAAACTGAAACACTAATTTACTGAATATATTTTGAACCTTCATTTCTTACAAGCTTCTGAACTGATTTAATGTAAATCACAAAAAGCTTGCTTTCTTGGTAAAGATGTAGGATTCTGCCAAATTTGGAGTAATTCTGTTTAGCCATTTTTTTCTGTATCACTGTTTAATTTTCCTTAGAAAATTTAATGGGAAAACATGTTTTTTTTTTTTTTTTGGTCCTGCTTGACTGGTCACAAAAAACACCTACTTTCAGTACGTCCGAGAACATCCTCTTTGGTAGCAGTACCAGCAGAGCTATCAATCAGGGATTTGTAAAGCGCACTACTCACCCGTGAGGGTCTCAAGGTGCTAAGGAGGGGAGGGGAAGGTGCTGCTACTGCTCGAACAGCCAGGTCTTGAGAAGTTTCCTGAAGGTAAGGAGGTCTTTGGTCTGGCACAGGTGGGTGGGAAGAGTGTTCCACGTTTTTGCGGCGAGGTGCGAGAATGATCTACCGCCGGTTGTTCTGCAGGCAAGTGGGATGGCTGCGAGGTCAGCGGAACAGAGATGTCTGGGTGTAGAAGGAGAGTCGTCTGTTGAGGTATTCTGGTCCAGTGTTGTGCAGTGCTTTGTGAGCATTGGTGAGGCGTTTGAAGGTGATTCTCTTGTTAACCGGGAGCCAGTGCAGGTTTTTCAGGTGGTCTGTGATGTGGCAGTGGCGGGTGATGTCCAGAATGAGGTGTGCGGAGGCGTTCTGGATGCGTTGCAGCCTCTTCTGGAGTTTGGCCGTGGTTCCTGCATAGAGGGCATTGCCATAGTTTAGTTTGCTGCTTACGAGGGCATGGGTGACTGTTCTTCTGGTTTCTGTGGGTATCCATTTGTAGGTCTTTCAGAGCACGCAGAGGGTGTTGAAGCAGGAGGAGGAGATGGTGTTGACTTGCTGGGTCAGGGATAGTGAGGGGTCCAAGATGAATCCTAGGTTGCGTGTATGGTCGGTGGGAGTCGGAGCGGTCTCGAGAGTGGCAGGCCACCAAGAGTCATCCCATGTGGAGAGGTTAGAGCCGAAGATGAGGACTTCCGTCTTGTTGGAATTGAGTTTGAGGCAGCTGCTCTTCATCGTTTCGGCGTTGGTCTTCATTCCTTCATGGAGGTAGGTCTTGGCGGAGTCGGTGAGGGAGAGGATCCGCTGAGTGTTGCCGGCGTATGAAATGACTAGGTTGTGGGATCGGGCGATGTTAGCGAGCTGGGCCATGTAGATTTTGAAAAGGGTGGGGCGAGGGACAAACCCTGGGGTACGCTGCAGATGATTTAGGTGGCCTCCGAGCGGAATGGGGGAGGTGGACTCTCTGGGTTCTGCCGGTGAGAAAGGAGGTTCCAGCATTGCTGAGGCGTGAGCGTAGGGTGTGGTGGCAGACAGTGTTGAACGCGGCTGAGAGGTCCAGGAGGATAAGGGCTGCGGTTTCACCGCTGTCCAGCATGGTTCTGATGTAGTTGTGGCGGTGATTGGGTTGGTTTTGGTACTGTGGTTGCTGTGGAATCTGGATTGGGAAGGGTCCAGGGTGCGGTTCTCCTCTAGGAAGTGGGTGAGTTGTCTGTTGGCGGCCTTCTCGATTACTTTTGCCTGGAAGGGGAGCAGGGAGATAGGCCGGAAGTTCTTGATGTCCTTTGGTTCTGCTCTGGGTTTTTTGAGGAGGGTGTTGATCTCTGCATGTTTCCAGCTCTCCGGGAAAGTGGCAGACTCAAAGGAGCTGTTGATGACCTTCTGTAGTTGGGGTGCGATGACACAGCTTGCTTTGTTGAGGGCAGGGGTCAGATGGAGAGCCGGAGTGGATGGTGTTCATGATTTTGATGGTGTAGTTAACTGGGGCCAGGAGAGCAGGAGGTTGGTTGGAGGTGAATCTGTGGTGTTGGTGGTTGCCGGGGGGTTCTGGGTGCTGAAGCTGTCGTGGATGTCTGCAGCCATGAGGTGGAAGTAGGAGGCTAGGGATTCACAGATGTCTTGGGATGGAGGGATGTCCTTGACGTTGGAGCTGGGGTTGGAGAGTTCCTTCACAATGTTGAAGAGCTCCTTGTGGCTGTGTGCGTTGTTGATTCGGTCTTTGAAGGCAGTTCTTTTGGCGGCTCTGATGAGTTGGTGGTGTCTTGCGGATGGTGTTTTTGAAGGCTGTGTGGTTGTTCAGAGTATGATCTTGGCGCCACTTTCTTTCGAGTCTTCTGCAGCTTTGCTTAGATTCATGTTGGTCGGCAGTAAACCAGAAGGCCTTTCTGTCTGTTCGTCTATTGGAGGGATTCATGATTGGGGCGAGAGCTATCACTTTTCACAGAAAGCTCTGCACGCAAGAAACCTTGAAGCATGTGACCAGGACACAGCTGAGTTCCACATCAACACAATGGCCCGCTGGACTCTGGGTGGTTTGGTATTAAACAACTCAGAATAAAAAATCCAAACTGGTACCAGTACTGGATTCATGACAAAATGTACCCAGGTTTCAAATTAAAGGTGCCACCTGCAAAAGCTAACTACCCTGGCATGGTTGCTGACTGATTCTAACCAGCCCGCCACCACCAGACAGCCAATCTACAAACCTGGGGTAAGAGATCTTCCTCTCTGGGTTGCAGAACAAAGTCCTTCCTGGGTGGAGGTGCCAACACTCCCTCCCTCAGGAATGTGCACTGCCCTGGCTGCGAGCTTCAAAGGGTTTACCGCTTTTGAAACTCGACCCTCCGGCCTGCTGCTAGCAGCAGATGGCCGTCCCTGTTGCAAACCCCCACTTTTGGTTGAAGCAACGGTGGGAAATTCAAACAAAGGACAGGAATGGCCCTTGGCATGCACCACTCCTAGGGTGTTGTATGTGAGGTGGACCCTTAATTTAATTTTCCTCCATGTTGGATGGTAGGAAAATAGCTAATCAGGTGTAGGGCATTGACCCCTGCCCACAGGAAGTGGTCACTTAGTGGGTGTAGCCATCATAAAGTAGATGACCCATTGGTCATGAACAGATTCCAGGCTTAGCAAATCGCAAAGAACTCCCTCCAGAGTGGAGGTACCACTCTAAATCCTCAAGGAATCAACAAGCCACTGGGGGTCACTTCACAGAAGCAGCCAATAACTCAAGAACAGGACGCTGCAGCTGGACCAAACTGCACCCAGACGACCACGAGGACAAACCCTGCCAGTGTGCCATGTTTGGTAGCACTGCACCCTCTAGTGGCCAGACCGTTCCAATGCCCTAGGTATTGGTCAGCCAACGTCAGACACAAAGAAAAAAGCCCACCTGGAGCTACAAAAGGACTAAGAGGAAGCTCCAGTCAAGGGACTTAAAAAAAAAAAAAAAAAAAAACGTACCTCTTGCCAGAGTGCCCCCGTTGTCCTGCAGCTGACCCGTGGACCAACTTACCTCCTGGCACCGAGGTCATCCTTGCGCACAGCTTCTGGCTCACCGATTCGCTCTGCACCCGGCCGCCTTTGCCTTAAGGGTTCCCCACACTTTGCAACCTCAATACTCCAAGGGGACCGCAGGATTCACCTTTTAAACTTACCTGTGCTGCACTTTTCCAAGTGATTCCTCGCAGTGGCCCGGCACTAGCTCCAGAGAATTTCTCCTGCTGCTCTCGCCGGAGCCGCCCGGACTTCTCCAGCTGGCATAGTGTGCCCACAGACGACCTCGGCCACCGTGCAAAAGAAGAACTTGTTAAACCCACTGTGTGAATGTATATATATATTTTTAAAGGTTATCCTCCATTGATTCCTATGATGCGAGATTACACACAAGACTATTTTTAATAAACTTCAAAAATTCATATCTCAAAAAGTATTTACCGATTCTGATGATCTTGATCATAAAAATCCAAAGTATTTTCATATACTGGCCCAGAGTTATTCCTTTGAGTATGTGAGTTGCAAGATTTGATGCTGTGAGTACAACAAATGTTTTGCACTTCTCCACTGAGGGCCAGGCTCCTACAAGGGCATGCCGGCTCTATCCCTGCCAGTCGCAGCTTTGGTTTTTGTGGGACGAGAGAATGCCTACAATCAAATATGATACTTTCTTAGGAGTGTTTCGAGTTTATAGTTGCTGTGATAGTAGTTGTTTTGCTTTTGAACTTGGGGGGGGGGGGGGGGTGGGGCGGTTGCGTGGCAGGAAGAGTAGGCGGATAGGATTCGGCCCGTACCACTGCAAGGTCAATGGTGGTTTTGAGCTTTTCACAAACATTCTCTTCAACACTGAATTTAACAACATTCTACGCTGTCATCACAGCAGCCTTAGACACCACACACCTTCCCTCAAATTAAAACAAACAAAAAAGATTTAACAGCACAAAAATACCTTAAGCTAAAACAGACAATATTATAAAACAGATTATTTCTGGGAAACAGAAAAATCTTTTAAATAATAAATGTTCGACTTCTTCTTTGGCATAATAAGTTAGTTTTGTTGACATATGACAGTCCAACCTTTTTTTTTTAATTTTAACCTCCGACTTACACACCAGACTTTTTGTAGCGGGTTCTTCATGTCTTGCGGGTTCAGAACTCTTAATGTCAGAACTTTCTAAGCCTATGGAATGACCACTATCATAATTTTTTATTTATTTTTTTATTTTTTTTTATTGTTTTATTCAGTTAAACACAAATCAAAGAAACATACATTAATTCAGCAGATCTCTCGACAGGTGGATAAGGATATATAAGGGTCATTACACATCATATAACTACTGTGGTATCCCGTGTCACAGATGTGACTCTACCGGTATCTCTCTCTATATGCTGATACCCAGGGATCCGTTCCAGGAAAAAGAAAGGGAAGAAAAAAGTCCTCCATAGCGGAGGGATGCAACAGTCCACCACTCCGTAGAAGGGCAAGGGGAGCTACGCCCTATGGTGTTAATCTAGCCACGTCGAGTAGAAAGAACTGCAAAAAGATAACAATTGCAAAACCTCTAAAAAAAAACAGGCAGGTGGAGGACACAGCCACATCACGCAGGGCTATCTCACCGCAAGGAAACTCGCATGATTCGGGGGGGATTGAGGCACGCAGATAAGGGACATCATTCACACAACACTCTCAGTCTGCGTCGCCAGGTATTCATTTAAAGGGCTCCAGATATCTTTAGGGCGGGATCTCTCTGGCATGAGTTCCCAGAATACTAACAGCTGATCATGGCAAAAAGCAGCATCTCGCAACCAATCCGCTCTACAGGGGGCCCTCCCCCGGCCCCAGCACATTGCGACTCTTCTTCGCTTAGCCAGCAGCATGAGAAGGCCTACTAGACGTCTATGCGGGCCATGAACCTCGTCCATATATCCCAACAGCGCTATCTTAGGAGAGAGGGGTATCTCCTCCTCTGTCATTTCAACAATCGACCGTCTTATCTCCTCCCAGAACTTACACTTCCGCACACTCCCATGCCAGGTGAAGGAAGCCCGCGTCCAGAGCTCCGCACCGGGCGCAGCGTGAGTCCGCCAGCAGTCCCATGGAGTGTAGTTTCCTAGGCGTATAATATATTCGGTGCAGAAACTTAAAGTGTAGCAAGCGCAGTCTATAATTCGGAGACAATGCCCTCATATGAGCACAGCAGCTGCGCCACATCGCTTCCGGGATAGGCTCCCCCACATCTCTCTCCCGTGCAGCCCGAGCGGATATCACAAGGCCGCTCCCCTGCTCCTGCACAGCATTATACAGCTTAGTTATCAACTTGGAGGGGGATCTCGCGCTACAGAGTGCCTCCAGAGCCCGAAACTCCGAGGGAGCATCCGGCTCTTCAAAAAAACGTTCCCGCAGCAAAGCGCGGACACGGAGAGCACAAAAACGCTGCAGCGGGGTGCCATCACATTTCGAGAGTGCACCAGGAACATCCAACAGCTGACCGTCTACCACCCAGTGACCACTATGATAATTAAATTCTATATGCGGCTGTCGCTCAATTTGACCGCATTACAAAACATCTTATTTACCTTAAGAGGAGTGGACAATTTTGAGCCCCGATCTTTTGTTGGTATTTCACCCTCACAGTATCGCTTAGTGTAACTTTAGTAGTTCAAGCTGCATGTCTTAAATCATAATTTACCTTCTTTGAAAATCTTTTTTCTTTTTTGATTTGTTCTCAGTGTATCTGAGTTTGTTGTCTTGCCCACATCTTTTATTTCTCATCCATCCAGGACACATCAGGGGGATGGTTTTGCAACCTCTGAACAATTTCACGCTCTAAAATTTCAGACTTCCAGTCTATATTCTGAGCTTTTGCCATCTGTATGGTTACCTTCAACACCCTGTTAAACCTTTCTACCGTCCCATTCTTTTCATGGTGATAGAACTCTTCATATGTCTGATACCGCTTTTAAACAAAAAATCCTCCATTTCATTGGTTACTAGTTGTACTCCATTATCAGTCAAAAACATGTCAGTTAAATCTTCCCAGTGAAATACATCACTAAGAAATGTAATCACATTACATGTCTCTATATGTTGTGTGAAGTAGATCCCATAAATCTATTAGATCCAAGACATAGCGATGTCCACTCTTGCATGAAATTGGACCCAATATATCTAAAGCAACTTCTTGCCATCCTCTACTTGGCATCTGTCTTACCACCATAGGTTGTACTCTGGTTTTACAAACTTTATCGCTGTCTAAACAAACCACACACTCTCTTAACATTCTCTCAACATGAATGTCCATGCCAGGCCACCAGAAGCATAGCCTAATCTGTTCCTTAGACTTTGAGATCCATTGATGACCCGAATTAATTATATTGTCTCTAAAGCTCTCAGCTGGGATCAGTTTGGTGCCTCTCTAAAATAAATCATTTCTTGCAGATAGTTTGACGAACATTCCAAAATTTTGTGCACCTTCTCACCTGCTATTTTATTTTAATGCCAGCCTTTCAGGGTTAATTTAATGACTTTCTGCAAAACCACATCCTTGACTAATTCTTCTTTCCACCCAATTTCAGTGATCACACCCTCTGCAATCTCACATACACCCCATTCATCCCAGCTTCCTAGGCTGTCTGTGTTTTGAGACTTTATCTTCAACCTGATTGGTTTGGCTCAGTATCAGCATTGACAAGCAGTCTGCTCCTTTATTAACTCACCAAAGAATATATTCCACCCTGAAATCGTACTCCTGAAGGGCCACCACCCGCTTACATGTCGGTGAGAAAATGGCATCCAAACTTTTCTTAGTAAATACATCTTTAAGGGTGTGTGATCAGGCCCCACTACAAAGGAGTTACCCCTGAGAATTTTTTTTTTTTTATTTTTTTTATTCCTTGTAGCCCAATATATGCATAACGCTTCTTTCTCAATAACTGAGTAACGCGGTTCGGGCCCAACTAGAGTTCTGGACAAGAACATGATGGTTTGTGTTACACCATCTTAAATTTGTGTCAACATAGTTCCCAACTCGTTGGCACTGGCATCAATGACTAAAATTAACTGTCTTACAGTGTCAAAACTTTTTAAGGAAGGTGCTTCCCTCAAGACTTTTAATTTCCTGAAATACTGTGTCTCATAAGCTTTGTACCAAGAAAATTGAACAACTTTCTTCAATGATGATCTCATGGCATGTGTGCGACTAGTGAAAGTCGGCACAAACTTATTGTAGTACTCGGCCATACCTAAAAATGTAACTAACTTGTCCCTGTCCCCAGGCACAGGGAGGTTGACTATGGTTCTCACTAATTGTTCCTTGGTCATGACACCTCCGTTTAGTTTAGTTGTTAGGTTTAAGGTTTAGGTTTAAGGTTTAGGTTTAATGTATAAAGCGCATGGCTACCAGAAGGCCTCCCAACGCTAAAGGCAAGTAACTGCTTTGAGCTAAACTAAAGAATCTATGATGAAAATAGGAAAGTCTTCAGGTTATTACAGAAAGGTAGTTCTAAATGTTCTTGTCGAAGTTCTAAGGGAAGGGAGTTCCAGAGGTGAGAAGCTTTGACTGAAAGAGTTGTGTCCCTAAGTGCTTTTCTTGAATCGAGCAGTATGAATTAACAGAGCAGTAGAGGATCTCAAAGTCCTTGTTGGAACATAAAATGAAATATTTTGCGTAAGAAATTTGAAACCTTTGTTATGAAGGGCTTTATGTGTCAAGCATAGAGCTTTAAAATTAAGGTGTTGTCTTATAGGTAGCCAGTGGAGGGAGGCTAAAGTAAGGATTAGTAAGTTTATGTCCTAAAAATTAATTCTCAGACAAACTAAACTTACATATATTTTCTCTCAACATCAATACTCCCTCTTTACATTTTGTTAAAACCAATTTCTGTCACCATGTTCTTTTTGCGATGAACCATTCACTAAAATATAATCTTCATACATTTTAACTCTGCTCCCCCTGCTGAACACTTCCTCCATGATTCTTTGAAGCACAGAGGCAGCTGAATTTAATTCAAAAGGTAACCATGTGAAGGAGTAATGAATGAGGTCCGCCCCATTGAGTCTTGATCCAAATTAATCTGTCGGTATGCTGCTCTGAGATCGAGGGTAGAGAGACCTGTAGCTCCATCAAGTAAGGTTAGCATCTCTGCGATATTGGGAAGAAGATATTTGTCAGCTATCGTGTTTATTAAGGTTTCTTAAATCTACACAGTCTCACTTTGCCCTAGGCTTTACGAGCAAGAACAACTGAGGCTAACCACTTAGCCACCACCCACTCAGCTGCTTAAGTTTCTACTATGATTCTTCCCTCCTATAAGAATTTTTTTTTTTTTTTGTTTTGTTTTTTAGTTTAGTGAACAACGCTTTGCTGAAAGCAGTCCTCGTGCTGTGCAACACACAGGAGTGGCACTTTCTCTAAGTGTAATCTTATGAGAATAGTTAGTAAGGCATCCCAGTGTGTCAGAAAACCTCATTAAATTCTCTATGAAATGCTTCACGCAAGTCAGCAATGTATTTGTCCACCTCTGACACTTCAGTGTCCTGAACCCATAACTGAATTCGACAGTTGTTTCAAACTCATTCCTATTTGTACTTCTTTTAGACTTATGTTAGGATATCTAGTAAGGTCCAGCATAATTTCATGTTGGTTTAGTGGTGCTTTGTGGTAGAATGCAAGAAAAGGGCCAAGGAAGATCAATTGGAAAAAAAAGAAATTTCTAATATTTGTTCGCTTGCTTCTGTCTGTTGCAGTTTTGCTCATGGTGTAGTGCCACAGTAGAGCCTACCCGTTTGAACTGCCACAACCAAATAGAGGAAATTTCAGGCAGTTTTTGTTAGTACTTATTGCCACCCACCCCGCTAGTGTCTTTTGTTATATTCTTCATTTGATCTCTGCTCTACCCCCATTAGCCCTTTTATATTAGGACTGATTTCCTCCCAGCAGTCTCCATCACTACTTTATCTCGTGCCTTTCTGCTTGCTTTTCTTCTATGAGCCTTTCTTTTATGCTTCCATTTTAGTCCCCTGTTCTACCTGTAGACTTTCCAGTGGTTCTTCTTATCGACACCACTTTTTAGGTCGAGTGCGCAAGCACTCTGGCCTGTTGTAATGTATCTGTGGGCTTTTAACCACCGCACGCCCATCACTATCACTCGTTTGTGGGCTTGCCTTAAAAAAAATCCTTTATCATTGGTAAAGGCTTTACTTTTGTCCCTCCTTCAGGCACTTTTGTCACCGGCTTGGCCATCGACCCTGTTACATGGATAATTGCACGTTTGCTGAAATGTTTCACTGCAAGCGAACGTTTATTGTTTTGTGTATCTCCTTCGCGCTCATGCTCATGACTGTTGGAATGGACTCACTTATGTCAACTGTTTTTACTTTCCTTTTCCAATTTATGTGGCCAGAAAAATCCAGTTAGAAATTTACGTTAATAGCTCTGACTCGAGCAAACGTGAGACCCATTGCATTGCAATTGCTTGTTGTTGTTCTTATTATGCCTGCTTTCTCTTTGTCCTTTTTGCCTTGGTTCTCAATTGCTGTCTCCTTTATTCTCTTTGTTTCCCTTATGCACTGTTTATTTTTTTGTCTAGTTAGGGATTTTATTTGGAGAACTATGGCTGTAGCTACCACTCTTGATGCTAGGGCTGAGACTGAAGATACCCAAGTATACTCAAATGTGCCACCATCTTTCTCTGTGTACTTTTATATAATTCCACTACCTGGCTTTACAGACAGTGGCTGGTGTTTCATCTTTACTGTCACTTTAACAATAATTTTCTTACACCTCCAATCCCAGTGTTTGTCATGTTGGTCATCACCATCCTATCCTTGGCAGATATTAGAAACTGCCTTTGAGTTAAGACTATGTAAAAGCTTTATAGAGTGAGGTAAATGTCACATTATTGTAACCTCGTTACAAGCTGTAATAGAATTGGTGATCAAGTGATGGCCTATACGGATTCACAGGTCTGTTCCCATCAATGGTGACTACACGCTGGTGCTCAGTGCTGACTAAATATTCACTTGAATGTTTCTCCCAGTAATTAGTGTGTGCCAGTTGAATAATTTCTTGTAAAATTCTTGACACATTTTCATCAGTGGTAGTGTCATACTTATCAAATCTGTTTAAGCATAGGTTGCCTTTGATTGGGCAATGTTCTTGATGTTGGGCTGCAGACAAAAATCATTGCAGCACTTCTCCCACTATTTGACCATGACATTTGGGTGTTTCACTGGGAATGGTGTCACGTCTCTGTCCAAGTAATCTCATGGAACACTAGATCTCTTTTAGCTCCCCTATCGGTCCTGTGCTTTATAGATTTGGATTTTGACCTGCTGCTTACAATACACACAGCACTCAAATTATGGCATATGTGAGACGATTTTACAACTAAAGCTCTGCCTTCTCTGTTGGCTCCCTCACTATTGAACCCAGACTTATCAGATTAACAAGTACTTGATGTTGGAGTGTTCAAATGACTTTGTAGTGCTGTCATTCCAAAGCCTGAATCTCCCTCCCTTTCAGTAGTGCAGTGGTGTTACTTACAAATGTAACACCTACCATAGTTAATTTGACAATACTTACTCTGCTTGGGAGTCAGGGAATTGCTATTCTGGATGCACTTACAAAAATGCTTGTGCACGTGGTCCTGCCCCAGTGGTCTAGGCAAAGGAGGATTTGCTATTAAAGGCTTTCTTCCTGTTTAGACACATTGTTCCATTTCAGGTACATAGCTGGGCCCTCTGGGCTGCTTAATTTAAAAGATTGGAGCCACTAGCCCATAAACGTTCAATGGAGGAACCACAGTGTGACAGCAATACTCGATCTGGACTCTGCAACTAAAGGTAAGACATGTACACACAAAATAGCTTGAGGCCATCCTATCCTCTTTCGTACAGAATCCCACTCGCATGTCGTTGATATTCCCTTGTCTCTTAATTGTTAAAGCGTCTAGACATGTATTCATGAAAGTGAAGCAGGAGGAGCTCCCAGGGACACTGAGCGGAATCATTTTTGCTTCGAAGTGTCATTATTGTTAAGCCTATACCCTGTGAGGTGGTAACAACTTAGATGAGAGAGTGCAAGTGGGAATTTTCTAGGTGGTTTTGGTGCTAAAAGAAAGCTGTTTCATTTTTTTTAATGTGCATCCCTGTTTGAGTTGGGAATGATGGGGTTGAAACTATCTAGATCTTCAGACCTCTGAGTGAACTGTAATAACACTGCCACATTATGTCTATTGCTTCTGAACATTTCTTCTAACCCAACTGCCCCATCTGAAACCTTTGTGGGCACTGTGCTGCTTTTTTGTAGTTCTTCTGCACATTGCTATGAGGCACTGATTGTTATACTTTTTTTTTTCATTTTTTTTTTTTATATAATTGTAGCTACATTTTCCTCATTTTTAGGTTTCGCCTACAGTGCGCATGCACTGTCAGTGAAAGTTATAGTAAACTACAACCTTGAAAACGGACATAGAGCCCACCCAGTACTTACCCTTACTCACCATTGGTTAGCTCCTACGTTGGTCTCCTTTTCTTGCTTCTCATTGCTTGGAGGTGCCTGCTCCTTCCCCTTCAGGTCTTTGTCCCACTTTCCCTTCAGTTGTTCCGCAAATCCTACAAATCATGCATGTTTAAGTTCAATTACAGTAATCACTATTTGTAGTGCTTTAGGTCACTTTCACATTTTAAACTTGGAAAAACGAAACTGTTAAGTTTTCAGTACATGCAGCACTGCATGGGCTTCCTTAATGGACTTACAAACAGCTAATAAACATTTGGAGAAGAAAGCGACGATTAGGACCTTTTTATGGCAGGGCAAACCAGAGTTACATTATTTTCTTTTTCCACTGCAGCTTGACACCAGTTGCACAGGCAATCATTTGCTATTACCCCAGTGTTAGTTATTAACCATATAACTTGGGCGTCTGAATTTAGTGATGCCTGATTAGAGCATGTAAATTTCCGATTCTCGAGCCTTGGAGTAGTTCTTTGTGAAACTATGTAATTAAGTTGCCGACTTCAAATGTTGATTTGAAGAGCATTTGTTGTTCTGTGTACAACATTAGAAAAGAGAAATCCATGGAAACACAATCTTCAACATATACCGGAATGTTGTTTCCTCATTTCTCATTCCTTATTTTATAACGAAACTCGCCAAAGCATCTTTGCAAGCTTCGCATTTGTATAAAATCTGTGTATAGAGCTTACGAGTACCTTAGATCACTGGTTTAAAACATGTGATCCAGGGACCCTTAGGGGTCTGCGAAGCCTCCTCAAAAGGTCCACAACTGCTCAGAAAATTAAATAATATTAACAAATTAGGTTCCCTGGTGACTCAGTGGAGGCGTCCCTGGATGCCAGTAATGATTCAGTGGGGGTACACAGGTTGCAGTAATGATAAAGTGGGGATCCACAGAAGTCAAAAGGTTGGGAATCACCACCTTACATGTCACACTTTCTAATCCAAGTAGATTTTATTAATCAGTCAATCAATCATGGGGTCTTATGTAGCGCAAGCTTGTCACCCGGGGAAGGGAGGGGGTCTAGGCACTAGGGAGGTGCTACAGGCCTCATCTGGCTGATGATGGCGGTTGAAGTGCCAAGACTTGAGCTGCTTTCTGAAGTCCTTAAGAGATAGGGAGGTGGGCAGGTGAAGGTTGTTCCAGGATCTGGCGGAGAGGTGAGAGAATGAGCAACCTCTGTAGCATTCGCTGCAGATGCGGGGGAGGTGGTCTGGGTAAGAGAGGCTGAGCGGAGTCTCTGGTTGGTGGAAAGTGAGGTGGTTGTTGATGTAGGCAGGTCTGGCGTTGTGGAGGGCCTTGTGTGCGTGCATGAGGGGCTTGAGGAGGCATCTTTGCCAGATGGGGTGCCAGCAGAGGGCCCAGAGGTTGGGGGAGATGCTGGTTCTTCTAGAGAGGTTGAGGACGAGTCTTGCTGCAGCGTTCTAGATGGTCTGGAGGCGGTTCTGGAGTGGGTGCTGTTGCTGTAGTCGAGTCGCCTGGAGATGAGGCCCTGTATGTCTGTTTTCTTGGTAAAATGTAAATTAGCACTTGTATAGCGCACTACTCACCCGTTAGGGTCTCAAGGCGCTGTACTCATACCGCTATGGAACCCCTCCTGGCTTTTCCCTGTGAGGTGCCAACTATTGAGGGTGAAGCCAGGCATCCAAGCGCTGTTGGGGCCGTTGTGGAGATTAAGCAAGCTATTGCCCAGAGTTGCAGAGTGGGACCCATGAGTTAGATTAGGCACCGAGGCGAGAATTATCTGGTCAAGGGGAATTGAGCCCAAGACCTGCCGAAGCGGGACTTGAACCCTGGTCTTGAGCCAGATCTCTGCTTCAGGGTCTGCTGCTCTAACCATTGAGCCACACTTCTCCACTAGAGATGGGGATCCATCGGAAGATCCCACAGAGCATGCGGAGGATGTGGAAGCAGGCAGAAGAGACGGTGTGGGTCTGTTGCTTCATGGTCAGTTGGGCGTCTAGGATAATCCAGAGGTTGCGTGCATGGTTGGTAGGTGTGGGTGGGGGACCAAGGGCGGTGGGCCACGATGTGTCGTCCAAGGGGGGAGAGCTTGTTTCTGAGGATAATGATCTCCGTTTTGTTTGAATTTAGCTTGAGACAGTTAGTCCTCATCCAGATGGCGATGTCTGTCATAGTTTATTGGAAGTTGGTTCGCGTGGTGGCGGTGTCATCTGTGAGAGAGAGGACGAGCTGGATGTCGTCGTCGCAGTTGAAGTTCCAGGTCTTCAGCCTGAGGTTCTTGATCTCGTCAGAGAAATGACGATTCCGGGTTGTAGATCCAGGGGTCGTGTAGCTGGGCACAGTGCATGTGAAGATGGGTGTGCCTTTAAATAGGTCCTGGCAGGTGTTGGGAGGAAAGGGTGCGGGAGGGGATTAAGGTGGCGAAAATTACAATGGGGGGCAGAGCTGGGGCAAACAAACGGGAAGAGTACAGTGAGGGTGGCGGGAGCCTGAAGTAGGCTAGCAGGAGCCAGCAATCTGAGGCAGAGGCAACAGTGGCACTGTGCTGGAGGCGCTATGTAGCGCTTGGCAGAAGTGCCAACGATGAGCTGGAGGGGCCTGCTCAAAGGAGTTGTGCAGCGACTGCCATTAAGTAGGTTCTATGGGTTGTGCAGGGGGGGGTGGGAGGGGATCAAGGAGGGATGCAGGGCCCTGAGCGGGGGCAAACAAAAAAGCGGGAAGAGTACCGGGAGGGCGGGGGCCTGAAGTAGACTAGCAGGAGGCAGCAATTGGGGGCAGAGACAGCAGTGGCACTGTGCTGCAGGTGCTATGCAGCACTTGGCAGCAGTGCCAGGGAAGGGCTGGAGGGGCCTGCTATATGTTTAAATTGATGCCCTGTGGATAATGGAAAGAAGGTTTTGCATAGCATCCCTTTTGATGCAGTATAATCACTGGTCATTTCCAAGTAGTCCAATACCATAGAATAAAATTCACAGTCAAGGAGTCCTTTGCTTAATTAACCGTTTTCCAGTAGCAGGCAGGCATTAGATTGTGAAAGGGTCTGTTGGTTGGCTGTTTTTTTTCTGGTTCTGTCCTCTTAGGGAGGAAAAAAAAAAAAAGTTGACAGAATTGAGTACATGATGCTGGTTCCCGATCTTTTGCAACCTCATCAACTGGTTAGAAAAGCCTACGTTGGGTGGACGAACCTTGCTACTTCTGTAGTGCTTTGTCGGATCCATTACGTGCATCTTTGAACTAAAAATAGGATGCTCTTGCATGTACCCTGAAAGCAGATGTCTTCCGCTCGATATTGGCAGAGCCCCAACCATTGATGCCACCATAAGACTATGAACGATTTCTCCTTTTTCACAAACAAACTTATCACAGTGAGAAAGCGTTCAGTGGTCTACCTCTTGACCAGCAAGTGTACGTCATAAGTTATTTCTTCCGCTCTTCTCCAGCCCTGTTGCCATGGTTTTCTGGAGAAGAGCGAGATTTTCTGTGCTACCATGAGGCAGTGAATCTCAGGTCACAGGTTCCTTCCGGGGACAGGCTCAAACATCCAGGTTTGTACTGTTTCAAATCTCTAGCTCAAAGAGCCTATTGTTCTCACCTTGACTGGGGATGCAAATCGCTAGTCAGATCAGATTTTTCTCTGTTTCCTTGTTTGGTCTAATTGTTAGTTTGGGCTAGATGGCGGCATGAAGCAAATGGCATGAAATCCACCCTCAGACGAAATGAGTGGCTCGTGGGTCAAATAAATCCGATCGGTAGCAAAGCTTGACAATGCCAACCTGGACCAATCAGTCTTCCTTTGCAACAAGGCACTCTTATGCATGAAAATATTTTGAATTTTTCAGAAAAACACTCAAGCACACTTTGATTGCCACTCTCCTGGCTTCATCTTTTTTTTTTTTTCTTTTTCTTTTTTTCTTTTGCTCTACGATCCTTAAATTCGACAAATATGCTGTACGTTTTATTTATTTGTGTAGTAGGGTTGTCTTTTGCATTTGCCTGGGTGGAGGAGGAGGTACTGATGAAATGCAGACTTGCATTACTCCTTCAGGCAAGTTAAACACAATTGTTTGAACTGATTTCTTAACAAAGGGTATATTGTCTCTTGCGATAGCCTGTAGGTGGAACCTTCTGTGGAGCATCTATAGAAAGCTTCTAGAGGGTTGTAGGGCTCCTGTTCGAAATTATGTCTCTAGTTGGCAGTAGTTTGTACCCTGTTCAAGTAGTGACCTGCACTCTAGACAGGATAAGGGAGTCACATTGCTAAGATAACCCCTGCTCACCCTCTTGGTAGCTTGGCTCAAGGAGTTAGGCTTATCTTAGAGGCACTGTGTAAAGCATTTGTACACACAGTGAAACACCAAGTTTCACTGTGTTATTGTGAAATATGAAGTATAGCGCTCAAACACCGTAGCTCCAACTAGAGGTATTCCAAATTCTTGAAGGAGTCGCTTTCAGTAGTCCGGTGCCACCTGCGAGGAAGCACAGACCAGCTACAGAGTCGTTTAGACCGCGGTTACAGTACATTGGTACAGAATGAGGGAACAAAGACATTGCACTGAGTCTGGTAGGAGAGACGTCACTGGAGCCGATGCAGTGTTGGTTTCTTACTGCCACTGACGAGGAGAAGCGCCAGTTCCTTGGTGCCACGGGGGAGTTGAGGTGCCCAATCATTACTGATAGGCATGGCAGGTGAGGCGTCGCAAAGCAGGTTTGGTATCTGTTCCTTACTGCCACTGGTGAGGCGTTGGTTACTTACTGCTAGGCAAGGGAGGTGATGCGTTGGTCTGTTACCGTTGCAGAGGCGGCGATGTGGCATTGGCGGTGAGGCGGCGATGTGGCATTGGCGGTGAGGCGGCAGTTCCTTACGACAAGGAGAGGTTGATGAATCCAGTCGGACAAGACGCGAAGTATCTACTTGGTGGTGTTACGATCACACCACGAGTCCATAGGTGCTGTGGCAGAGTCAGCTGCCACGGATGTCAGTGACAAGGCACTGTGGACTCGCGCTGCCGCTGGACTTCAGAGGCACTGCAGTGGCGTTGGGCCTGCATTGTAGGTCATGGTAGTTGCACTCTGTGAGCACCACTGCACTGGTGCATGCAGCAACGTGGGGTCATAAAACAGTGCTGGTTCCAAAGACGTTCTGGAAGTCGATGTTCTAGATTCTTCCTTGTTGCTTCAGAACTCACTCCCAGGGGCCCAGGAACTGAATTTGACACAATTTGCCAGGCGCAGGCAGATGATGTCTTTGTTGTCCCTGAGATTTTTAACAGAAGGCAAGCTCAGTCCAAGCCCTTAAAGAACCTTTGAAAGCAGGATGTAGAAAGCAAAGTCCAGTCCTTTCACTCCCGAGACAGAAGTAGCAAGCAACAGGCCAGCACAACAAAGCAACAGGCAGAGTGGCATTCTCTCCTACAGCATCCATCTCTTCTTCCTAGCAGAATGTCCTCAGTCCAGAAGGATTCTAATTATGTGGCGTCAGAGGTCCAGTACTTATATCAATTTTTGTCTTTTGAAGTAGGCAAACTCCAAAGAGAAGTGTTTGTAGTGCACAAGTTCCTGCATTTCCCTGCCCAGGCTCCAGACACTCCAGGGGGTTGGAGGCTGCTTTGTGTGTGGACAGGCACAGCCCTATTCAGGTGCAAGTGTCAGCTCCTCCCACCAATCTAGTTCAGGAAGACCCCTCAAGAAATGCAGGGTACTCCTTTGTGTTACTGTCTAGAGTGACTTCACAAACACGCCAACTGTCATCCTTACCCAAACGTGCATTCCACAGACAGGCAGAGGCACAGAATGGTTAAGCAAGAACATTTCTAAAAGTGGCATTTTCAAACTTGCAATTTAAAAACTTACTTTACCAGTACATGCCCTACCTTTTTAAATACACTACACCCTACCCATGGGGCTGCCTTGGGCCTACTTTAGGGGTGTCTTACATGTAGTAAAAGGGAAGGTATGTGCCTGGCAAGTGGGTGCCCTTGTCAGGTCGAAATGTCAGTTTAAAACTTCACACACAGCCACTGGGAACAGGGCAAACTGGAGTGCTTGGGTTTGGTCTAGGGCACTGCTTTGGATAGTGGTCTAGAGTTCAAATTTACCATCATGAGGGCTGTTGTCATCACCCAGTGTTGTCCAAAGTTCGTTCTAATCCTCTGCGATTCGGTATCTATGCCATCCTGTACTATGCTCTGAAGAACCATATTTTCCTCTTGAGACAATTGTAAAGTCCCTGTAGGACACACTGTCACTGGAGTCGCTGGAGTCTTCCATCCACTAATGACTGCCCCTTTTAGGTAGAAAAAGAGTGAGATCACAAATCATGAAGCCACCCTACACCGGCAAGGCTGTTGAAAAATCTCCCAGTAAGTATAAGGAAGTAGTGATCGACGGAATGCTTGAATTAATCTCGGGCACTTGCAATCACTGTGGAGAAGTGTGGCTCAATGGTTAGAGCGGCAGACCCTGAGGCAGAGCTCTGGCTCAAGACCAGGGTTCAAGTCCTGCTTCGGCAGGCCTTGGGCTCAATTCCCCTTGACCAGATAATTCTCGCCTCGGTGCCTAATCTAATTCATGGGTCCCACTCTGCAACTCTGGGCAATAGCTTGCTTAATCTCCACAACGGCCCCAACAGCGCTTGGATGCCTGGCTTCACCCTTGGGGTGCTCAGGAGTGGGCGCCTCACAGGGAAAAGCCAGGAGGGGTTCCATAGCGGTATGAGTACAGCGCCTTGAGACCCTAACGGGTGAGTAGTGCGCTATACAAGTGCTAATTTACATTTTACATTTAATCACTCTGGGCTTTATCCCAAGCCGTCTGTATTCTGCGCTTCTTGCTATCTCAGTTTGGACCGAGCTACTGCAAATCATTCTTAACGCTGCTTCATTTGGAACAGTCCAGCCTGAACTGCTGAGCAAAGTCCTCCCTGAACCAGAACACACGCAATCCAGGACTGGTTTTGCCCTACTTCAGTACACGTACAGCTTGGTTCCAGTAAAGATGTGCACAGGATCCTTGTCTGGGCATACCCATCCCACTTAGAACAACACATTAAGCTATACTTGGCTGAAGAGCCTTAACTAGGGTGAAACCTGTCCAGTGAGGGCCTGGCCTGGCAGTTCGGGCTGGACTGTTGAGTCCGGCGCAAGATTGATTTACATTTGGCCTTCGTCCTTTCCTAGGTACAGCTTTATGGACGCAGCGTAGTCCAGGTGTGAGTTAATGAGCCCCTGGACTACTATTCTTCACTGATTAATAGGGAGCCAACTCAGATATTTTCTTAACACATGAAGAATTCGAAAACAGCTTGCTGCCAATTTGTTTGCTTGGGTTTCCACAGTGAGCTTTTTGTCAATTCAGAAACCCACGCTTCTTACTGAAGAGGTAGGTAATGGAAGCATACCTAACTCGTTCAGCCTACTGAGTTCCTTCCACAGGGAGGGATTGTTTCTTACCACCAATACCTCTGTTTTGTCTCCATTTAGTTTTAAATGATTGACATCCAGCTGGGAACATGTTTGAGACAGACATTTGGCTGCTGCGTTGTTTCCTTTAGTATCAACTCTTGCTCTGGGTATCTGTGGTTGCCGACTTGAAGCTGGGGTACAATGAGCTCTGACTACCACTTGCATTACCTCCCGTTCCATTGCTCTTTATGATTCTGTATACTCGTTGTTTTTAAAGTATTATGGCAGTCAGGTAGCCATGGTTTTGCATCATGAATCTTTTCTGGATTCACATGCTATGCATTATTTTGCCATCTAGTGGTTGGGTCTGTAATATTTCTTTTGCTGGCGTAGTCCTTTTTTCTTTTCTTTTTCTGCTGATCCACCATTCAGTGTATTATGCAGCCCCCTCTGATGTCATACACCCTCCCCTTGCGCTATGTAGTTGTCGCCATTGTGGGATTCTTTTCTTTTTTTTCTTCTGCGGTTTCGTCTGGACGCACAGCTATAGGCTACCCAAGTTGTACAGTAAAAGTAGCACACGTCCCCATTTTCGTCAAGGAGTCTGAGGAAATCCACTCCGTAGTTGAAGGAGGTACCGATTTCAAAAACAGCATCAGAGGAAGAACCGGGGTTAGGATCTCAGGTCTGCGTGATGGAGAACACAGCATTCAAGTTATACGCAAACTGTCTCTGCAAGGTTGCACAAAAAGACCAACACCAGGACTGTAACCTTGCCTGCCACTCGAACACCAAAGTGAGAGATGTTAAGTGTTCACAGAATTCAAAGTGAAAACCTTGAAGGTGAGACAAAAGCAGAGACAAGCACACTATGCAATGCAAGGACAGAAACCTGCACCTGAACTGAAGGTGAGAGCTCTGACGCAGAGCTGAAAATTGTCGAGGCTGACCCAATTAAACTGAGAGAAGATGACTCGGGTAACTCTGGAAAAAACACCGGGGGGCGGGGGGGGGGAACCAGGTCTTCAGACGTGGAATCACTAAAGTCTGCCTCGGCAACGAAAGAAACGTTAACCGAAGGCAAGATTTTTCCAAAAGATCCCCACACGTCCCTACGTGGGGATACTGCAAGAGGAAAACATAAAGAAAAGACCCAGACGTTGAAGGACGATCAAGGGTGAGACATTTCAGCGTCAAGACTCCATCGGGTGGAGTGCCGAAAAAGTTGTTGGCAGAGACGGCAACAAAAGGTGCCAGGAGAAAATCGTTGACTGTGGTCGACGTCGAAGATTGGGCTGCCGAGTTGAAAAGGAAGAAAAAGCGTCTTGAAGCTGAAATTGCAGCTTTATTGCAAAAGAAGAAAGATTTAGACGCTTCCCTTAGGGAATACAGAATCCAACATACACCTCTTCCAGAAAGGAAAGAACAGCAAACGGAGGGCGAAGATTTGCAACCACCCTTAACTCCAGAACCTCAGGCAAAGGAAGAAGAGGAACAGGAATCCTTCTTTGAGGAAAAAGGAGAAGGAGGTGAGTGCATTGAAGTAGTCCAGGAAGAGGGCTCAGAGTTTAGAAACCCAGTGGCCGGACTTGGAGACAAACTCTCCAGACGAGGTGGTAGACACTTAGCCTATCAAGACAATGCCCACCTGATGACATCACCATGTAGGGGCAAGTAATAGAAGGCAGCTGACAAATACGGAGTAAGAAAAAAAACACAACCATGTTTTCTTTTAGAGACTCTTACCATCTCAAAATAAGAACTAATTTGTTTATCATGCTCCCAAGCATTGTTGATCAAGGGAGAGAAGCCTTTAAGGAACCCACAGCATGTAGTGCGATAACACCACGTGCTGAGGAAAAAATGTAAGCACTCCTCCAAAGATCTGGCTTATATTAAAGGCCTGGTGCCTGCTGACTCAAAGGAGCAAATGCCCAGAAAAGGGCTTACATCCCAGCAACATACAGGCCCCCCACTTTGAGAATAAAAGCAAGAAGCTGGGCCTGGTGGGTAGAAAGTTCAAAAGAGGTGGGGCTAATCAATCGAGGCTAGCCTATTCAAATGCTGTTTTGAATAGATACGCCAATCAGCAATGCTACAAAATAGCAGAATTAATCAAACATCTTCTATAACAGTTTCGCAAAAGAGCAGCAGAAATTACAGAAGAAGGCAAGAACATTGTCGGTACCTGTTTAAAATCAGCACTGGATGCAGCTGACCCAGCAAGCAGACAGATGATGGAAAGAAATCCTCTAAGACACCATGCTTGTCTAAGAATGTCAGGATTCAAGCAAAAGGTGCACGCAAACATCATAAACGCACCATTCCACGAGGAGCAACTACTTTTGGCAGTGCAGTAGATGACACACTAGAGCAAGTTTTAAAAAATAAAAAGATTGTGACAAAGCAAAATCAATGGGGGCATTACAATTCAGAGAAATTGTAAAAAGAACTACTTCTGTCACCAGAAGACCACCAGGAAGAGGGTGATTCCTTTCCGCAGCATTGCATCAAGTATTCCAAAGTACTCACCAGACAGTCCTCACATCAATGGCAGTTCCAGTCACAGACACAATAGCCCTTTCGAGGTCCATCACGAGTATGAGTTCAAACACACATGGGTGGAATAACCACTTCTCAAAGTGACTGCATTACTCTTATAAACCTTTCACACACAACATGTGAGAAAGAATAAAATACTTTCTCCAGGAGAGGAGAAACCTAACATCAGAACAGTGGATTCTAAACATAATATAATTCAAATATTGCATAGTTAATAAAGACGCCTCCAAGAAAAAGACCAAAGAAAAAAAAGAAACACTCAAAGGAAGAGACTTCAAGACTTATCAAGGAAATAGAGTAATTACACAAGGAGGCAATAAAGAATTCTGGATCTAAGATTCATAAACAAATGTGTCAAAACATAAAAATTCAAAATTACAACTCTACAAGAGGTCTTCCTACAACTTTAAAAAGAGGACTACATGGTAACAATAGATCTAAAGGACGTCTACTTGCGTATCCCAACTAACCACAGTCACAAAAAATACCTACGGTTTGTGGTGAACAACAAACACTACCAATCCAACGTTTTAGCTTTTGGCATCAAATCTGCACCAAGGGTGTTCAAAAAATGCTGGTCAGCAGTAGCAGCATATCTGAGAAGACAGGGGATATGTGTTTATACCTACCTAGACGACTGACTTATAAGAGCAAATTCTTAAAAAAATCTCAAATAGATGTTATAAAAGTAATATCAATTCTTTCAAATCTAGGGTTTCAGTAAATATAGAAAAATCATCAACAATGCCAAAACAAAATATTTTTCTAGATTCAAGAACCAACACAGTTGGAGGCAAGAGCTTATTATCCCTGTGAGAAGAGGATAAAATTAACTCTCCAGGAAACTCCACTACCAGAAAGATCAGTCTGACAGCAAGGGCTGTGGGGAAAAAAAACAACTAGGAAAGATGGCTTCTTGCATACCTTTAATAACTTGAGGATTCATATGAGACCAATCTAGGAATGGCTACAGTCACAATGGTCACAAACAGGAAGGTGGTAGGATCTAGTGGTTGTAACTCAAAAGACGCAGAAGGAGATCGCATGATGCAACAGAATTCATTTAAAGGAGGGACTATTATTCATACAACCACCAGTAATCACCATGGATGCCTCATTTGGGTTGGGATTCTTGCATGAACACTGAAAATTAGAGGTGTTTGGAACAAGCAAGAAGCAGTTCAGTATATCAACATACTGGAGCTAAAGACAGTGTTCCTAGCCGTAAAAGCCTTTTAGAAGCTGTGGTAGGGATAGGACATTCTAATCCAAACAGACAATACACCAATGTTTTATATCAATAAACAGGAAGGAATTCATTCTTATCCTTTATCAAAACTAGCACGTGATTAACCTGCCAGGGAAAGCCAATGTTCAAGTAGATAAATTAAGCAGAAAAGCTTCACCCACTCATGAGTGGGAGTTGAATCAAGCAGTACTCAAACAGATTTTTCATCAGTGGGCAACACCAGAAGTAGATTTATTTGCAACACCAACCAACACAAAATGCCAAAACTTTGCCTCCAGATTCCCATTCCACCAGTACCTCTGTCACACAGAGTAACATCTGCAAACACAACAAAGTGAAAATAATACTGATTGCACCACAATGGGCAGCACAAACTTGGTACTCAGAACTAATACCAATGTCTTAAGGAAACGTTCTGAAACTACCAAAAAGGCAAGATCTGCTATCAATGCAAAAAGGCAAAGTCCTCGATTCAGAACCAGAGTCTTTGAAACTAGCAGCCAGACTCCTGATAATATATAATTTTGACATTTAAACCTAACTGAAAAGATAATGGCAGTAATAAGAGACGCAAGAAGGTCAACAACCAGAAGGTGTTACAAAGCAAAATTGAAAAATACTCAAGTTGGTGCAAAAATTCTGGATCATTACATCAAATAATTTTGAAGGGACAGTGTTTAAGTACCTCACACATCTTAGATTGCAACCTTGTGTGTACCTCATTAAAAGTACATCTGGCTGCACTTGTGGCATACACAGGGAAAATCCTCTACATCCCCAGTCATAAAACACTTCTTAGAAGGAGCAAAGGAAATAGCACCACCCACACAGGTACCAATGCCAGCATGGAATCTAAATCTAGTATTAACACAACTCACGACTAATCCTTTGGAGCCTTTGCATAAAGATGCTTACATATGAAACCGTCTTAGTGGCAATGACATCTCTCCGGCAGAGTGAGTGAACTACAGGCAGTACAGGAACCATACCTACATAAATACAGAGTTGTCTTGAGAACAGACCGCCATTTCTTCCTAAGGTTATTTCACAATTTCATAGTAATTTCATAGTAATCTATTCAAGTGCCAAAAACTAAAGCGGAGAAAGCACTACACAATCTAGATCAGAGGTCTTCAAACTGGGGGCGTGCCCCCCTAGTGGGGCCTCAAGTGATCACAGGGGGGCACCAGTCTGGCCAAAAGAAGCATTACACAGATAACAGGCCTTTGTTTTAAGCAGAAGCGTGTTATTGCATCTTAAAAAAGGTAACCGTACTTAACTGCAATGTTTAAATAGGTCTAGACATAGTTAAACATTGCCATCTTTATACAATAATTGTGACAAATTTTAAGGGGGCCCAATGATTTTTATTTTTCAGCTTGGGTGGCCACAGCATTAAAAAGTTTGGAGACCTCTGATCTAGATGCAAGAAGAGCAATCATGTATTATATTGCAAGAACAAAGACAGTTAGAAAAACAAAACTGTTTGTTTCCTATGCAAACAATATGGAAAAGGAATCATTACCAAATCGATCTCGAAAACCATCTAATTTTATCATAGAAAATCTGGAGTACAACTAACCAACAGACCAAAGGTACATTCCCCAACGAAGAAAGGAGCAACTATTGCTTTCTTAGCAAATATTCCACCAGAGTACATCTGCATGGCAGCTGCCTGGTTATCAATTAATATTTTCACAAAACATTATTGTAAAGACATTTAAAAGAACAAATAAGCACAGGTGGGATAAAAAGCATTAAATCTCCTAATCAAATCCATCTTCAACCCAACCACCTCATTAAAGGGGGGGGGGAAAAAACGCTACGAAATTAATGCAAAGCATGTGAATCCAGAAAATGTTTATGATGCAAAACAAAATGCTTTCTTACCTCTAATAGTAGTTTTAGAGCTTAAAGAGTTTTCTGGATTTTGTCCAGCCAGTCCAGGCCTTGTTTTCCGTGGGATCTGCGGATCCTCCGCGAGTGGGTCCGCGTCCCTAGATATCGATATTTTTTTTTTTTTTAACCTTAAATAACTCCACCTACTGAACAGATCTACACCATAACAAAAATGTTCTTTGGGACGGATTGGAGGCTGAAAGGAAAGCGGAAGACTGAAGTAAAGATGGAGAGGGCAATTGGCATAGTAACAGTGTCATGGGCCCTGGAGTAAGAAAAAGTTGTTGACTGGAATTTTGGTAGGAAAATAGAGCAGTAATTAGAAGTTGCGTGAGGTCCGTAGGTCTTTGGGCCCCGATCCCATTGCACCTTTTGCTCCACTGATAACTAGGCCTCGGGAGTGAAAGCAGATTGGGTAGAAAACGAGAAGCAAAAGGAATACAAGTGGAAAGAAAGACTGAGAAGATGAAAACACTACTAAAAGAAGAAATAAAGCAAACGTGAAACAAAAGAAAAAATGGAAGGTAGCTAGCGAACAAAAAAAAAAGGAATAAATAATGTAAAAAGTGTGAAAAGAAAGAGAAACATGAAAATCAGAGGGAAAAATAAGAGCGATGGAAGAACAAGGGCATGTATGTACTGACATTTCCCACAAGCACAGAATGGGTAAACCACTTTGGCACTTCGGGTCCTGACAAGTAACTTGTGGTTTCCACATACAGATTGGAAAAATATTGATTTATCGTAAAACATGAATTGACCGATTAAAGATAAGAAAAACACCAGAGAAAGTAAGAAAGAAAGATCATAAAACAAAAAAAACAAAAAGCATTAGTCAAAGGAAAGAGCAAATAAAAAAGACAAAGAAAGAATGAAGGGAAGAGGAAAAAGAGTGAAAGAATGAACGTCTGATGAAGAAAGGGAACGAAACAAGGAAAGACATAACCAAGTTTTTGTGAGTTTGAAAGAGGAGGGAGTAAGAGGGGAATAATAAGAGAGAGGAGTAGAAATAAACAGTTGAAAGAGAGCAAAACTGTTAACATGTGGATTTTAAGAACTGGAAAGAGAAAAGTGGGGGAGAAAGAAAACCTTGAGAGTAAACAGAGTAAATGAAAGAATGGAGTGATATAGGTGAAACAGACCCTGCCATATAAAGATGGCAGCTAAGAATAGATTTAATTGGCTCCCCCACGTCCTTAAACAGACCTCAGAGTGTGGAACAGCAGGGAGGGGGCACTGTAGAACTTCAGGAGGTACATTAGCAGAGTTGTATGTGAACACCTAATACAGCAATATTGGGGTGCTTCAAATCGGGATTGGGGGTATAGACAGCTGTGTCCCAGCCTAGTGCTGGAATATCAGTAAGGCAGTGGATGAGGAATGAGAGAGGGAGCACTGCGTAACTCCTGATATTCGAATAATGGGGCGCTGCGGTTTAGGTTTGAGGTCCACTGACATTTGTATGTGGGCTGCAGTACTGGAATACTGCCAAGTGCATGGGCAGTGCAGGGTCCCCCAGGGGCACCCTGAGTCCCCCTTACAGGACAGTCTGGCGGGTGAGGACTCGTAATCCCCAGGGCGGTAGCCTGACAGTACCGGCGGTATGACCGTGACGAATGTGCCATGGTCCTAATACAGCGGTTTGCACCACCAGCCTGTTGGCGGTACTACCGCTGCCGGGGCAGTCCGGGACAGCCGGGGTCATAATGACCCCCTATATCTTGAGATGCCTTTTTTTTTTTTTTTGCCTAAGACTAATGCGATCATGTGGCCTAACAAATGGGGTTACCCAGCTTTGAACCAGACTAACCGTTCTTGAAACAGTGTCTTCGTCTTTTTCAATTTGTGACTTACGTAGGTCTGCATGAGTAAGATCTGATCTGTTATGAACCATTTCCCTTATCTGACCCAAAAAGACGCTTCTGTGTTCAGCCGTCCTATATCTTTTCACAGCACCCACTTTGAGGATGAACCATATCGTACCTCCCAGAGTCTGAGTCTTTGACTGTTACCGCTATTGCTTGATCGACCGAAATTCATCCAAACGAATTAACATCTGACAGTTGAACGGAAAAGCTTCCATTGATGAAGTTGTGGTGTATCTCTAGATGTTTCACTGCAAGTAATGTAATTACGGCATAGTGTACAGGAAGATATCTAGCGTAGTTCATCCTGTCATGCGCAAAACACAATGGGATCACAAAGCGTGTTGCGGTAAGATGTATATTGCTAATTTCCTTCCCGAGTAGTATGCAGCAGAGCCAGCAAGACATTTTCAACAAAATCTAACCAAGCTAATCTCAACATAGCTTCATTTACGCACTTGTGTACTCGAACTGTACAATTGTACATACAACCTTCTAGTACTGACCTTCTGCTATCATGTCTGCGTCAGTGCAAAGGTCATGAAGGCCCAGTGTCTTGAAAGTGTTTTCCAAGAATGGACATGACATTGCAAATGGGATCAAATGTGCCCATTCGAAGAATGATTGTCGTACAATGCTTTATGCTTCCACCCAATCTCAGTTGCTTTTGCGTAGAGTGCTTGACCCATGACCACTACATTTTTCACCAAGTGCAGTGATTTTCTTATCAGCTCCGAATGTTTCAACATTTTTAAAAAAAAGTTGTCAACTCAGTTGCAGGGGAATTAATGGTGTGCAAGTTGACAGTGGAATCCTGTGATACACTAACAAGGTCTCTAGTAATAATGTTAAATCCTGTCCAAGTTAGTATTATCTGTGCGAGCCTCACTTTTTGTCTTGTAACAACCCAGATTATGTTCTTATTTTATGCAAACTTCAATTGGGCAACATATTCCAGCATGACTTCGGTACTTGTCATCATTGTCATTGTCATCATTGGCCATCATTGGCTGTGGACTAGTTCACCAGAAACATACATGAACAAATCTTTAGTATTTTTGGTAGTCCATTTTCTTTGCTTTTGTTTCTCATTGCTTGGGAGAGGAGCTTTTAAAAGGTTGTGGTCCAAACAACTTGGGATGCACAGCTAATAGAGTTCACTCGATGAGTTGTCCCCTTACCAGTAAGAGTTTCTTCCAGCCTAACAGTGTTATTCCATGCTAAGTTAGTGAAGACATGAGGCTGAATGTCGGCTGAAAGAACAATTTGCTCATTTAAGGTAGCAACAAGTTTCTGAAGACACAAGGCGGTGTCATTTTATTACAGTTGTGAGTATGAAGTCCCGTGACCAAGTCTGTCCAGACTGCGAATGATTTCAACATTGCCTGTCAGCATTTTTACGGCGTATGGTAGCCACAACTGCTTGGAGGGTTTCTGCTGGCCATTGTAATTACATATATAATGTCCCGACTGAATGATTGTGTAAGTAAGGTGACCCTTTTGAACTACTTTGTGTTGTCTGGATCTCCAGTCATAAGTCCTAATAGGAACAATTTAAGGTAATCAGGCACTGTAAATGAATCTTTAACAATGTCTGGTGGATGATATGGCTATCGTCTTCATGTCATGTTTGTTTTAATCATTGTTCTTATGTGTGATATTTGATCACTGATCTTGTTCATGTCTATTTCCTTGACTTTTAATACAGAGTTCTCTTTTTCAAACCCTGGGTTTCTCTTACTACATCCTGTAGCATGACCGTATCAGGTTGGGCCAATAACTTTCCTCCGTTGTCTGGGAATATGTGGAGGCTGTCCAGTTTTCTTCTAATGTGCATCTTGGTTTATTTGTCTATTCCCTGTATTCTCTGTGTTTTATTAGATGTAGAAAGAGGTGCTCACATATACTGGCTTTATCTTCACTTGAGCCAATTACAGGCTAGTGTGTATTTTTTTTATTTTTTATGTACCTATATGTATACAGTATCAGAAAGTCTGACCGTCCACAAGAAGAGTGACAGTGCACATGGAGATTGAGTAGAGTATTGACATCTGCTGCAATCCCTTATAAATAGAGAAATGCTTTTTTTTGCTGGACCCTCCACATGGCGGAGAATACTAAGCTAGAGCCAGTGCCGGATCACTGCACAAACTGACTTTTCCTGTTCAAGAAATATTGTATATATAGGTGCTGTTGCATCGCTGACGTTTTTCAATCAGAGAATGCCCTGCTTAGGCTCACATTGTATAACAAAGGCCCAGAGACATGTATACATCTTCCGGTGGCCCTGCACCAGAGTTTCCGGAATGTTCTTTGCATTGAAACTGTGCCTTTTGCTAAAAAAGGCTGGACATACGTACGTTGATGAGAATAATGATACTCTTCTCTTAGATGGGCAGGCTGGCTCTTTTTTTCTCCTATGCTCCTTAATGCTTCAAAGGAGTTTGCGGTGTACATTTATGTGATATTTGCTCACGTCATACTCTGTCTGATTTTAGATTATATAGTGTTTTTTTTTTTTTTTTTTTTTGCAGTTATCACAATGTCTACCGATGGTTTCTGCGTTGGCAGCAGTGGCGATGCGCAGCAGTCACTACAGGCCTTTTGGCCTCGGGCGATGGATGAGATCCGCAGCCTAACAGTGGTAAGTTGGAAGCAGTGGGTCCTTTGTAGTACCTTTCCATGCATAACCACATGATGTGGCAAAGTCACTATGCTTCCATTTTAAGTAACGCACGCACTCTTTAAATCCTTGCAATCTATCTGGCGAAAGCTTTCAGAAGAGGCTAACGTTGAACAGATGATCGCTATCTACATTCTGTCTTGTTCCAAGCTGCATCCGTTCGATCACTAACTTCAATACTGTCTGCCTTTTGAAGTACCCTTACACAAAACATTTAGGTAACTTTTCCTTAAAAATGAATATAGCTCATAAATGCGTTTTACTGTCTATTTTGTAATCCAACCAGTAGTGCTTTAGCAGTAACAGTATCAAACCTAGTTTAGCACACTTGCAGAGATGTTGTGCGCTCTTAAGTTATTTTCTGTTACTTAGAGTTCGATTTGTAACCGACCTTGCTCGCCTACTAACTCAGATTTACTTCCACCAGACATTTTGGTACCCTGCTATTGCCGGTTTGTCTTACTTGGCCTTCTCCGCCTTACTGTTCACTTTGGCAGCTCATGGAAAGAGCTCCGGGCACTGCAATCTAGGGAACTACTCCTTTTGCACTTCGAGTAACTCATATTGGTTCACCCTCCGTTATTAGTCTGAATATTGAACGACTTCACGCGGAACAGTAAACAAGTCTGAAACAGATAATGTGGAATCGAGTTGCAGTGTTGTTAATAAATTGCCTGCCGAATCGTTGAACCCAAGCAGCCAGTATGTGAAAGTTTCTTCCTAATTTAATCTGTGTATTCGTTCATGAGATGTGCAGTCCATTTGCTGCCGAATAGATGCAAACTTCACTAAACAGTTAATCTTTTTATATTACTTGTAGCCTTCCCTTTTGTATTAATCTGTCCTTTTTCCAAGGATCTAACAAAAGACGCTTTCAGTTACGGTATCAGTATGGTGTACAGTCTGACGCTGGTCTTCCAGTGTGCAAAATATTCTATAATGTAATTTAAAGAGAAATACAAAGACGTAGTATGCTCATGTCTGAACTTGTAACCCACGCTAGTCTCCAGCTTCGTTGTGGTTTTGACGCCACTAGCTGTTTTTTAATGCTCTTTCCTGTGATATAGTCATTGTATGACCCCTGGCTCACTTGCCAATCAGAAACTTGTTAAACGGTCAAGAATGTATTTACACGTTAGCTGGAGTAATGGAAAAGAAGCACATTGGGTGAGCTGCACCGCTTATCTTTAGGAACACCTCCATGTTTGAAGACCTTGCACAACAAACATGTTAAAATATGATACACTTTTTCCATTTTGAAAAGACTATTTCTTATACATGTGGAAGTGTTTCACCCTAATACTCCCTCAGCAAATATTGCTGCTTTGAATGGCATTTATTAGAAGTGCCAAGTTTTTCAAACAAGAACTTAGAAACATTCTAGCTTCAAAACGTGATTGCCAGGGGCACCGAATAAGTCAAGAGGGGGAGGCTAGCATTAATATGTCACGGTTTCAGGTCCCATAGTTCCAGTCTTGACCATTACACAGCACCTGGGGTGTGAGTGGCTCTTATTGTGAGGCTCGGGACTACTTTCACCAAAGAAATGCACAGACTTTAAAGAGTTCTTAGTCTGCGTATTTTGACAAAGAGGTGAAGCCAGGATTACATGTCAAGTCTCCTACTACCATGGCTAAAACCTTCCTACTGCACCGTGTCTATCAGTGGAGGTTGAGTGTTTGTGGTTGTCCACCTCTGTGAATATCACAGCGTGTTGAGGGTTCCTAGGCTCAGATGAGTTAGAGAGTGCTATAAAAAAATCTTTGACTGTTTACACATAATAGAATAACGGCATAAGGAGATTTTGAGGCTTCGGATTCTCGTTCATTCAAATAAAATTATTGATTTGCTTCCTTTGTACTCCAGGGTGCAGTGGACAGTGTGAGCGCAGTAATCACGACTATATTTAGATAGTGGATTTCATGCTTGAGGCCAGTGGACCTTTTAATTGCACTTTGCAGGGGACGTCATAGTTGTAATACACATCCAGTAGGAAAACCATCTAAAGAACATTCAATAATTAATGTGACCCTAAATAACCACACCAGTTTATTAAGAATTGGAATATTTATTTCCCTTTGTTTACAAAGCTAAAGTCACGAATATTATTCTCAAATTCAGTTGATACATGTAAAGAAACAATAAAGGCTGATTGAGTCGGCGAATGAATCTAAACTTAATCAACACAATGAGAATTATTATTTCAAGGGAGAATATACAAAAAAATAGTAATATAATCTGAGAAAGTGGAATTTAATACATTAAATCAACAAACGAAAAGTCAATGACCATTAATGAGTATGATAGTATTACCTCACTAACCACTAATTAGCATTAACATTTTGGGCTTTATGCAAAAGATTTAGTAACATGAATTTAGAAAACATCTAGCTATGGCGCTATCAAAACAGCAGCAGCATTAAAACAGTAGCAGCTGGTACCTGGAAAACAAAAGACAAATAACAATGCACAGATATCTTATAATTACCCAGCCTAAGAAAATCAGCAACAACTTCTACTTCATCAGGAGGACAACCGTGTCTGCATCAGGACAGGAACAGGTTAGGGAGACGGTTTAGAATTTCGCCTATAAGATTACTAAACCATTAGAGCATTAGTTCAGTATTGAACAGGCAAAGGAAACTCAGAAAATAATAAAGTACCAGAATGTCCGTAGACTGACTGGCAAAGCATGAAGTGTCAAAGTGACAGATCACAATACGGGCACAAAGTGAAGTCTCTGAAAACCCACAAAAGAATGCAATGAATGACAAATGACAACTGCCATTAAATTAAACGTACTAAACATTTCCTATTGGATTTCGTGCGAAGAAAGAACATTCAATTACAAACACATCAGATATTAAAATTGTATAAAATGTTAGCTTTAAGATCACTCATTGGCTTCTGCTCCTTCTGCATAATTCAAACTTTTACAAAATGTATCTTGCACACTTCCTTCTCTGGCTGCATCTCTAGGCCCTTTTGTTTGGCATCTCCCAGATCTGCTTCTACTAGACAGTGGTTACAAAGATATGGAAACATTTCTCGTTGCACCATTTCTCTCAATAGAATCACATGGGTTAGAAACATTACTGTAGAAAAATATGCGAATTCAATGAATGAAGTCTGTTAAACAATGGACGTGGAAGTATACAAATGTTTAAAAAATAGTAACACCAAGTGTTAGATAACGTTGCACTGTGGCTTTGTCTGCTTGAGGCACAGCAGAGAACGAGAAGTACTTGAATTATTTCAGCATTTAGTTTAGCATTATTTCAGCATTTATTTTAGCAGAGAACATGTTCTTAAAGAGACAGAATATTTCCCATTACAGCGTTAGTTCAGTGTGCAGGCGTTTCACTTGATGGCGACCAATCAAAAAGGCACTTTCTGTGTTAACATTAATTTTATAGTCAAATTATTTCACACATTAGTATGATTATGTAAAAGATAATTATTAACACTAAATTTTGGCTCTCACAACAGTAGCAGTTCAGATACAGCACAGAATTGTGAAGTCTGTCTCTTCTAGAGGGCCGAGCTTTTTTTGGTGGGTAGTGGGCAGTAGGGGCACAGTATGGAATGGAACCTCACAAAATAACTCCACAAACTTAGTCTGCACTATCTACATGCTTCGCACCCCCTAGTCTCACCGCCACCGATTGTGCTACCATCCTGGCATCAGCCAAACCTTGGTCACACCACACAGAGCGCCCTTGATCCCTGGGAAAATGTTTTCGAGTGCTAATGCTCTATGCTGCTTCCCCCCCCCCCCTTGATAGAAAGTTGCTTGTGACATAAACATAGGGCAAAAATGCTATTGTATATTTATTTCTGTAATTTTTTTTAGCAAAGGTTGATGTCTCGCACTTTAACATATGGCGTTTCATTTCTCCCACTTGCTGAATCTGGAGGCCTTGTAGGGATCTGCTTCCTCTCAAGGACCAATAAACGTCTGGTCCATTGTAGCACATGCCGAAGTCCATCTTTTTTAGTCAACTCTTAATGTGGACTACCAGCACAAGAGTTTCTACAGTGCTTCACTTGTAATAAAATTATATTCATATTATTGAGGATGGTTTTAAAGAAATGTCAAATCTCGCAAAAGAGTGAATACTCCTATTTTATTTATAGAGTAAATATTCCGTACTTTATGAGCAAGCACTCGGCCTCCATGACAAAATAAGATAGATCCATATCTATGTACTGACTGCTAAATTGCTGATGGTTCATTGTTTGAGTCGAGCCCCATCTGCTGGAATTTGAGTATGCGTTTGGGTTGCAAGTGTAAATCTTGGCACATTAATATACTCTGTGGTGTTGTGCTGTTAAAATTATTTTTGTCTATTGCTGGGAATAAGTTTTCAGTTTACGAGACCAGCTCAGTGTTACCCATCATAGATCGAAAAAGCCAAATCCACACAAAATGCTCTGCACTTGCACTTACTATCTTTAAAACAGCCATATTTGCAGGTCTGTTCTCAACTGTTCCATGGACAACGGAAGAGTAGATTTTTTTTTTTTTTTTTCAGTGTTTTTTTTCTGCTTTGGCAGTTAAAACAAATATACACATTTATCGGAGTTTCAGCATGGCAGGTTTTGTGAAGATACATTCACAAGAAAAAAGGCAAGGGGTGTCTGTCGTGAAAAATGCATGCATTTCCCATTTTAGCTCCTATAGGAAATTGTGCTGAAAGATATAACGAAAAACAGCTGAACACATTTAGCTGCCAGACTGAGCCCGTTGACAGATCCACACTTAGTATGAAAGTAGAACTTTAACCAGAACGTGTGCATTTTTGGTTTGGTGTAAATCAGTTTAGTAGTTTTTGAGATATTAATCTTTTAAAACCGTTCTAAGCAGGATTTTAAGGCATAATATTTATGTATATCTGTGCTGTTTTAGCTTTCAAATCACAACTCCCGAATCATGTTGGCAATCTTCAAACTCAAAAGTAGAGGGGCTGTCGGTTTTTCAAAGTGTGGGAAAAAAAAATTGCAAAACCTTTGGGGTGGAATGCAGAATTGGCCCAACCCAAAGGCGATCAGCCCCAAGGATAATTGACCCAAGGCCAGTGGTTAGAGGCACTTGGGTGCATGGAAAATGGAAGCCACTCCTGAGGGGAAAAAACATCAAAATTGTGGTACAAGTCAGTGGCCATTTCAGGTACTGGATTAGATCTGCATTTTGTGCTTGACTCGGGTTGCTTCTACCTTGCAAATTTCAGACAGTGAAAAAGTCACACACCAACGCGTGGCCTTGCTTGGAAGGCAGAAAGTAAAACACAGGTGGCCTGGCCATGCTCCCGACTACATCTATGCTTGGTTGAAAGCTGTGTGTAGTTTGGGTTCGAGGTCCCATAGTGGATTGGTTGCAGGGCCTGGCCTCAGGCTATTTCTCAGTCAATTTGAGAGATGCAGTGTCTGGGAACCAGGAAGGACACATCTAGCAAAATGTCATCGTCACAGGGCATGTTCATGTATACATAGGATTTTACCCCTTGGCGCAACCTCAGCTTGGTCTGTCTGACAAGTTCCATCTCTCCTGGGCAACCTGACCATTTCTTTTTCCCAGTACTACATTTCATGTGTGACCTTTAAAGGAGTGTGTAAAAGGAGTGATTGTGCCACATCTGCAAGCCAGAATTTTTGGCTGTTCATCTGACCATGAAATCCTTTCTTTTGCTGAACCCAGCTGCAACTATCCTTCTACAGAGACACAAAACAACAGTAATACATTACTTAAATTAGCAAGGAGGAACAATATTAAGACAGATGCAGTTATTTTTTGTATTAGGCTGTGGCAAAGAACATTTCCATGGAAAGCGGACAATCTCAGCAGGCACCTCTTAGACAAGTACTTGTCTGAGTTTAGCAACCTCATTGTATAAGACTTCTTTAATACCCCTGGCTTTAGAGAAACTGACCAGTTCACCACCAGAAGAGAGAGTACTGTCTTAACTTTATTAGGAAAGAGTTATCTTCAGTGACCGTGCATTTGGTTGTATCCATTCTAATAAGGAGCCACCTGTGACATTCTTTATAGCTCCTTCCTAAGACAGCACAAGCACAGTTTCTTGCAAAATCTTTTGTTGCCCGATAGTGGGTTTAGGGGTCGCCCGTTGCTTACCACTGCTTGGCTTCATTGTCACTCTTAATTTGGTTCTTGTCAGCTTCCTAAGGCTTTCCTTCCTCTTCTTGTGTTTGTCCCTCTAATGGAGCATGGGTGCATTACTCCCTATATTTGCTGCTCGCTTTTATTAGGTGCTGCGTTTTTCTTTTTGTTTAGGTACTCTACAAGTGTGCCTTTTCCAGCTGTCTCCCTTATCTACTTCTCCCTCCGCTGTGTTCTTTACACATTCCTCTCCTGCCCACTCTATATAGTCCGTGTGTGTCCTGCCCACAGTTGTCCATTTACTTTACCCACTCTATTGACCTGTTTGCGTGCCTCAGATCCTCCCGCCCACCCTTTGTTGCCAGTGTGCTTCCACCAGTCTTGCCCACTCAGCCTCTGTTGCACTTACGCTTGCCCCAGCTCCTCGCAGCTGTCCTCTTCCCCATCTGTCTCCTTTCTGTCCCACCCTCTTCTCCCTTTCTGTTGCATCGTCCTCCAGCCCACCCAGTTTGTTTGGGGGGGGGGGGGGGGGGACCAGTTATCCTATATTGTGTATTTTTCTTTTTAATATAATAATCATTTATTTATTTATATTCAAGTCCAATTCAGCCAAATATGTGTTCAATTCAGTTTGGATAGTTTGAGATGTTTTTGAAATTAAAACTAGTTAGAAAATGTTATCTATTAAAGGCACGTGTTCTTTTATCCAAATCCTTGTCTGCTGTAGAAAAGAGGTTGCTGGCTCCTACTTGTGCAGAAATATTCTACAGTTCATAAATTCGGAAAGAATTTTCATGACTGCACAATAGCAGTACAGTTAGGTACTTGGTTTCTGGTGGTGAAAGGGTTGTAAATTGGAAGCATGTTTCCTTTGATTAAGAACAAGTTTTTTAGCGTGGGTTGGTGGGTGTGTGAGTGGGTAGTACGACCAGGAAAAGCAAAGAGAATCCTTGCCTGCTGTTGGTGATGTTTGAATGTCGAGCTCCATTTAGAGATTGGCTCTGTAGTATAGCAACAGTATATTACAGAAACTGTGGGTATCCCTTAAACCAGAACCATCATTCATGTGTTGCTTCTGTAGAAGTCTATTAGTTGCTTATAATTTTCTAGTTTGGAGTGCCCTATAAAGCCTTTTTTTGTTTTTTTTAAACCCATGATAAAAACTTTCCTTCTTTCCCAATCTAGTCTTAATGTGAAGCTACTTGTTTTCCTCGTTCAGGTCTTGCTTTCTTGCACATTCAACATCCTCGATCCTGACCATTGGTGCAATTTTGTTGTGATGTCTGAGGCATTGGGAGATTTGTTGAGTGATTTGTGATTGAGTGAAACTATGGATGCTTCAAATAACGGCATTAGGTAGGAGTTCAGTAAATGTTAATGAATGTCTCTCCCTGCAGTAGCAATGGCTAGCAAGTCACAGAGCCCTCAAGTCACTGCTTGCTTTCATTGTGCTTTTCCACTGTAATATTACCTGCGGCCCTGTCTGGGTTTCAATGACTAATGATCTGAGTGTAAATTCTCAAAATGTCCAGATATTGAATTAGATCCTTATTGTTCAGAGTGTGGATTCCAGCATATACTCCAACATTAAAACCAGCTCTATAGTTTCCAGTATTAAAAAGTGGCCTTACTGGGAGGATTAAGAGTCTTGGGTATCCTTGCCATAGATCAGACATCTCCAGGGTGATGAGATTTAACTTCAGCGTTTGCTGGTGTGGAACCATCTTTTGGGGGGGGGGGTCGAAAGATTCAGGCTCTCGCTAAGCACTGACTTGTGTCAAACCTCCTATGTGAAATTTCCAGATCTACCATGAGGTCAAACCCGTAGTACAAAAATCTCAGTAATTCCCAACAGGATAGAATTGAACATTTTTTTAAAGCTACGTCTGTTTTACTAGTCTTTTGTCGAAGGGTAAGCTATACATCCATTACATGTTTAATAATGTTCTAGTTACTGTGTAAATGCATACTGCGGTGTAACTGGTTATGGGTAATCTGACTTTAGAGTATACTCTTCCTTAAAGTCTATACTGCAGGTTAGGTGTTCATTGGTAATCTGTCTTTGTTTAGGAGCATCTTGTCTGTGCATTTGGTGAGGGTCTTAGTGAAGGTTTATTTCCAGGTTTTGATATTTGTTGAGAAAGGTAATTTATGCTACAAAGTTCTAGCTGAAGGGTCATCAGTATGTCCTATAATTGTCTAATAGGAGATTATTTGAAGGCTCTTTGTAAAATCCAGGTTTAGGAGAGTAATCTGGCACCATGCAGGCACTAACAGGATGCCAGTTTGCCCGGTTCTGCTAAGTTAAGACCGATCCTCAATCGTTTTGCACTTATATAATACAGAAGGAAGCTACCTTTTTTTATTCTGTTCTTTTAAGTGTTAGTAAATTGTGGAGGAAATATTCAGGTAGCTGTATGCAATGCATGGCGGCTTGTAAACGACACTCATTCGTGCTAGTGTTTCTGTCCATATACACCAGAACAGTATTGGCTACAGCTGCATAGTATGTAATTCCAAAATACCAATAGAACCGAGATGGCCCCTGCTGGTGCCTGCATTCTTTAGTCCTGTAGATTCACATAAATGGAGCATTTAAGTTCCCGCCACATTTAACTCATTCTTGAACTTCTCTGCTGCCTTAAGCTCATTTTGCCGAACTTGCTCCTGTCAACATTGACTCTGTTTTCCTAACTCTTTCAGAAAGATTTCAGAGTGCAAGAGCTTCCCTTGGCACGTATAAAAAAAATCATGAAGCTGGACGAAGATGTGAAGGTAAATGTATCTTGTTAACAATGCAAGCCGCATCAGAGAAGCCTGATTTTGTAAGCTGCCCTAGGGGGAAGAGGGGCAAGATAAATGTGTTTTTTGGGTGCGTGGGTAGGTCAGTCATTCCATGGCATCCTCCTTGCCGACTTGAGGATGCAGTATCGTGGCACTGTGTGCAAAAAACAATAGGACATCTGTGGACTTCCAATGAGGTCTTTGTTGGGGTACATGGTCGATGGCGGGTGTAAACAGGAGACTAGAGACTTTCACATGATCCAGACCATACATTTGTGATGTGTTGATATCCATGGTTTTGCGTTGATACAGGAGTCCGCTGTATTTTCTTGTTCATGCAGATGATTAGCGCAGAAGCTCCAGTGCTGTTTGCAAAAGCTGCTCAGATTTTCATCACTGAATTGACGTTGCGAGCATGGATTCACACAGAGGATAACAAGCGCAGAACCCTGCAGGTACTTAAAACATAGATCCTGTTGTGCACAGTAGTTTTGGTATCACAGCTTGTTCTGACAATTGTTGCTTTACGACTGTGAAATATGACCATGTGTCGATCGCTTAATCATTTTCTAATCAAAACCAGCAAAGAATGGCTCATGGTGACATAAGCTTTATTGCTTTATTTTCATAAAAGTAGTTTGCCTGCTTTTAATGGGAAAATGCATCTCTTTTAAATATGTTGTGGAGAGCAAAGTTGCAAGATGGTCCATTGCCGAGGAGTGCACCTGGCGTT
Organism: Pleurodeles waltl; assembly: GCF_031143425.1. Classification (NCBI taxonomy): domain Eukaryota; kingdom Metazoa; phylum Chordata; class Amphibia; order Caudata; family Salamandridae; genus Pleurodeles; species Pleurodeles waltl. The sequence continues at coordinate 844,500,296 of NC_090440.1, read as the reverse complement.
ATAAATATGGATAATGTCATAAAGAGAACCTTGCTTACAATTTTAAACAAGCATTTGCAATGCAATAGGTCTCGCATTTTCTTGCGTTACAGCTATTGGCAATGTAAATTCATAACAGAACTTTTCTTGCCACATAAATTGGTCAACCCTGTCTCATAATTTCGTCTTTTACTGCCATATAATTCCAGTGGCCCAGCATTTAACTAAAGCATTTCCATATACCTTCTTCCCCTATTGTAAAATATATATATAGTTATATAAATCTTTATCAGAAATATACTTTTTGCATTAGAGTGTAATGCTCAAAACACCATAACAAAATTATCATTTGGGACGGATTGAAGGGTCAAACTAAGGAGGAAGTCGGGAGTAAAGATGGAGAGGGCAAGTGGCTTAGTAACTGTGTCATGGGCCCCAGAGTAAGAAAGGAAAATGGTTGATTGGAATTTCAGTAGGAAAGTACAGCAGTAATTTGAGTTAAGTGAGGCCTGTGAGGTCTGTAAGTCTCTGGGCCCAGGTGCCACTGCACCTGTTGCTCCATTGTTAACTAGCCCTCAGGAGAGAAAGAGGATAGGGCAGAAAGAGAAGCAAGAGGAATACAACAGGAAGAAAGAGAAGGGGTTGCAAAGAAATAAAAAAAAAAATAAGGGAAGAAAATGAAAACAACTAAGAATAGTGCAAACATGTGAAACAAAAGAAAAAAGGGAATGAAGCTAGCGAATAAAAGATAAAGAGGAAAAAAAATGAAATGTGTGAAAAGAGAGACAAAAATTAACATTGGCGGAAAAAAAAGAGATGGTGAGAGAAAACAAGCAGCGAAAGAACCAGTGCATGTACTGACACATTTCCTACAGACAGAGAATGGGGAAAACTCCTTCGACACTTCAGATCCCAACAGCTAACTTGTGGCTTGCACATACAGACGGGAAAAAGAGGGATTTATATTAAAACACGAATTGCCAGATAAAGATAAGAAAAACACCAGAGAAAGGCTAGTCAAAGGAAAGAGCAAATAAAAAAGACAAAATAAAAATAAAGGTAAGAGACAAAATAGTGAAAATGGATGCCTGATGAAGGAAAAAAGAGAGGAACGAAACAAAGAAATAACCACGTTTTTAAGAGTTTGAAAAAGGAGGCAGCAATGGGAAGGGGGGAATTAAAAAAAATAAAATAAATAAAAAAAAAGTCTTAGAAATAAACAGTTGAAAGAAAGTGCGAAACTGTTAACATGTGGATTTTAAGAGGTGGAAAGAGAAAAGTGGAGGAGTAAGAAATCACAGAGTAAAGGAAAGCACAGAGTGAGATAGGTGAAACAGACCCTCTCAAATAAAGACGACAGCTAAGAATAGATTTAATTGGCTCCCCCATGTCCTCAAACAGAAGTCAGAGTGTGGAACAGCAAGAGACACTACATAACAGCACAAGGTGCTAGGTAGAGTTTATGGGAACCCCAATACAGCAATATTGGGGCACTTTAGATCAGGACTGGGGGTATAGACAGAGCTGTGTTCCGGCCCAGTGCTGGTATCACAGAAAGGCAGCGGCGAGGAATGAGAAATGTAGCGCTGTGCAATTCCTGGTATTGGAATAATGGAGCGTTGCAGGTAAGGGTTGACGTCCACTGATAGAGTTGCATGTGGGCTGCAGTACTGGAATAGTAACGGGCCCACAAGGTCAGAAGTGAGGGATGTTATTGGAGCTATGTGTGGAATCTAGTATTGGAGTGCCACTGTAGCAGAGTGTTAGCCTGGAGGTTCCCTAGTGAAGCTGCAGGTGGTGTCCATCATGGGGGTGACATTGCCTCTGAACCACAGATGTAAGGAGTTCTGAAGTGTGTGTGTGTGTGTGTGTGTGTGTGTGTGGTTCCCATCAACAGTGGCATTGGATGTTAGACTTGAGGTGCACTGGCTGAGCTATGTTTTGCTCTTTTGGCTTGACTTACAGTTCCAGTCTCTGGGGGGTTAGGAAGTCCTCAGGTTGAGGTTCAAGTTAACCCCAAACACGCAACACAGGGCCGACTGGGTGCAGAGGTCAAAGTTGAGGCAAATTTAACATGGACTCCTATGGGGACTGGGGGCACTCTGTTTCCGGACTGCTTGCAGGTAAGTACCCCCGTGTCTTTGGAGAGCAGACCTTGTGGGGAGGGGTGGGGGGCAAAAGTAGGGACCAAACGCACACCCTCAGCGGCACAAGCGCAACCAGGTGCAGGGTGCAAACAGCATCGAGCTCCCAATGCTTTCCTATGAGGGGACTCCGGGGGCCACTTAGATGCTGCAGGCTGAGTCCAAGGGGTCTGTTCAGAAAACCACAGGCTGGACGAGTAGGAGGGCCGCCTGCTGAACGCTGCTGCACCAGAGGACTGGTTCCCCAAAGCCAGGGGGCTGCAGGTGCAGTGGACCTTTAGGCGACGGGTATCTTCGTCCAGAGCTTTAGCGGTCGGGGGCTGTCCTCTGGATTTGCACTGCAGGCATCGTGGGGGGGGGGGACAGGAGAGGTCAACCCAGGGTGGGCACTTGCTCGGAATCGCCTGGGTATCCTCTAGTCTGTTGGGCCACCTGGACACGGGCCGTGGGCGTCTGGTGCAGAATGGTCAGTACTTGCGGATCCAAGGAGTCTCTGGAGTCCTTAGATGGAGTTCTTTCTGGACAGGGCCACTGTCCATTGGAGTTCTTGGTCTCCTGTGATGCAAGCAGTCCTCTGGAAGTTTGGCAGAGGTCGCTGGACCCGCAAGACTCACCCCCTTTATTTGCAGGTTCTCTGAAGCAGGAGACAGACCGGTAGGGATAGGGCCAAGTCAGTTTTCGCCTTCCTTCTTCTCTCCTGGGGTTTCAGCTTAGCAGTCCTTCTTTCTTCTTATGAAGTTGCCAGGAATCTATCTGGGTTCTGGGGAGCCCTTCAATCCTGGATTTAGGGGCGTTACAGGGTCAGAGGGCAGTAGCCAATGGATACTGTTCCTGAGGATGGCTACACCCTTCTTGTGTCCACTCCCTTTGGGGAGGGAGACACAAACCTAACCCTATTGGTCCCTATCCTCCTAACTGAGATGGAGAATTTCATAGGGAGGGGGTGGTCACCTCGACTTTGGACACCTTAGGGATGGTCCTAGTTGGGGTGGTCACTCCTCCCTGTTTTCCCCAATTTTTCCCGCGGCACTTGGTGCCAAAAATAGGGCTTTGTCGGGGGGGTGGGCAACTCCACTAGCTGGAGTTCCCTGGGGCACTGTAACAAGAGGTTTGAGCCTTTGAGGCTCATCACCAGGTGTTACAGTTCCTGCAGGGGGAAGGTGTGAAGCACATCCGACGAGGACTGGATTTGTTTCTGGCCACAGAGCACAAAGGCTGTCATCCCATGGGGTCAGAAACTTGGCTGGAAGTGGCAGACTGGTCAGTCCTGCACTAGCAGTTTGGCTTACATACAGGGGGCTTCTCTAAGATGCCCTCTGGGTGCATTTTCCAGTAAATTCCACACTGGCATCAGTGTGGGTTTTTTTGTGCTGAGAAGTTTGATACCAAACTTCTCAGTATTTAGTGAAGCCATTATGGAGCTGTGGAATTCATAATGACAAACTCCCAGACCATATACTCAATATGGCTACACTGCACTTACAATATCTAAGAAGGGACTTAGACACTGTAGGGGCAAATTGCTAATGCAGCTATGCCCTCACCTGTGGTATAGTGCACCCTGCCTTAGGGCTGTAAGGCCTGCTGGAGGGTTGACTTACCTATGCCACAGCAGTGGTTTGTGGGCATGGCACCCTGAGAGGAGTGCCATGTCGACTAACTTTTTCTCCCCACCAGCACACACAAGCTGCAAAGGCAGTGTATATGTGCTTGGTGAGGGGCCCCCCAGGGTGGCATAATACATGCTGTAGCCCTTGGGGACCTTCCCTGTCCACATAGCCCTCGGTACAATGGGTACCTTTTACAAGGTACTTAACTGTGTGCCCAAGGGTGTACCAATTGTGGTAACAAAGGGACAGATTTTGGGGAAAAACACTGGTGCTGGGGCCTGGGTAGTAGGATCCCAAGCCACACTCAATCAAAACTGGCATCAATGTCAGACAAAACGTTGGGGGAGGGGAAAACCAGCCTAACAAGGACAATTTCCTACACCAGTATTTTTTAAGAATCCACAGACACAACTGGAAAAGACATTACATGCTGTTGATGTAAGAAGAGTGCTGATATGCTAGCTAGAGGAAACCACACAATTTTGCAAGGTGAACCAGCTGTTTGTTTCATGTGCCAAATCCAGCAAGGGGTCACCTGTCACAAAGGGAACTATTGTTTGATAGATCATGGGAACAATACAAACGTGCTACACCTCGGCTGGTAACTATCTATTTCATCGATCTAAAGCACACTCAACAAGAAAGGAGGGCGCAACACTAGCGTTCATGCAAATGTGCCTCAAGACACTATCTGTAGCAGCAACATGGGCATCCCCACACACATTCACGAAGCATTATTGTGTAGACATACAAATGCATATTGAAGCTCAAGTGGGGCAGAAGGTAGTACAGCCCCTTTTTTTTGCAAGCTCATCATTTCACCTCAACCGACTCAAGGAAGGGGAAACTGCTACATAATCTAATGCACAGCATGTGAATCCAGAAAAGGATTAATGCTGCAAAACAAAATGGTTACTTACCAGTAGGAGTACGTTTTGCAGCCTGAAGAGTTTCCTGGATTCATGTGCGACCCACCCACATCCCTGAAAATTAGAATAAGACAAACAGGTGGGGAAGAGGTCATATATAAACTGTTTAATAAAAATAAAAGGAGAAAGAGAAGAACAAGAATGGAAAGAAAAAAATCTGAAGATGGCTACTGTGCACAGGAGCTTCCAGGGCGGTGTCTGACACACAGGGGACAGACCAAGCACCAAATGGTGGTCGACGTCCAGAGGGGTAGTGGGTGGAGTAAAAAGGGAAAAACAGAGAAATCCAGACCCAATAATTAAATGGTGGAATAATGCGCAGCATGTGAATTCAGAAAACTCTTCAGGCTGCAAAACTACTCCTACTGGCAAGTAACCATTTCATTTTTGTAAGATCTCCAAAATATGTTTCTACCTTCATTATGCCTCCGTGGGACCTACATTTAGTCTTATACTTTCTGATGTTCGCGCCCTTTGAGTCATTACACAACTGCCCTATTGGGCTTCTTACTATGAAAACGGCCATTTCTGATGGATACAACTACCTGTGGATTCCTCACCTTATGAATTCTCCCATGTGCCAGCATCTGATGGAAAATCATCTTCCCAGCCCTCCACGTCGACGAGGACATCACAATTGGACGGCTCCACGCGACTCTGTCTGACGTCACCGTGCCAATAACATCTCCTCGCCAGCGTACTGACGTCAGTTCCCTTTTTTCCGTGCCTTCGCCGCTAACGGGTTTCTCCTAGCTCTTGCTACTGTTGGAGGTGTTCCATCTTGTTGCTAGTTTCAATCCGGTTTCTAGTTACAATGCCTCCTCCCAGGAAGTCGGGATTTAAGCCATGTCGAGAGTGCGGGAGTCGCATGTCTGTTACTGACCCTCATGACGATTGCCTTTGGTGTCTGAGCATGACGTCGGAGTGTGTTTCCTGCCGGAGCATGAATCCTAAGGCTCTGATAGAGAGAGAGGCCAAACTCTTTTTGGCCAAGGCGAAGAAGGGGCATATGAGTCATCACAGATCCTCTTCCCATACTTCGTCGAAGAGACAAACAACGTCATCAGGACTCTCTGCGTCGTTTGGCTCGGAGCCGGTCAAGATCAAGGTCTCCATTTGGACGGCGACGTGGGAGGTGACTCCGACGGTGACTCTGCAACCTCAGAGCCCTCAGGCTTCTCTGGCGCCATCAGTCTCCGAGGTAGTGGCACCTCCGGAGAGTCCGCGATTTTCACCTGGGGCTCATGATTCCGATGTTCAGCAAGCACAGGTGCAACATGGAGACCAGTGGTATCCTGCCTTCCTGGCTCCAGGAGTGGATCCGACGGCATCTTTAAATGCCATGTTCTCGATGTTTAATGCTATGGCCCCTGCTGGTGCACCGGCTGGTCCCACGGGTCCGTTGGCATTTTCGTTGGGTTCCCCGACTCCTTACAAGGTGGTGCCGTTTATGGCCTCCTATCCGGCAGAGAAGGGGGCCAGTTCGGTGCCGATGACGTTGCCTCGAGGTCCTGTGGTTCCGATGACATCGCCTTCCAGACCCATGGTGCCGATCTCATTGCCCTGTCTGTCGATGCCGATGGTGGAGCCTCAAGTATCCTCGGCGCCGTTGGGATCCACTCCAGTGCCGGATCCGAATGATTAATTCCACTGAAGCCAACCTTCCTCTCCTGTTTCGTGTCTTCAAGTTTTGAAGCCAGTGTCATCGATGTCTGCCAATTCTAGGTCGACGCCGAGGTTAGAGGCCAGAATGAGATCGCGTAGAAAGACCTTAATACTTTTAGAAGAGGAAGAGTACCGATGGCAGTTGTTGGAAGAGGGGGAGATTGTGGTGCCCTTGGGTGAATATCAAGGGTTGCATTCAGCCATTGGGCTTGACACTTCCCCAGAATGGGACCTTACTTCACCGGGTGAGTTCACGGAGGAGGCGGCCTCCTTCCACACGGTGATTAGGAAGGCGGCGAACCTTTTAGATCTTCCGTTGCCTGCTGCAGATGTTAAGACCAACATTTTGACGGAGGTCCTACACCCTTCTTCAACTTCTGCTAATCCTTTGCTTCTGTTCAACGATGCTCTCACGGAGCCCATATTAGAGCTTTGGAGGAAGCCTGTGTCGTCACCTGCTGTTAATAGGTCTGTGGCTAGAAGGTACAGAGTGGCGCATGGAGAGCCGGGGCTCTTATCGAAACATCCTACCCCGGAGAGCCTGGTTGTTCGGGCCTCTTGCTCCACACGGTCTGCTCCAAGCTCCTTCCCTGTGATTCCATCGGACAGGGCATCCAAAAGGATGGAGCAACCAACAAAGAAAACTCTCTTCTTGCAGCATGGCTCTCAAGGCTGCGAATGCTACCTGTGTTCTTGGTAGATGCATACACGCCCTGATGGACTCTGCTAGGGCTATGGTTCCTGACCTGCTGCAGGATGTACAGGGTCAATTTGGTGAACTTCTATCTGATGCTCAGGCTGCAGCAAAACAGATAATCCAGTCTGGTCTGGATTCCACGGACTCGGTGGCCAGGGCAATGGGTACCTCTATTGCTACCAGGAGGCACGCTTAGTTGAGGTCCTCTAGCTTTTCTTCTGATGTGCAGACCACTTTATTGGATTTGCCCTTCGATGGAGAGAAACTGTTTGATGATAAAGCGGACACTGCCCTTGAGCGGTTTAAAGATTGTTGGGCCACGGCAAAGACTTTGGGTCTGCAAGCCTCCTCTGCTGCCCCTTTCAGGTCCTTTCGGAGGTTCAGGGGGTTTGGGCATGGAGCCGTCTACTGTGGGAGACCTAGTCCACAGTCCAACAGCCTGCCAGCCTCCCATATACAGGGAGTGCAGAATTATTAGGCAAGTTGTATTTTTGAGGATTAATTTTATTATTGAACAACAACCATGTTCTCAATGAACCCAAAAAACTCATTAATATCAAAGCTGAATATTTTTGGAAGTAGTTTTTAGTTTGTTTTTAGTTTTAGCTATGTTAGGGGGATATCTCTGTGTGCAGGTGACTATTACTGTGCATAATTATTAGGCAACTTAACAAAAAACAAATATATACCCATTTCAATTATTTATTATTACCAGTGAAACCAATATAACATCTCAACATTCACAAATATACATTTCTGACATTCAAAAACAAAACAAAAACAAATCAGTGACCAATATAGCCACCTTTCTTTGCAAGGACACTCAAAAGCCTGCCATCCATGGATTCTGTCAGTGTTTTGATCTGTTCACCATCAACATTGCGTGCAGCAGCAACCACAGCCTCCCAGACACTGTTCAGAGAGGTGTACTGTTTTCCCTCCTTGTAAATCTCACATTTGATGATGGACCACAGGTTCTCAATGGGGTTCAGATCAGGTGAACAAGGAGGCCATGTCATTAGATTTCCTTCTTTTATACCCTTTCTTGCCAGCCACGCTGTGGAGTACTTGGACGCGTGTGATGGAGCATTGTCCTGCATGAAAATCATGTTTTTCTTGAAGGATGCTGACTTCTTCCTGTACCACTGCTTGAAGAAGGTGTCTTCCAGGAACTGGCAGTAGGACTGGGAGTTGAGCTTGACTCCATCCTCAACCCGAAAAGGCCCCACAAGCTCATCTTTGATGATACCAGCCCAAACCAGTACTCCACCTCCACCTTGCTGGCGTCTGAGTCGGACTGGAGCTCTCTGCCCTTTACCAATCCAGCCACGGGCCCATCCATCTGGCCCATCAAGACTCACTCTCATTTCATCAGTCCATAAAACCTTAGAAAAATCAGTCTTGAGATATTTCTTGGCCCAGTCTTGACGTTTCAGCTTGTGTGTCTTGTTCAGTGGTGGTCGTCTTTCAGCCTTTCTTACCTTGGCCATGTCTCTGAGTATTGCACACCTTGTGCTTTTGGGCACTCCAGTGATGTTGCAGCTCTGAAATATGGCCAAACTGGTGGCAATTGGCATCGTGGCAGCTGCACGCTTGACTTTTCTCAGTTCATGGGCGGTTATTTTGCGCCTTGGTTTTTCCACACACTTCTTGCGACCCTGTTGACTATTTTGAATGAAACGCTTGATTGTTCGATGATCACGCTTCAGAAGCTTTGCAATTTTATGAGTGCTGCATCCCTCTGCAAGATATCTCACTATTTTTGACTTTTCTGAGCCTGTCAAGTCCTTCTTTTGACCCATTTTGCCAAAGGGAAGGAAGTTGCCTAATAATTATGCACACCTGATATAGGGTGTTGATGTCATTAGACCACACCCCTTCTCATTACAGAGATGCACATCACCTAATATGCTTAATTGGTAGTAGGCTTTCGAGCCTATACAGCTTGGAGTAAGACAACATGCATAAAGAGGATGATGTGGTCAAAATACTCATTTGCCTAATAATTCTGCACTCCCTGTAGATCCTTTAGAAGGCGGGGGGAGGGTTCGGACAAGAGGGGCCACTCTGCATCATCCTCTTCCTCTGGAGGACAACAACAAGGGAAGCAGCCCTAGTTTTCTCCCCATTTCCGACCACATTTCTCCTGTAGGGGGAAGATTATGTATTTTTTTCCACGAGTGGGAGTTAATTACATCAGACTCATGGGTTCTGAACATTGTGAGAAAAGGATATGCTCGCCCTTTTCAGGAGTTTCCTCCTTCCATCCCTTTCCGTCCCTCCTTTTGTTCAGAAGACCATCTCCTGTTGTTGCAGCAGGAGGTTCAGATCCTGTTGTCAAAAGGTGCGGTGGAGTTGGTTCCAGAGCAGGAAAGGGGTCAGGGTTATTATTCAAGATACTTCCTGATCCCCAAGAAGGATGGTCGTTTGAGACAAATCCTAGACCTGAGGATTTTGAATTGGTTCCTCAAACAGGAAAAATTCAAGATGCTGACTCTGGCACAGGTACTTCTGGTGTTGAACAAAGAGGATTAGATGGTGTCTGTCGACTTGCAGGATGTTTACTTTCATATTCCTATACTCAAGTCGCACAGGAAGTGTCTCCGGTTTGTGGTGGGGTCGCAACACTACCAGTTTGCGGTCCTTCCGTTTGGTCTTACTTCAGCACCTCGAATCTTCACGAAGGTGATGGCAGTGGTAGCAGCAAATCTCTGAAGGAGGGGGACATCAGTATTCCCTTACCTGGACGATTGGTTGATCAAAGCCAAGTCTCTAGAGCTTGTGTTGCGTCACTTGCAGATGACAACTCGGTTGTTGTTTTCACTCTTGGTTTTACGATAAATGTACCCACGTCTCACCTGGAGCCCTCTCAACGCCTCCTGTTCATAGGGGCAGTACTGGATACTACATTAAATCGGGCCTATCCTCCGCCTCAGCGGATTCAGGACATCAAGGCGTTGATTAGAATGTTTCAAAATGGAGTGGTTGTTCCAGTCCTCAAGGTCCTACGCCTGCTCGGTCTGTTCGCATCTTGCATTCTGTTGGTCACTCATGCACGTTGGCACATGAGGGCTCTCCAATGGTGCCTCTGCAAGCAGTGGTTTCAACACAAAAGGGATCTTGAAGAGTCTAACTATCTTCAGAGACGATGCAGTGAATCTACGATGGTGGGCTGTGGACGGCAACCTATCTCAAGGCAGTTTTCACTGCCGCCTTCGGGCCATTGTCATGACTGATGCTTCCACTCTAGTGTGGGTAACTCATCTGGGGGACCTGGAGATCAAGGGTCATTGGTCTCCAGTGAAACAGACTTTTCATATCAATCTGTTGGAATTGCGGGCAATACATCTGGCTCTCAAGGCCTTCCTCCCGTCCCTTCGCGGTCCGTCAGTTCAGGTCCTGACGGACAACACTACCGCAATATGGTATATAAACAAGCAGGGAGGAGTAGGGTCGTATCTTCTCTGCAGAGAAGCTCTGCGTCTCTGGTCCTGGCTTCAGGACCATCGGATTTGCTTGGTAGCATATCATCTGGCCGGAGTGCTCAACGTATGTGCGGACACTCTGTTGACATTTTTCGGCCGATCACTAGTGGCGTCTCCATCCGGATCTTGTCCTGCACATCTTTCAGATGTGGGGTTTTCCAGTGATACATCTGTTTGCCACTCGGGAGAACACGCACTGCCTGTTATTTTGCAGCCTCCAGTATCCGGTGCAAGGAGCTTTTGGGGGATGCGTTTTAGATATCTTGGTACAACCAGTTCGCCAAGATCGGGATCAGGTCACTTTAATAGCCCCGGATTGGCCAAGAAGAGTGTGGTATACAGACCTTCTCCAACTCTCGCTGTGCCCTCTACTCCGTCTCCCTCTCAGGGCAGATCTCCTCTCTCAATCACAGGGGCAGGTTCTACACCCCCACCTCCAGAGCCTGCACCTTCATGCCTGGAGATTGAACGGGGCAATAGGAGTTCTTTTTCTCTCCCACCAGATGTAGTGGATGTTATTAAGACAGTTAATGCCGGCAGGTGGGCTAAATTTGTGGCTTGGTGTGGAGAAAAGCAAACTGATTCTGAGGGCCCACCTCTCCAATATTTTATTATTTGCTTTAGATTTAGCAAAGAAGGGTTGTGCAATGGCTACAGTTAAGGGTTATTTGGCTGTTCTGTCAGCCTTCCTTTGCCTCCCGGGTCAGCCCTCCTTGTTTAAATCGCCTATTGTGATTAGTTCTTGAAAGGTTTCGTTAATAGGTTTCCCCCCACTCCTTTTCATATGCCTCAGTGGGACCTAAATCTTGTTTTAACCTTTTTAATGGGGGGGTCACCTTTCCAACCCATGCACTCTTGCCCGCTAAGGTTTCTGGTGTTTAAAACAGTTTTTCTCATTGCTGTAACCTCGGCTAGGCGGGTTGGTGAGCTTCAAGCTCTTTCTGTTAAACCCCCCCTTTACCTTGTTCTTCCCGGATAAAGTGGTGTTGAAAACCAGGGCGGCTTTCCTGACAAAAGTTGTCACTCCTTTTCATATAGGGCAGACCATTACCCTTCCATCTTTCTACCCTCCTCCTCACCCCTCGAAGAGGAAGAGAGGCTTCATCGTTT